>NC_143509.1:73019754-73364337 GCF_031878675.1 Megascapheus bottae
TATTACATATAAACTAAACAACAAATTCTGTCATTCACTGCTATTTTTTGATGAGTTCGTTTTTTTTTTTTTTTTTGCTTGTCCTGGCTTGATTTCAGGGCCTGAGCACTGTTGTTGGATTTTCTCAAGGCTAGAACTCTACCACTTGAGCCACAGCACCACTTGCAGCTTTTTCTATGTATGTGGTACTGAGGAATTGAACCCGGGTCTCCGTGCATGCTAGGCAAGCAATCTTACTACTAGGCCAAACTCCTGGTCCCCTAATTCGTATTTTTTTTTTATATGTTTTATTTTATTTATTTATTTATTTATTTATTTATTTATTTATTTATTTATTTATTTATTTATTTATTTATTGCCAGTCCTGGGCTTAAGCTCAGGGCCTGAGCACTGTCCTTGGAACTTTCTCAAGGCTAGAGCTCTACCACTTGAGCCTCAGCACCACTTCTGGCTTTTTTCTATGTATGTGGTACCGAGGAATCGAACCCGGGTCTTCATGCATGCTAGGCAAGCACTTTAACCACTAGGCCAAACTCCCGGCCCCCAGTCCTCATTTTAAACAGAGAATTTTTTTTTTTGGCTCTGTGGCTTGAACTCAGGGCTTTTGTTGTTGTTGTTGTTTTTAATTCTAGGCTCATGTTACACTACTGAGTCACAGTTCCATTTCTGGCTTTTCCTGAGTAGTTTATTAGATATAGGAGACTTTTCTGTGCCCTGGCAAGCTTCAAACCACAATCCTTAGATCTTAGCCTTCTAAGTAGCTAAGATTATGGGAGTGAGCTCCTGACATCAGACTTAGAGGACTTTAAAAACAGAACCCTTTATTAAAGATATTTTTCTTTGTATAAGACTCATGGCAAACTACTTGTAATCATTAACTGAGTAGAGGTGTTGGGAGCTCATGTAATTTCTATGGGCTTGTACCACCATGCTTACCTTTTTCTTTTCTTTTTTTGGTGGCTCTAGGGTTTGAACTCCAGCTGTCATGTTTGCTTTGCAAACATGTGAGCCACATGTTTGAGATGTGAACTACATCTCAACCAAAAAAAAAAAAGCTTGTTTTGTTTTAATATTGAACTTTAAAATCCAACTCCTTATGCTTGCTAGGTAAGCATTACACTACTAGAGCCACACCTCCAGTAATTTTTGGCTTTAGTTATCTGGGCTTCCTGTGTAGCTGGGATTATATTTATGCACCACCATGCCTGGCTTATTGACATCCATAATTATCTTGATTTCCCATAGTAACTTTGATTATAGGATGAGCCATTGTACCTAGCCTACAAATGATATTATTCTTTTGACATTACTAGGATTTGTTCTCAAGGCTTCATGCATGCTAGGAGAGTACTCTGCCTTTTTAGCCCGGTTGTAGCCACAAGTTTTTAAACATGGCCCATTGTGGACTAACTGCCCTCCCTCTATAGTTGAACTATATTGTACCATAAAATCTGAATTTCTTTTTTCTATATTATGTTAATTTAACTTTGGCTCATGATTGAATATGTCGAAACTATGTTTCAAAACCTTCCTTCCTATTAGCTTGACCATATAACAAAGTTATCATTGCATCCATCATTTTAAGAATAGAACTGATATACTTAGTGTACACTTTAATTGCTTTCTCTTAATTTGTGTACATCTTTTTCCCACAAAATAGACCACAGATATGTCCCCCAAGTTTGAATATGCAGAGAAATATGCAATCAAGACAAAAGAAACTTGGGCCCTGGATGATTTTCTAAAGCACAAATGTCCCACGAACTTTGATCACTTAACCTGAGAAATACTTTCCTGCCTTCTGTATACACTGTACTAGAGATGACTTTGTTACAGAATGTTTCCTGTATCTTGACTAATATATTTGCATGCCTGGATCTCAGGGGCCTGTTGGAGAATGCTCCGGTTTCTGCTGTGGCCTAGCAAACTTCTGATGTCTTTCCTTCTCTTGGTAGGGACAACAAAATGTATGGCAGATGATTTCATTGTTTTCCAGCATGTTTGAAAATAATATTATTTGATCCAATTATTCTAAATCGGGCACATAGTTTGATTAGGGATGGAATTCTGGTTGGGAAGTAATTTTCCTTTGGAGTTTTGAGTTTTTACTTTATTTTCTTTGCTATTTTAGAAAAAGTCATTTTTTACTCATCTTTCACCTCCTTGAGGACTATATGATTTTTTTTTAAAGTAGAGTTCCAAAATTTCTCATGTCTTATTTTAGTCTGAAAAGATGTATTTGATTTTCTTTTCATCTATTCTAATACTGTGCAAGACACTACACTTCCAAAGAGAAGGATCATAATGTTAATCCCAACAACTGTAGTTCTCTACCGTTCTGATTTATAGAGAGATAATCCACATCTGTATTATTTAAAAATCATTTTTCCTGATTTTATGCTAAAAATAGTTCAACTATAAAGGGAGGGCAATAGATTTTTAGATTTTTAAATACATCCACATACACGGACATTCTGTTGATTTTTTTTTCTCCTTTTCTTTTTTTATTTTTTATTTTTGGTGGGCTATGGGGCTTGAACTCTGGGCCTGGTATTATCCCTGAACTCTTCAGCTCAAGACTACCACCCTACTCCTGAGCCATAGCCCCACTTCCCATTTTCTAGTGGTTGACTGGAGACAAGAGTCTCATGTTCTTTTGTGTCCCAACTGGCTTTGAAGCGAGATCCTCAGATCTCAGCCTCCTGAATAGCTAGAATTACAGGCATGAGCCACCGTGCATGGCCACAAAGGACTTTTTTTTTGTAATATTTCCATACATATAGATACTATGTTCAAAAGCATTTTTCTTATTCTTTTTTTTTTGCCAGTCCTGGGCTTGAGCTCAGGGCCTGAGGACTGTCCTTGGATTTTTCTCAATGCTAGAGCTCTACCACTTGAGCCTCAGCACCACTTCTGGCTTTTTCTAAGTATGTGGTACCAAGGAATCGAACCCGGGTCTTCGTGTATGCTAGGCAAGCACTCTACCACTAGGCCAAACTCCCGGCCCTTTAAAAGCATTTTAAAGTAAAGTTTAAAAGACATAGAAGTCACTGGTTCTAAATACTTTCTCCATCTTTAGTCACTTTTCTCAGTTTGTAGGACCTTTTTTTTATATCTGGTAGTCTGTCAGCATTTAATTGAAAAGGAAATTTTAAAGAAAATCAGAAGAAATATATAAAGAGCATGTGTGTGTACATATGTGTGTGTGCGTGTGTGTGCGTATGTGTTTACATGCATATGTGTATGTGTGTGTTGTGTGTGTGTGTGTGTGTGTGTGTGTGTGTGTGTGTGTGTGTGTGTATACTAGTCCTAGGGCTTGAACTCAGGGCTTCGATGCTGTCCTTGAGCTTTTGAGACTCAAGGCTAGTACTCTACCACTTGAATACAGCTCCACTTCCCACATTTTGGTAATTAATCAAAGATAAAACTCTCATGGACTGTTTTGCCCAGGCTGAGTTTGAACCCCGATCTTCAAATCTCAGCTTTCTGAGTAGCTAAAATTATGGTGTGAACCACCAGTGCTTGACAGAACTCATTTTAAGCCATGTAACAATTATAAATGTCTTGAACTCTAATTGACATTTGCCCTTTTTAAAAATTTTCAGGTCTCCTAAGGAAAATGGCAGGTAAAGTAATTTTTAATACTATTTATTGAATGTGGAGGTCACTAGAAAGTACAGAGCCAGTATCCAAGGAGTGAGCATAGATCAGCTCTTTAATTAATTTCACTGAATGAGAAGATAAAAAAAATATGGAGTTGAAGTTCAGGGGAACATGACTTTTCTTTGATCATTTGGTAATGAGGAGATAGTTTGAAAATAAAGAGCCTAAGTTCAGGGCAGAATGACTTTTTTTTTTCATGTCCATCATCACTTTCCATCTCCTTATAGGAGTTTTTCTGCTAAAAATCAGTGGTAAATGTAAACTTTGTGTAAATATAATCCTTTCAATTACTGCTCAGCTCTATAAGGTGAAAGCAGACATAAGAAATATTCTAAACTAAAGAGTGTTACTGTATTTCAATGGGGGTGTGATAGTACATGATTATAATCCCATACTTTAGGAGGAAAGAATATGGTAGGAAGATTGTGGTTGTGAGTTTGAGTTACATAGACTCTTTCCAGAAAAAACAACCCAAACTGTGAATAGTGAAATAGGAATTATTTTTGCCAGTCCTGGGGCTTATACTCAGGGCTTTGGCACTCTCCTTGGCTTTCTTAAGACTAGAACTCTACCACTTGAGCCACAGCACCATTTCTGGCTTTTTCTATGTATGTGGTACCGAGGAATCAAACCGGGATCTTGATGCATGCTAGGCAAGCACTCTCACTAAGCCAAACTCCCAACCTGGAAATACGAATTTTATATGTCATAAAATAGTATTATTTTAATTCTTTCCAACTATTTAGAATGTAAAATTCACTTATTCATAATTCAAGGCTACCACCCTACCCCTGGGCCTGGGCGTTGTCCCTGAGCTCTTCAACTCAAGGCTTACTCCTGAACTATAACAACACTTCCCATTTTCTTGTGGTTAATTTGGATATTTCTTTAAAAAATTGATATTTGTTTAATGTATCTTTTCTTTTTTTCATATATTTTTATTGTAATTAATAGAAGGCTTACATTATATTTACCAGATAGAAGGTGCATTACTTCACATACATTGATACCCTTTCTCATGTCTTGGTTCCCATTTCCCTCCCCCCTATCTTTTTTTTTTTTTTTAATTACTTTGTGGCCCGTGGCTCATGCCTGTAATCCTAGCTACTCAGGAGGCTCAGATCTGAGGATCAAGGTTCAAAGCCAGCCGGGCACAATGAGATTCTGATCTCCAATTAACCTCTAAAAAAGGGGAAGTGGGGCTTGGCTCAAGGGTAGGGCGGTAACCTTGAGCTAACAGCTCAGGGATAGTGCCCAGGCCCAGGGGTACGGTGGTAGCCTTGAGCTGAAGAGCTCAGGGACAGTGTACAGGCTGAGTTCAAGCCACATGACCCACACAAAAAAAATTACTTTGTATTATCTTTGAATAATTGTACAAAGAAGTTGCAATTCAATATTTCAATTTATGATTATAGTGAGTCTGGAGCAGTGTCACCCTTCCACATTCCTCCCCCCTAGCTATCTTAATCCCACCAATCTCTTCAACTTAACTGGTTTCTTTTTTGCATATGTACATTGAAAATTATGGTTACCCAAGAATATTTCTTTTTTATATTTTTCCCATATATTGAAAGGCTATTTGAGGCACCGGGTAGGCTTCTAGTAAAAGCAAACAAACAAACAAACAACAACAACAACAACAAACAAAATCACTTTCCTTGCCTGATTTTGTGCATAAAGAGGAACCAATTCAGATGCTGATTATATAACCTTTTCTTTCTTTTTCTTCCTCCACTCCTCCTTTTTTTCTTTTCCTGTCTTCTTAAAATTACTGCTTCCTTTCTGTAAGGAGTGATGTTAACATCACAAGCAAGTTTTAAAGTTATGCAGAAAGACCAGCTTTCTAGGGACAGAGGTATGAACTGTCTACATTGGAAAGCTCATGTACAACCTTATCATTTGGGGGCTATGGCCCCAAAACAATGCCTCTAAAATGATTATGAAGAATATAAATAGATGAGCATAAATATACTTGTACTATAGATGAAAACTATTCTTTTTGTGTTTAGATACAGAAAATGCTTCACATTAAGTCAGGAGTACTGCATACTGCAATTTAAGCAACACATATTCAATTGTCTTGTCTCTCTCCCCCACATACATTGTTTTCAAAAGGTATTTACTGAACTACTATGACTAGGCTTTGTTCTAGATGATTAGGACACAGAACCAAATAACAATTGTGCTGCCATTGGTTGGGTAGATAAAACTTGAACTATGAAGGAATTATGTCTTCAGTATTCTCTAAGGAAGTTACCTGAGCTGAGGTAAAAAAGAAATAGGTGAAGAAAGTGTGTGCCAATGTGTGCATGTGTATGTGAAGATGTATGGGACAGGAGGCAATAATAATATAGCAGAGAGAAGGCTTTGGACAGACAAGGCTCCAGAGACAGAGGAATGCGTGTGGCCTGTGGTTTCAGAATGACCCAAAGCTCGAAGCTCGTAATAGGTAATGGGGAATGTGACATGGTAAGTTCTGACCAGTAGGTGTCCCTCTTACTGTTTTATTTCATCTTGAAGCCATCCTTAGTTTAGATTAGCATACTTTACCAAATTACTTTCCTCATAAGAAAAATGGCAAAATTACAACTAATATTGTAGCATATACAATGAAAAGGCTTTAATTGCTTAAGGGATTGAGAAAAGTTCCTAGACCACAACAGGTTTTTTTTTTTTTTAACCACCTAAAGCATCAAAATGTCAAAATACCAGGTGACTACCTGTAATAACTAAACCACCTCCCCATTCCCCAGGAGGAAAGCAGTTGAAATGATTCAGTATTTTTCTGCTCTGAGTTCAAAAAAGCCTTTTTATGCTAGTAAGTATAGGAACATAAAAGAGTGAGGCTGTATGTATGGCTGTTAGATGTGTTACCTTCATGGAATCACCTATACTCAGTATTATCTGACAGAGCGAGTAAGGACAGATGAAAAACTAGCCTGGGTTCCCAGGAACAGAAAAAAGCAGGAATGGGAGAGAAAAGAGTCAAATTTAAGAGACAATTTAAGACAAATTCTGTCTTCCCAGACCATAAAAGAACATGAAGGATACCCATAGAACTACTTAAAATGAAAGATCCATTAATTGTTCAATTACTGCATTGTCTGATTGATAGTCTCTCTCCATAGACAAGTATGTAAGGAGTTATAATCAAAAGTCATTTTGGAAAACTTGAAATTAGAAAGAGGAAGATGGATGATCGCAGTAGCTGTTATCATTAAAACAGGATAGCTTAAGGTATCTGACTTTAGCCTAGGGATTTATCTCCCCCCCAAACGCCCAATACTCTGGTCAAAAGCAATGTTACTAAACAGTAACATAATCTGTAAAACAGTAACATAAATTATTGACCAGATTCATTTTCTTATAGAGTCTGAGATTTCATCCTTATTTTGTTGATGCTTTTTCTTTAGATATTATCAATAATTTGATTAGTCTGGTTTTTTTTTAATACTCAGGCAAGTGTACATTTCTGTTTATCTAGTAGATACTAGGAATCTCTCAGAGGTATTTCAGGATGACACTTATAGTCAGGATATATAAGTTCAAAGAAATATGCTTTTAATGTTTTATGCTTTGATTGGAGTTGTTTTACTGTTGTGAAATGACTGAAAAAGCAAAGTGCTTCCATTGCCCATCTGCTTTGAGTGGTTTATCTTTGGAAGGTAGTATCCTATCCTGCTTTGACTGTTGCTTGTGATGGCTCTGTGTGAGACAAACCAAAGCATAGAGCTGTCATCATAATGACTTTCTGATAACAGTTTAGTTTAAACTAATAGAAATGTAGCACAATAGTTTAGAATACAGGTATTGGAGTCAGATAGTTTTATGTTTAAATCCTGGTCTATCACATCTTTATTATAAAATTTCAAACAAATCTTTATACCTTATGACTTAGAATCTCAACTAGTGTAATAAACAAATATGAGCAGATTTCTCAAGGTTTTAAGTCAGGGAGGAGAAATACTAATGGGGAAAGAAGAAAGAAGGCTATTAGGGAAGAGAAAGGAGTTGGCTTTGAAAGAGAAAAGAAGGGGTGAGAATGTGAGAGACAAAAAGATTCAGATAGTTTTGAGTTCCTTTAGGTTCACTGTGGCTCCTGTAGAGTTTTTACTGTGTGTTTGAGCTATGACCCTCTAGATAGGAGGAGATGGCAAAAGTCTGCCTAGAGGTTACAGAGAACGTAGATGAAATCCAGGACTTTTGAGACTCCTTATCTAAGTCTAATGTGTGACGTCTGTAGTTATCAGACTCCTTTTTTGTGCTTTCTTAGCTGGACCTCATCTTTCCATTTCCATTCGTAGCGGTATAGATGTTCTCTACACGGTTACCTTCAATGCTGAGGTCATTAGCAATACCACGTGGGACCTAATCAGCCTTCACTCCAACAAGGTGGAAAACCATGGCCTTGTGGAAATGGATGATAAACCCACTGCTGTTTATACAATTAGTAATTTCCGAGATTATATTGCTGAGACACTGCACCAGAACTTTTTGCTGGGGAATTCTTCCTTGAATCCTGATCCTGAATCTCTCCGGCTTATTAATGGTGAGTTTGAGATCCATCATGAAGACCTTGTATAATACAGTTGTAGTTTCTTTCCTAATAGGCAAGGTATTTCCCTCATTCTCTATGTGTTTTTGAATATTCCTGAACTGCAAGAGACAGGAGCCTACCTGATGTATATGGAGCTTCATACAGGAAGCTATTTGGGATCTTGGAATATTTGTAGACAGAGTGGGAGAAGTGGAGAATATTATGACATATAGACATAGTTTGAAGAAGCAAGAGGAAAGTATAAGCAAATGGAAAGTAGTACCTGAGGTGTGAACTGAAACTGAGTCTATTGTGCATCAAGCAACCAACACACAAATTCTAGCGAAAAGTCAGCTGCTTAGGGTTAAAAGCCCGAGAGTACAGAGGAAGAACATCACAGAACGTGGATGGAAAGTCTTGATCAAAGAACTGGATACAGGGTGGAATTCTGAAGTAGTAAGTGAATTCACATAGTCATGTTCTCCTACTTATGATTCATAATGAACAGTTATGTCTGGAATTATCACAATGGTGACTTGTAAATTTGGAGATTAAAAGGGTACTCCAGTCAACAGGTATTAGGGTTTGCATATTCCTGCACTACTGGTGCACAATGTTCTAACTCCTCTGAAACACAGTACTCTAAGTTACTTGCTACTTTGTGTTCACTTTTCCATGACTTCTTCCTGTATTTGTAGTTTAGCTTTTAAAACTTCTAGTACCATGTATTTTACTGATGTGAAGGCAGGACAGAAATAACAGCTGCTTAACTGTGAGAGGCAAGCCTAGCAATGTGTCTCTTAATTGTCCACATATTCTTATGAGGAAAAAGTGCCTATTCTTTGTTTTTTTGTTGTTGTTTTTTTTGTTTTTTGGGTTTTTTTTTTTGTCAGCTGTGGGGCTTGAATTTAGGGCCTGAGCTCTGTCCCTGGGCTCTTTTGTTCAAGGCTAGTACTCTACCACTTTGAGCTACAATTCCGCTTTCCATTTTCTGGTGGTTAATTAGAGGTAAGAGTTTCGGGCTGGCTTTGGTCTACAATCCTTACAATCCTTAGATCTCAGCCTTCTGAGCTGCTAGGATTACAGGTGTGAGCCACCAGCCTTTGGCAGGAAATTTTAATTACATTTAACAGTTTAATTGAGCAAAGACTGATTTGTAAGTCATGTTATTTCTGGAAGTCTCTGGCTAGATAATACTTGTATTGAGAAAATGAGAATGAGATACAGAGACAGATCAATTGTCTTGTTTATAGAATGGCATTCGCCAGTTGTATATTTAGGTTTTAGATATGTGTGAACAGAAGCTTGGTTAGGCCAAGTTTATTAGGTTTCACACCTTTAGGGGTATGTGTGTGTGTAGATAAACAAACCAAAATATTTATTAGAGGGCTGGGAGTTTAGCCTAATGGTAGAGTGCTTGCCTAGCATGCACAAAGATCCAGGTTTGATTCCTCGGTACCACATACACAGAAAAAAGCCAGAAATGGTGCTGTGGCTCAAGTGGTAGAACTCTAGCCTTGAGAAAGCCCAAGGACAGTGCCCAGGCCCTGAGTTCAAGGTCCAGGACTGCAAAATAAATTTATTAGAGAAACCAGAGAGGCTTGCTTGATATATATAGTAAGTGCAAATGTTATTAGGGGAGGAGAACGAATATATTGAGAAGGTAAATTAGACAATTTTTAGAGGGAGAGAAAGAAAGGAAAATCTGGTCTTTCCATATGCATGTGTTCATGATGTGTGTGCAAGAGAGGGGGAGAAGAAGAGTACAGAGAAGAGAGGAGCAGGAAGGAGAGGCAAAGGGAAGAGAGATGAAGAAAGAGAGGAGAGAAAAGGAGAAGAAGGGAGGAAAAATTTAAAAAATTAGATAGGACTGACTTCAAATTATTTTAGGCTGTTGGACTAATATTTCTTTAATGTGACACTGTGCTTAGACAGAGCCCCAAAGTGGCCAGAATTTATCGGAATTTCGTAGGACTCACTTAACATAGAAGAACCGTGTTTAGTGGACGGTAATGATAATATAAAGCTATCAGTTATAAAACTGTATATATTTGTGTTGGCGATAGGGTTTGAGCTCACTCCTGGGCACCGTTCATGAGCTTCTTTTGCTCCAAGGCTAGTGTTCTATTATTGGAACCACAGGTATACTTCTGGCTTTTTGGTGGTTAATAGGAGATAATAGTCTCATGGACTTTCCTGCCCTAGCTGGCTTTTAACCACGATCCTCAAATTGCAGCCTCCTGAGTAGGGTTGCAGGTATGGGCACCTGGCTTACATTGTATTTTAGTCAGATTTTCATTCCTAAAATACATTTAATTCTCCTGCCAAATTTAGACTGATGAGTAGAGTTCCATTTTTTATGTAACTTAATAATCATAAAAAAAAGAGGAAACTTGAGCTCATGGAGTCTGTTTTCCACAAAAGACAAGATAACTATAGACACAGTAGTGAAGAGTTTTGGAAAACACATAAATAGATGTGTGCTTTTTCTGTAGGGGGGTGGTTCTTTATGTTATGACATTGGGAACAAGAGAAGAAAGAGATTCTGCTCTTTGTGGGAGCACTCACCAGTCTTCCCTCATACAAAATTTTCTCTTTCATTTTTACTGATTCTTTCTCACTTTAGGCAAAACCAATTCTTCTTTGTCTATGCTCTCATTCGTTGTTTATGTGCCCCTTACATTATTTTATAGATTGTAATTTATTTTTATCTTTCTAACTGAGGCAATGCTTCCAGATAAGAAACCTGGTATTATTCATGTTTATAGCCACAACTTTGGCAACGCCTTGGTAATTAATTAGGAGTCAGTAAATGTTTGTTGAATTAGGTTATATAGTCTACTTGCTTTAACATTAGCATACTGACAAAAGTTTTTGGTTTCTGGGCTGGGAGTTTGGCTTAGTGGTAGAGTGCTTGCCTAGCATGCACGATGGTCCAGGTTCGATTCCTGAGTACCACATACATAGAAAAAAGCCAGAAGTGGCGCTGTGGCTCAAGTGGTAGAGTTCTAGCCTTGAGAAAGCCCAAGGACAGTGCTCAGGCCCTGAGTGCAAGGCCCAGGACTGGCAAAAAAAAAAGTTTTTGGTTTCTTTGATCATTTTTCAAAGATTCCTTTTGCCAGAAAAAGGAATAGTTTTATATATGTTTCTACCAGTTGTTTATTGACTAAATGAGTTAAAATTTGGGTTTAGCTGTCTTCCTTAAAATAAAAAAAATGAAGATGAAAATAACAGTTTTACAGAAACCTGAAAAAAAGAGTGAAAACTGCCTTTAGCAAGAAAAAAATTTCCTAAGTGTAATATTGACAATAATCTTTATTTTATGTAGGATTATTATAATTCAGATAAATTTTGCTAATATACATAAAATGTTTACACATCATAAACATTTTTCTAAGCAAGTTTTCCTCATCTGTTCTTCATAAACCTAACTTACAAAGGAGGGGGCTGGGAGTTTGGCCTAGTTGTAGAGTGCTTGCATAGCATGCACTAGACCTGCGTTCGATTCCTTGGTACCAAATACAAAGAAAAAACAGAGAGTGGTGCTGTGACTCAAGTGGTAGAGCTCTAGCCTTGAGAAAGCCCAAGAACAGTGCTCAGGCCCTGAGTTTAAGCACCAGGACTGGCAAAAAAAAAAAATGAAGGAATTTATTTTCAGTTGTCTTTGTACCTCAAATATATTAGTGTCTTAACTAAAGATATTCTTTAATGTTTCTCCCTCAGTGAAAGGAGTTTTGCTCCCACAAACAGAAGACCCAGTTTTAAACACTCAAAGTTCAAGTTTTCAGCCAACACCACCATCTATTCTGGTATGTTTCTGTGTTATATACCTAGAACCAGGCCCTTCAGCCACTCTCTTTTGCATCCTCACTTGCTTACTTTGGATTTTCCCAAGTTGTTCCCATTTCAGATATTCTCTTGCATCATCCTGTGAATATTACTCATAGTTGTCAGTTTATGAATACCAAATGTTGGTTCAGAAAATTTAAGCCTTCCACAGCGGTTAAATGATGCATGTAATTTCCAAACTCCACACATGGTAGAAAACTTATTATAGTTCAGACTTGAATGGTGAAAATTAAACTACTCGTGTTCACTGAGTTGTTTTCTAAGCTACATAGACATAGCTTTGTGAGGGTACCTGTAAATTAATATACATAGTGTATATTTTTATTTCGGGGATTATATAGAAGACATTTTAGAAACCAAAGCATGTAGAATGAGGTATGGGAAGAAGAGAGGAGAATAAAAATATCTACTAGATGACAAGTGATAGGCTTTAAAATCAAGCCTTCTTTTAAATTGGAATGAAAGTATGTCATTTGCATATAATAGCATGCAATAGTTTTCCCTCCATCAGAAATTCCTTTTCCCCCTCTACATCTCTGCTTTCTACTTTCCCTTCATCAATAGAAAGGAAAATGACTTCAAGTGACATTAAAACAATACCACCTACAACCATAACCTAAGACTTCCTTGCCTGCAATGAGTTCATGAATCGTTTATTATCTCAAAGACACAGAAGGAGACCTCCCTTCTCATTTATATTCCTCATTCTTTAGGATTTCGTTTTGTCTCCTATTAGCTATTGGCAAGACTTGTTTTTTGGCATTCATTGAGCAATGGAAGTTAGAAAGATTGCCCCAAATTCATTTAATAGTTGCTTTATGCAGCAGCCATTTTTCTTTTCTTTTCTTGCCAGTCTTTGGCTTGAACTCAGGGCCTGAGCAATGTCCTTGA
The DNA here is from genome assembly GCF_031878675.1 of Megascapheus bottae. Lineage (NCBI taxonomy): Eukaryota > Metazoa > Chordata > Mammalia > Rodentia > Geomyidae > Megascapheus > Megascapheus bottae. The sequence goes on from NC_143509.1 coordinate 73,032,695, forward strand.
GCTTTCTCAAGACTAGCGCTCTACCACTTGAGCCTCAGCACTACTTCCAGCCTTTTCTGTGTATGTGGTACTGAGGAGTTGAACCCAGGGCTATGTGCATGCTAGGCAAGCACTCTACCATGGAACCACACTCCCAGCCATAGCCATTTCTTTAACACAGATAAAACAACTTGGTTTTGAAAAGTGGACACTGTATACAGTCTTTTCACTAAGTTCAATATCAGAGAAAAAAGATCTTCAGGTTATTGACATCAGAGACCACATTATTTGGGTGGTTATATTCATTTATCCATTCATTCAAATACTTACTTTGTGCTTTGCATTTGCCAAAAAATGTTGGGGAAACTCAGAGGAACAAGGTGTGGTACTGCCTACAAAAAGTTTCCAGTCTCATTAGTAGAAAGACTTCCCAACAAATACAGTGATGTATATGCTATCCTGGAAGTCCACCCAGGTTGCAATGGCAGAGAGAAATGATGGAACCATTCCTCTCTGCATCTTCTAACTACGTTCAGTCTGCAGTCTCTCTAATCACTAGAGATCTGTGATGACATTTTAGAAACACACTTTAAAGGGGAATGTCAGATGGACATGGGAGTTTAATCCTATGTGTTCAGGAAGTGGATGTCAAGAGGCTCATGGTTAAGGATAGGCTAAGTAAAAAGTTTGTGAGACTCCATCTCAATTTATAAATGCTGATCCTGGTGGCTCAGGTGTATTCTACCAGCGTCACTGGAAGTGAAAATATGAGGATCACTATCTAGGCCAGAAAGGTCATAAACACAGGCCCCTATTTGAAAGATAACTAAAGAGACAAAAGGCTAGGGAATGTAGATCAACTGATAGGACTTCCTTCCTTCCTTCCTTCCTTTCTTCCTTCCTTCCTTCCTTCCTAACTTCCTTCCTTCCGTCCTGCTTCCTTCCTTCCTTTCTTCCCTCTCTCCCTCCCTCTGCTTTTTCCTTCTATATTAGTAGAATTTCCTTCTATATTATTAGTACAATTTCCTTCTATATTAGTAGAATTTTATTAGCTAGATTCAGGTTTTTTTTTTTTTTTTTTGCCAGTCTTGGGGCTTGATCTCAGGGCCTGAGCACTGTCCTTTGGCTTTCTCATGCTAGCATTCTACCATTTGAGTCACAGCATCATTTTTGGCTTTTTCTATATATGTGGTACCAAGGAATTGAACCTGGGTCTTCAAGCATGCTAGGCAAGCACTCTACCACTATGCCAAACTCTTAACCTAGATTCAATTTTTAAAGATTATTTTAGAGGTTAGATGTTGTACTAAGCGTTCTATAGCACTAGAAAGCTCTTCAAGGGGCACTAAGAGAAGTTAAACTGGCAGATATAATTTAAAGTTGTCAGTTTATTACACTGAATTAAGAACAAATTTATAAGTTGAATTTGTTGCTATGGGAACATCTATTGGTAGAAAAATAAATGAAATGCTATTCTTGGCATGATATGCTCATCTTTTAAAATATATAAGAAAGTGTCATACCCTGTACATTTTTTATGAGTGTTTATTTGGAATTTGAAAAGTCAAATTATTTACAAGTACAACTAAAAAATTTCTTTCTCTTTATAAGTTAGATTTTCACAGAATAAATGAGGCAGACCTGCTTATAAAATAATATTCTTTGAAAAAAATTGATTTTATAAAATTTGTTATACACACACATGTATACACTCAGTCCTTCTACCACAAGATTAAAAAAAATCAACCAAAGGATAGTTTTACAAAGCCTCTGAGCCTTTGGTAAGGCAAGTTGTCATTTTCATTAAAAAATTTTTCCTCCTTTTACATTCAGAACTTGAATTCATTATATTCTCATGTGTCTGGAATTAAACTCTGACTCTTTCTATCTGGCCCATTCTAGGGACTCAAGGTAATGTAGACTTTGCAGGCAGAAATGCAAGGCATCTTTGTATGTGTAGGTGATGCAGGATACCCTGTTAACATGTCAATGGTGACAATGGCCTCCATTGTCTACAGTTCTGTAAGGTTGACTCAGCTTGTAGTGAATTCATCCTTCTAACAGATTAAAAGTTTGCTAGGTAAATGCTGAAAGTTGTCTCACCAGTTAGATCATCTTTATTGATCTGACTCATGAACTAAGTAACTTAAATGTTGAAGAAGAACAGAGGGAAGGAAGCAATCAGAGTAGGAAGGAAGGGTAAATTTGTTTAAAGCACATTTGTATCTGTATTAAACTCATATTGTAAATATGCATTAATTAAAATTAAAACTAATCAAAATATAGAATCAGAAATTAAAATTTTGACCAACAGAAAATATTCTTAAAAAGGAGATTATTTTAAATAAAAACTAATTACATTGGTTTTATAGTCTACTGACTATTACATTAGTCACTAGAAAAAGAAAAATTGTATCTCAAGGCATGGCTATGTGTTTGAGGTAATTGGACCACACTTTAAAATTTCATTTATTATTTATATTTGTGTTAGTGTTAAGTTGTTGTAAAGTGATGTTTTTGGTAAAAACGGAAGGCTTTAATCAATCACTTACCTTTCAGAATGATGAATGAAATTGCTAATTGTCCCTTCCAGCTATGTGCAATGTGCTTAGGTCTTTGCCAACAAGTCATTAGTAATTCCCGTGTATTAAAGTCATTTGAGCTAAAATAATAGAAATGAATCATCAAAAGTAAAAGAAATAGCATTTTCTTCTGCAAATTCACTTTGCTTAGGTCTTATATATGTCCCGTTTTTACGGGTGAGTTATTTTTATTAAAGAATTTTTTAACATTGATTTTTACATCATATTTCAACTGACATGTTTAACAAACAAGTGTTCAAGAAGGGAATCTCTATATACAATCACTGGCATTTGGGTTTTAGAACATAATCAAAATTAGGCTAAGGGTTTGTATATCATAGATACATATTAATTTATGAAATAAAACATTATGTCTTTAGAGTCAGAAGTTTTTATGTCTATGTAGTTATGTTTATATTTCCAATACCATGTCCATAACATTGGGTATGCAAATATTGAGTCCTCTCTCTTGTACTGTTTGGATCTAATAGCCACATATTAAGGATACCATGTGCCTTTTGTTCCTTTGGTCTTGACTTGTCTCACTCAACATGATTCGCTCTAGATTCATCCTCTTCCCTGCAAATGCCATTATTACTGGTGAGTTTTGAGAGGTTACACAGATTATCTTTTCTAGATTCTCAAACTAGCAAGTGGCTGAATTGGCATTTGACTATAGGTCTGCTTAACTCTGGAGCATTTGTCCTTTCTCCGCGTAATATTGTATTGCCTTACTTTCCCTAGAAAATACAGATGTGTAGCTAGGTAGATGAAATTTAAAATCATTTTGTGTGTTTCTGTTCTGTATGATATGATTTTCTTTTTCTCCTCCCTGCTCCTATCCCCTTAGGATAATACCTTTCCAGCTGAAGGGCCCTCAGCAGATGAATCCACCACCAGCAGTATTTTACCACTTGATTTCAGCTCTGGTCCTCCCTCAACCTCTGGCAGGGAACTGTGGTCAGAAAGTGCTTTGAATGATTTAGTGTCTACATCTAAAGTAGCCTTCCCCTTGGAACTGGGCCTCAGTTCTTCCCCAGAAGTGTTAGAGGTTAGCAGCTTGACTCTTCATTCTGTCACCCCAGCAGTGCATCAGACTGACTTGCCTGTGGATTCTCAGGAGGAAACTTCTGGATCTCACTTACTAAAGGACGGTGAGGAGTTTTAATCACCACTTGTATTAATTATATCAGATGACAAGAGTTTTGAAGAGAGGAAGGAACTATATGGTAAAAAGCACTGTTAGTATTTACTAGGGAAAAATGCCTTGGAAATGTGTGTGAAAGAATAAACTATCAGATTTCATTGGGCAAAATGGAGAATCCAAACTGACATAGTAATAAATGAACTTGGGGATGTGATGTCAAGATCAATGGATATTTTCAAGGTCATATTGAGATGTATATAATTAAATTACTGTAAGTAATGAACTTTTCTTATGTAAGTATGAGGGTATACAACAGTACCCAAGAAGATTGTTCCAGTAGTTTCCTATTTGTAGTATTAATTGTGTATCAATTATAGTACTCAGTTTAAAGATTTAAGGTTATAGTATTATAGAGAAAGGGAGAATCTGAACTAGAAAAGCTATAGAAGAGAATGAAATGAAATGAATGTTGAGGAAAGGACTACATCAATGTGACATCAAGGTAAACAAGACATATGAAAGAGAAATACGAAGTTATAAATAATGAGTCCAGGATTTTGAAAGCAAGGTGAATCTGAAGGAAAGTAGAGAATAGGCATAATAGTGAATGTAAGAATTCAGAAAGAAACACAATTTTCAGAAAACTTTCTCCCTAAATTTTATGGAAAAGAAATGGGAGGTTTGAGGATTATTTTCTTCAATAATCAAAGTCTATGTTCACAGAAAGGGGGTGAAATTTATGAGAGTTTGTCTCATGTTATAAATATAAGATTGTAACTTCTTGTGTGCTAAATATAGCATACAAGCCAACAACTGTCCTTGATAATTGGAAAAAATAGCTAGTTTCATTCAGAACACTAGGAAAATATTTTAACTACTTAGTAGATTAAGGAAAACTTTTATTTTTAGTGTTAGCCAATATTGAAGAGTCAGATGTTCTTTCTGCAGATCCATTACCTTCAAGTGCATTTAGTGAACCTGTGCCAAAAGGAACAATACAATTTATAGAAGAAGACTCGGGTGCGTCCCTGACATCCTCACTGTATCTAACTTCACCTGTTACATTAGATCTTCCTGAAGAGATAACTTTTGGAGTGGACTCTTTGGCCTCCAAATTCACAGACCAATTAGAAGTGGGGCCTTTGTTTCCTGATACATCTGTGGAAAAAGGGGTTATATATGAGAGTGGTTTAGGCTCTGGGTCTGGGCAAAAGGTGGATCTGATAACTTGGCCTTGGAGTGAGTCTTCATTAGACAAGAGCAGTGAACCACTGTACAAGCCATGGTTTGAGGATGAGGACTCACTCTCACCAATTAGAGGTATAGAAGAGAAACTACCTACTGATGACAAAACGGATTCCACAGATCTGATTGTTGACCAATCGAAACACAGTCATGATGTTACACATGTACATTTTGCAGAAATAGAGGCTCTCAGTGGACCTACGATACTCACCTTTGCAGAGTCTGTGACTCGTTCTGCATCTCTGACTTTTCCCACATCAGAAGTATCTGACATGGATTATTATTCAATTACAAAAGCACCACTTCTACCGACATATACAGAAAGCTCTGCTTCTGCTGAGAAAACAGAGCAAGTGGATGCCTTCGTAAAGGAGCACATAGAACAAACCACAGAGTTATCTGGCCATGAATCGTTTGACCACAAGGTTTCAGAGGTGAAGGTAGAAATGCAATCTGCATGGACAATACTGCCAGAAGCCGATACAGTTTGGACAAGAACTTCCCTGGAGAAACTGTCCAGAGATACACTGGCAAGTACACCAATGAGTACTGATAGGCCCTGGTTGAAATCTTCCATGACAGAGTCCACTAAATTGCCTTCAACCACAAGCTCCACCCGGCTAGAGGATGAAGTAATTATGGGTGTACAGGATATTTCATTAGAACTGGACCAAGTAGGCACAGATTACTATCAGCCTGAGCTAATCCAAGAGCAAAATGGCAAGCTTGGTAGCTATGTGGAAATATCTACAAATGATCTTTCTACAGAGAAGCCTATTGTGGCCCAGCCCACCAAAGGAGGTGACGCAGGTGACACTCAGACCACAGGAGCTTTGGTAGTCTTCTTCAGCCTTCGAGTGACTAATATGATGTTTTCAGAAGACTTGTTTAATAAAAACTCTTTGGAATATAAAGCCCTGGAGCAAAGGTTCTTAGAATTGGTAAGCTCAAAAAGTGGGCATTTGGGAATAATCATGTATGAATCTCCCACATTCTCAGCACACCCAGGGAAGTGTGATCTGTAAGTATTCATTTCCTGTCATTCACAAATACCACCATGGCCTAGGGCTGTTAGGAAGACATATAGGTGGATTCAAGAAATGGAAAACAAAAATGTAGAATGAGGGTGCCATGACATAGACTCATACCAAGAATTCTGGGACTGAAATAAAATGTGAAGTCATAACGTTGATATGATATCATTGTCTTTAGGGGTACTCATGCCTTAACTGTTGCAATTCTTTAGGGAAACAGAGAAAATAAACACTTCGGGTATTTGAATGGTCTGCAAGTTTCATAGAATTCCTGAATGTCACTGTGACAATCTCATGACATTCCTAAATTATTCCCTCAATAATCATTTCTTATTAACAGTTTAAAAGTAGATAAAATACAACTAGGAAAAGTAGGGGAGAGGGACTTTGTGCCTGTTTTTTTGTTGTTTTGTTTTTTTTTTTTTTGTCTTTTTGGTATCCAACAAAATGTAACACGGTATTGATAAACTTATCCCTTTTCCTGTTGTTATAGCTGGTTCCCTATCTCCAGTCAAACCTCACAGGGTTCCAGAATTTAGAAATCCTAAACTTCAGAAATGGCAGCATTGTGGTGAATAGTCGGATGAGGTTTGCCAAGTCTGTCCCTCCTAATGTCAGTAATGCTGTGCACCTGATTCTGGAAGACTTCTGCACCACAGCCTACCAAACTATGAACTTGGATATTGATAAATACTCCCTGGATGTGGAATCAGGTAATTGGGTGGCTTTCCATGGTGATTTCTTAGTAGAATCCAGTGATTGTTTTCCTTTTCTTTGAGTTAAGGTGAATCTTATACTTGCAGGGGAACAGAACACTATGTCACACAAATTTGATGCACCTTGAAAAGCAAATGTTTTCCCAAAAACAACAGTATCAGCTCTTCTCAAGGGTCTCCACAAGTGTTAACTTTACTGATTCACCTTCCATTCCCTTTCTAAACATTCTTCCCAAACCTTTCTTACTTATCTACTATATGTCTTTGTCTTGCCAAACCTCCCCCAGAAAAACTTGGTCACTTCTCTCTGTCTCTGTCTCTGTCTCTGTCTCTGTCTCTGTCTCTCTCTCTCATACGTACACACACAGAGTCTTGTCAATAAACTTACTATTTTATGTATTGTATATACATATATGTATATCTGTATGTACATACATACAGAAATACACATATATTTTAAGATTTTGTGTTTATTCTCATTCATTTAAGTTTTATGTGTCAGTGATACATATGTGTATATCTATGTATATATATATACATATATCTTTGTACTTATTTTGGTTTTATTAAAAATATTTTTTGGTGTTACTGGGATTTGAACTCAGGGTTTTATGAATATCAGGCCCTTTTTACTGAGCCACTTCTCTAGCCCTGTTTGCTGCTGATTGTTTTTAGGATAAGGTCTCATTTCCTACTGAGGTAAGTATACTCTGCCTACTTTGAGGCTTTTTCCTCTCTTCTTTCTGGGTTTACAGGCATATGCCACCATATCCAGGGTCTTGCAGGCATTTTCTGCCTGGGCGTGGGGTGACAGGTGTGTGCTGCTGTGCCCCACGGGAGTTGAGAAGGGGTCTCCTGAGTTTCCCTCCCAAACTGGTCTTGACTACAGTCCTGTTCTCTGCCTCCTAGATACTTAGGAATAGAATCATTATTTTTATTTTTTTTATTTTTTTTTAATTTTTTTTTTTTTTGCCAGCCCTGGGCTTGGGCTCAGGACTTGAGCACTGTCCTTAGACTTTCTCAAGGCTAGCACTCTACCACTTGAGCCTCAGCACCACTTCTAGCTTTTTGCTATGTATGTGGGGTACCAAGGAATCGAACCCGGGTCTTCATGCATGCTAGGCAAGCACTCTACCACTAGGCCAAACTCCTGGCCCATCATTATTTTTATTTTGAGACTTCCATGCAGGGAAGTTTTATTCCTTTTCCCTTTTGCATATCAGAGGATAGTGGCTTTGAGTCAGAATAAGGTGAAATGTCTAGGTTAATACTTTCCAGGGCTTTTATTCTCAAACTGGCTTGAAAATCAGCTCTATTTTTTAACCAGGAAGGTAGCAAGCATACTTTTTTTTTGACCCTTGAAGGACATTTATTCATTGAAAGTGAGGGAAATGATTTTTGCTAATTTGCCAACATGCAAATGCCACTTTCCTCCTCTAAGGATTTTTTCACACATTGCCTTGTGATTTAGTGGAAGGAGCAAGTAGTTATAAGTTGGAAGGCAAGAATTTTGGCTTTTCCCTGTCATTTATCATCTGTGTAACTTTAGATGAGCTATCTCCTAGCCTTAGTTTCTTATATATTATATAAGAAAATTACCTGTGTAGCTTATGTGTTTAGTCTAAGCATTAAGCAAAGAACATATATAAAAGCACTTGACTGACTCCACAAATGCAACCAGTTATGATTTCAAAAGGTTTTGCAAAAGTCATTCCACTTCTTTTGTTGTTATGTAGTACTGCAGATAAAATGTATCACCTCACCTATGTTGTATAAGAGATTAATACCTGAACCACATTCTCAGTCCTTAATCAACTTCTTTTCAAAGGAATTACAGTAAATAAGTTTTTTTAGATGTTTGTGTAATTTACCTGTCAGTCACAGGTCAAGCCATCCAGGTTTATAGAGCGACCTTTTCTTTCGATGCTCAATGAACGTGCTAGAGTCTTGTCCATGTACAGTGTAAAACCTTTGTCTTAATCATCTTCAGGTCTAAGTTCCTTCTAGGTTTCCATGTGTCTTGAACTTTCTGCTTATTCTTCATGTCAAGTTACTACAGATCTTAGTGTCATGCATAGCATAACATAGTTGATTCTATCAGATATTTGCTTGTGGTATAAGAGTAATGGGGAAAACTTTTTTTTTAATGTTTTACATTTCACTTTATTTATTTTTCGTTTTTTCATATATTTTTTATTGTAATTGATAGAAGGGTTACATGATATTTGCCAGATAGATGGTGTATTAATTCCCATACATTGATACCCTTTCACATGTCTTGGTCCACATTTCCCTCCCCCCCACCCCCATCCCACATCTTGTTTTTGGGAAAAACTTTTTTTTGAAGCCTAGCAAGTGAGTTTTAAAATACTGTTGTGAAGCATAACCACTCTTAAATTCCTCCCAAGGACATTATCTGATTTACCCACTTTCCCCCAGAACTCATCCAGCTACCATGTTGCTCTGGCCTTGAAGCTTTCTTTCCAGTTCTTGTTCTTTCTTCTTCCATTTTCCAAGGCCCTTCACTTACACTACTACCAGATAGCCAGAATGGGTATAATTCAACCTAGAATTTAGATCTCTGTTTCCCATTCCAAACTTCGTTTCTGTATAAAGTCATTAAGGTAAGTTTCCCAACTCTTCTGGGCTTTCACCTTTACCAAGCACAAGGGATTGGAACAAAACTTTAATACCTTAGTGTTTTATTTCCATGATTAAACTATTAGTCCTTAAGTTTTTGAAGCAAAAGGAATAACATTTATTTTTTTTTCTATATTATCCTTTTCTGTTTTCTTCCTCCCACTCATAACTTTGTGGAATGGCCACAAAGTTTTAAGTTTTTCAAAGAGAATTTCCCTACTGTGTATATTATGAAAGATTAAGTGATGATTTTATGTCCAGACTGGCACAGACAAGACTGACTTGTTTGCCTGACTATTTCATGTACAGTGTCTTAGAACATTTCACTTTCATCAACAAAGGAGATGGATCCTTATTCTCACTCACTGAATATACTTAATTTCTCATTCCAGTCAAGATTATGTTTCTTAATGACTACTAGGCCATGGGTGTAAAAAAGTCAGCACAACATAGAAATCAAGGCTGATTGAACAAGGTGTCAATTCTGGGTGGCTTATAACAACAAAAACTTATCCTTTCACGGGTTTTGAGCCTAGAACTCTAAAAATCAAAGCTCAGTGACACAATCTCTCCAAAAATCCCATCAAAGAGTCTTTTCTTGTCTTTTCACAGCTTCTGGTTTCCTTTGGTCATTGCCTGCCTTGTCATTTCAGCATCTAACTGTGTCTATAATCTGCTTCCCTGACTATTTGCTCAAATTGCCCTTTTCTTTTTCTTTCTTTTTTTTTTTTTTTGCCAGTCCTGGGCTTGAGCTCAGAGCATGAGCACTGTCCTTGGACTTTTTCAGGGCTAGAGCTCTACCACTTGAGCCTCAGAACCACTTCTGGCTTTTTTTTTTTCTATGTATGTGGTACCAAGGAATAGAACCTGGGTCTTCATGCATGCTAGGCAAGCACTCTACCACTAGACCAAACTCCTGACCCCTCAAATTTCCCTTTTCTTTATAAGGATATTGGTCATTAAATTAGGGAATATTCCAGTTCCGTAAGACTTCTTAACATGATTACATCTACAAAGACATTTTCACATAAGGTCACCTAAGTTTATGGGTGAGCATGAAGTTTTAGTTACTGTTATTTAATTTATTATGGCTCCTTTTTCCCACATAGATCCAATGAGAACAGTTTCAGATATCCTTAAAACTCTAAGGGTGCAGGAAAAACCCATTGCTGTGTGTGTGTGTGTGTGTGTGTGTTTGCACGCACGCATATGTGTATGCATATGTGAGTGTGAGTATGTATGCATATTTGTTTGATGTTTGTGACAAGGTTTCATTATGGAGTGCAGGCTGTCCTCAAACTCATGATCTGCCTACCTTATCATCCCAAGTTCTGGGATACATATATGCAACATCATGATTAGCTCATTTTTTTAGAGAAATACTAATTTGTCAGGAAACTAAGAAGCTATGCTGTTTTTGATCCTCCATAGCTTTCTGGCTATACTCTGGTCTTTCTCATGTAGAAGAGCTGGTAGATTCCACCTATTTCCTGTTTTTAGAATCTATGTCCCCATTTTCTCATTTACCATTCACAGATTTCCATTTACCAGGAAGCAATGGATGTTGGAACCATGTAAGGCTCATCCATGGTTAGTGCATTAACATCCATTTTGAGTAGTTATTGGCCTAATATTTATGTATTTATTTATTTTTGGCAGTCCTGGGCCTTGAACTCAGAGCCTGAGCACTGTCCTTGGGCTTTCTCAAGGCTAGAGCTCTACCATTTGAGCCACATCACCACTACTGACTTTTTTTTTTATGTATATGGTACCAAGGAATTGAACCCAGGTCTTAGTGCATGCTAGGGGGAAGCACTCTACCACGAGGTCAAACTCCTGGCCCCTGGCCTAATTTTCCCACCAGTGAAAAATGAAGTTGCTGAAGGCAAACTATTGTTCAGAGTGGCCCAATGAGGAGGCAGGGATGATTTCTTTTTCTAATACTGGCTTCCTCAAATCTGGATTGTTCCTAAGCCTGCCCCTCTTGGGCTATACCAAGCCCTGAAGCTCCTACCATTTTCTTTTGGGCTCTCTCCTTATCTCATGATCTCATTGTGGGAAGTGACATATAGTAGTAAATACAGAGTAAAGGTGACTGGTAGAAATGAAAGACAAATAAAACAATGCTGTAGATTGATAGTTACATGACATTGACTTTAAAGCTTCTGCATAATTCCTAAATAAGACATATAGAAACTTGCAAGGTTGTAGAGTTTTATGATTAGGCTTTGAGTATTAGTGTACTTCATTAGTTTAAGATGGTTTTCTCATGGTACTTTAAGAGAAGACCTTTAACTAAAGACTTCCTGCTCCCCAACTCCTGTTTTTTTGCCTTTCTGTTATTCTCTGGTTTGTTTGATGTTTTAGGTGATGAGGCCAACCCTTGTAAGTTTCAGGCCTGTAATGAATTTTCTGAATGTTTGGTCAACTCCTGGAGTGGAGAAGCAAAGTGCAGATGCTACCCTGGGTACCTGAGTATAGACGATCTGCCTTGTCAGAGTGTCTGTGACCTACAGCCAGACTTCTGCTTGAATGATGGAAAATGTGACATTATGCCCGGGCATGGGGCCATTTGTAGGTATGTTGTAATTAGAGATAATCTTAGTTATAACTGTATAGATATTTCTTCTGAAAAAATTGATTTATGCTATAATTTAGGGCAATCCTTATATATTTGTTGTATGTAGGCAGTAGACAGATGTCCATTTCTCATGTGAAGATTGAGCCATGTGCCAGAAGCACATGGAATGTTTTCTAAAACAGATCATATTTTAGAGAACAAAGCAAATCTGTGCAAATTCAGAAATACTGAAATTATCCTACATTCTCTCAGACCACACTGGTATAAAATTGGAACTTGACACCAAATACCACCATAGAAATTCCTGTAACTCATGGAAATTGAACAACACATAGTTGAACCACCAGTGGGTCATAGAAGAGATCAGAACAGAAATTCAACACTTTATGGTAATTAACTAAAGGAAGCACATAGAATACCAGTTCCTTTGGGACAAAGCAAAGGCAGTACTCAGAGGAAAATTTATAGCTCTAAGTGTCTACATCAACAAATTTGAGAAATCTCAAACCAACAATTTAATGATGTATCTTCAATTCCTGGAAAAAGAGCAACAAACCAAACCCCAATCCAATAAAAGGAAACATTATGAAACTTAAATCAGAATTAAATGAATTAGAGTACCAAAAAAACCATAGAAAGAATCAACAAAACAAAGAGTTGGTTCTTTGAAAAACTTAATAAAATTGACAGACCCTTAGCAAATCTTATGAAAAAAAAAGAGTGCACATTCAAATAAACAAAATCACAGACTATGAGAATGGAAATATCATGACAGAAACTACTAAGATCAGAACATCATAAGGGAATACTTCTCAAATCTTTATGCAAACAAATTTGAGAATCTGAAAGAAATGGAAGAATTTGTATCAATATTGGATAGAAAATATTTGATATACCCAATCTAAACCAAGAAAATTTAAACCAAATAAACAGAACCATTTCAAGTAATGAAATAGAAATGGCAATAAGAGACCTTCCATCCAAGAAAAGCCCAGGACCTGGTGGATTCACAGCTGAATTTTATAAAGCCTTCAAAACAGAACTCACACCAATATTCTTCAAACTCTTCAGTGAAACTGAAAATGAAAGTTCTTTACCAACTCATTCTATGAAGCTAGCATAATCCTAATCCCCAAACCAAACAGGGACTCATCAAAGAAAGAGAACTACAGATGCATTTCTTCTTTCCTTTCTTTCTTTCTTTCTTTCTTTCTTTCTTTCTTTCTTTCTTTCTTTCTTTCTTTCTTCCTTCCTTTCTTTCTTTCTTTCTTTCTTTCTTTCTTTCTTTCTTTCTTTCTTTTTCTTCCTTCCTTCCTTCCTTCCTTCCTTCCTTCCTTCCTTCCTTCCTTCCTTCCTTCCCTTCTCTTCCCTTCCCCTTCCTTCCTTCCTTCCCTTCTCTTCCCTTCCCCTTCCTTCCTTCCTTTCTTTCTTTCTTTCTTCTTTCTTTCTTTCTTTCTTTCTTTCTTTCTTTCTTTCTTTCTTTTCCTTCCTTCCTTCCTTCCTTCCTTCCTTCCTTCCTTTCATTCATTCTTTTTTTTTTTTTTTTTTTTTGCCAGTCCTGGTCTTGAGCTCAGGGCCTGATCACTGTCCTTGGATTTTTCTCCAGGCTAGAACCCTATCACTTGAGCCACAGTACCACTTCTGACTTTTTCTATGTATGTGGTACAGAGGAATTGAACCCAGGTCTTCGTGCATGCTAGGCAAGCATTCTACCAGTAGGCCAAACTCCTGGCCCCAGATGCATTTCTTTAATGAACATTGATGCAAAACTTCTCAACAAAATCCTGGCCAATTGATGTCAACATCTTGTCAAAAAAATTATACACAATGATCTAACAGGATTCATCCTAGGGATGAAAATCTGGTTCAATATGTGTAAGTCAATTAATATAATTGATCCACCTCAGCAGGAGTAAGGACAAGAATTACATGGTCATCTCAATTGTTGCCAAAAAAGCATTCAGTAGAATCTAACAATACCCCTTTATGATAAAAGCTCTGAAGAAACTAGGAATCAATGAAATAATTCTTAATAGGTTTCCTCTATTCTCCCTGAGCTTTCAAATAAAGGTATATTTGACATTTTTTTTTGCCTGTTCTGGGGCTTGAATTCAGGGCTTGAGCACTCTCATTGGGCTTTCTCAAGGCTAGCACTCTACCACTGGAGCTGCAGCACTACTTCTAGCTTTTTCTGTGTATGTGGTACTGAGAAATCGAATCCAGGGCTTAGTACATGCCAGGCAAGCACTCTACCACTAGGCCATGTTCCCAGCCTATATTTGACATTTTTGAAAGGATGACAAATATATGTTCCTTTAAGTGCATCTGAGTCCCCAGTTTTTTGTATGCTGGTCTTAGTGCTTGAACTTAAGGTTTGGGCACTGTCCCAAAGCTTTTTTGCTCAAGGCTAACATTCTACCAATTGAGTCACAGCGCTACTGCCAGCTTTTCTATGGTTAATTGGAATTCATTTTTTTTTTAATTGGTCATGGGGCTTAAACTCTGGGCTTAGGTGTTGTTCCTGAGCTTTTCAGCTTAAGGATAGCACTCTACCACTTGCGCCACAGAGCTACTTCCAGTTTTCTGGTGGTTAATTGAAATGAGTCTCATAGACTTTTGTGCCCAGGCTGTCTGTGAACTGCGATCTGCAGATCTCAGCCTCTTGGGTAATTAGGATTACAGGTGTGAGCCACTGGTGCCCAGCTAATTAGAATTCATAATGTCCAAGGAAATTAGTATTTCTCAAAGAAATGATTTCTTTGATTCTCTAAGGATTGAAGACATTTTTACACGACTCTGGCATTAGTGATGAAAGGCTTTCTTTAGTGTGGGATGTGGACAACTGGTTCTAGACTCAACTTTGCTGTTTTCTAATTGCATAATCTACCCAGTCACTTTTCTTCTTGGGTCTGTGTTTAGTTATCCATAATTAAGAGGCTGAATGGAATAATTTGTCCAAGTCTATTTAATATTTTATATAATCATTTCTAAGCAGCTATTGAGGATCTATTGAGTCTTTGCCAAGCATTAGGCCATATGTTGGTTTAATTTGTATACACAAGTCTCCCCTCCTCTCCTGTCTTGTTGTCGCCTCTCCCCTTCTCGCCTTTCTTCTTCCACCTCCCTCTTTTCCTTCCCTTGTCTTTGCTTCCCTTTCCTCCTCTCCTCCCCTTTTCTTTTCCTTCTTCCTTCCTTCTTTCCCACTTTCTCTCTCTTTCCTCCCTCCTACACTTCTTTTTTTCTTTGCTGGGGATGGAAACCAGAGTCACATGCTGGACATTCATGGAGCTACATCCTCAGGACTATGTTCAACTATTTACACAGTCCACATATGTACTTCTATCTTTCCCCATTCCCGCCAAAGGCTTTTCTGTTCATTATCACCTTGAGCAAAGGGATTCAAATCTTGGCTTTGGTGATTGGTCTTTACAGATGCCGAGTGGGTGAAAACTGGTGGTATCGAGGTGAGCACTGTGAGGAGTTTGTGTCTGAGCCGTTGGTCATAGGCATCACCATAACTTCCGTGATTGGCCTTCTCTTCATCTTGTCCGTTGTCATCATCTTCCTTGTCAAGACTCTTCAAGCTCAGAATATCAGGAGAGAAAGGGAGAGGCCTCTCAGGTAAATAAGGAAAAAGCATTTTGATGGAATATAATGTTTTTGTTTGTTCATTCATTTAGTACTTACTGTGTACCAAGTACAAGCTGAATGAAAGAGTTGTAAGTTGATAAAAGCATCCTCTTTACAGTGATATCTTTTGGGGAATAAAAAAGTAGCACCATGATGATACGCTAAGAAAGCCCAGATAAGGAATGTACTAGTTTTCCCTGGAGAAGAGAGTCTTAAAAGTTTAATCTCATATTGTTACAGCATCTGACCTTGTTACCTGGCATATCGTATATACATTTATTTATTTGAAATAGGAAAGGGAGGGGGGGAAACAAAATGATTAAGAAGTGGTAGGGGAGGGAAATGGAGACAAAAACATGAGTGAGGGTGTTAATGTGTGAGAAGTGATGTACCCTCTCTCTGGCGAACATAATTATGACCCCTCTATACATTAGAATAAAAAAAGAAAAAGAAAAAAAGGAAATGTTGGAATTAGAGGGAGAAAAAAAATAAAAGTTTTAGCAATAGTGTTGTGAATGCTTTACAAACAGATGAGTAAATATTTGTTGGGAGTTGGGTGAGTCTCTTCCAGGTAGTTGAGTATAAGCCAAGTCAGAGGGGCATGCACTGGAGCAGTCTTTATTCAGTGTGGTGAGGATGCCTCATTCAAGGTCAGGGAGGACGTAGTGAGGGATTGATAGGAGGTGGAATGGGGAGTCTCCTTGCTGAGGGTTAGGTGTGTGTCAGTTTATTTCTTCGGCTGGTACTAGTGGCAATTGGGTTGTAAAACTGCATAAGAATCTGTTAAGAAATCACCTCTATATCTGTTAAGTTAAATGTGGCTTCATTAATGGGGAAAATATAGCCTGGTCCACTTGCTGGATTAGGGATCTAAGGACTCTCTTGGTGGTTTGATCGTAAGTGGCAGTTGGAGTTACTTTTGTTCAGTCTTTCCTTCACCCTTTGTGCTGGCTGAGGATCCCCTCTTCGTGGGCTAGTACAACCTAGGACATACCTCCAGCATGATTTCTATGCTTTTTTTTTGTTTGTTTGAATCTGAGTTTTTAGCAAACTGAAACCTTATTTATGACAGAGATTCTTAGAAAAACCCGTGGTACATGACACATGACTAATCTTGGTATTTGTAGACCTGAGTTGAACTGAATGGAGGCCCAGATCATCCCATTTCCTAATATTTGTATTAAAAAAATCACATTCTCTGTATGCTACCCACTGATTTTCCACATATATAACTCAGAGAGTGATAGAGCTGTCTTTGTTCAACGAAACGCTGCCCATGAAGAGCTGATTCCCAACCAAAATTTATTGAGTGTCTGGCATTGCGGCAAAAGAAGATAAAGGAAACCGAATAGTGATTGTCTCAACTTGACAGTTTTTGAGATTCATCTGGATATTTCTCATGGTTGCCTTTCTCCCTACCCCTTTTCATTCTTTTCTTTCAGAAACCTTATCTCAGATAAACAGTTATCAACTCTTACAGCAATCTTGAAGCAGTATCTTTCTTTCTGTGCCTCCCACAGGCAGCCTGACAGCCTGTCATCCATTGAGAATGCTGTGAAATACAACCATGTTTATGACAGCCAGATGGCTGGATGTGAACAGTGTGGTGAAGCCCAATATCCCTTTCCCAGTTCTATTCATGAAGAGGTGATTGGCGGTCTGAGCAAAGAAATCAGACAGATATATGAGAGCAGTGGCCTTTCTAAAGAGGTAAGAACTGCCTTTCGTTTCTGCACTTTTCTCCTCTCCTTCTCCTCTTTCTACTCTTCCTTTTTTCTTTTGCTGCTGCTGCTGTTGTGTGTGTGTGTGTGTGTGTGTGTGTGTATGTGTGTGTGTGTGTATCTATGTGCATGGCTAGTTCTTACCTTCCCCAAAGTGTGGTAGGCAGGGAGCATGCATCTGTGAGTTTTGCCTTCTTTTGTACTAAGTGACTACTTTTTTCATTATTAACAAATCCTCCCTATCTTTTCCTTTTTTTTTTTTTTTTGCCAGTCCTGGGCTTGGGCTCAGGGCCTGAGCCCTGTTCTTGGGCTTTCTCAAGGCTAGAGCTCTAGTCCTACCACCTGAGCTACAGTACCACTTCTGGCTTTTTTCTATGTGTGTGGTACTGAGGAATCGAACCTGGATCTTTGTGCATGCCAGGCAAGCACTCTACCACTAGGCCAAACTCCCAGATCCTCTTTTTCTTTTTCTTAAAACTATATATCAGAGTTAAAGTATCATGTAATTTCCACAGCAGATTTCTCTAGATGCGAACTCTCTCTTGTCAAGCTTCCAAACCCACAATTCTGCCTAATATGGAGCACTCCTCTTAAAAGTCTGTTGAAGTTTTTCAAATGTCTGTATCTTCTTCCATTTTGTTTAAGGAAATTCAAGAGCGAATGAGGATATTGGAACTGTATGCTAATGATCCAGAGTTTGCAGCTTTTGTGAGAGAGCATCAAATGTAAGCATTCCAGAAGCCCTCTTGCAACCTTTTGGTTAATATCTTATCTTACAGTGCCACCAAGAGAAGTATGTCATTCCTGTTCATGTGACAGAAGTTGTGATTACCAAAATTGATTGGGTTCTTGAAAGTTTATGAGGTTCTAACAGATTATTTCATGTTTTCCTTATAATGACTTTAGAAGTTGGCTGTTTCTTAGTTGAGGAAAGGAAAATGAAAAGCAAAGAGACTTATTTGAAACTATCTGTTTTGACCTTGACATCTCTGGGCTATGTCAGTAATACCCTGTCTCAAAAAACAAAGAAAACAAAACACAAAACAAAAACATCAGATTGAGGCCAAGGCATCTAAAGAAAGGGCTTCTGATAAGGAATTAAAATGTACAAAAACAAAGAGGGGGCTGGGAGTTGGGCCTCGTGGTAGAGTGCTTGCCTAGCATGCACGAAGACCTACGTTTGATTCCTTGGTACCACATACATAGAAAAAAGCCAGAATTGGTGCTGTGGCTCAAGTGGTAGAGTTCTAGCTTTAAAAAACCCAAAGACAGTGTTCAGGCCCTGAGTTTAAGCCCAGGACTGGTTAAAAAAACAAAAACAAAAAGAACAAAGATGATAGATGATTTAAGATTCTGTGAAACAATAGGCAGCACATCTAACCCACAGAGGGATGCTTGTAGAAGGGAGACGACATTGAAAAACTGTAGGCACATAATCCATAGAGCATTTTCAGTTCATACTTAGTGTCCATGTCCTCATTTGCCATGTAGCTCAAAAATGTTAACTGACTTAAGATTGCAGTAAAAGCATTCCATGATCTGTATAGTTTATTTCTTTAACTTTGCACAACAAAGTTATAAGCAAGTTATATACAACACACACACACACACACGTACACACACACACACACGCACACACACACACACACACACACACACACACACACACACACACCTTTCCTCCAGTGGAAGCAACTTGAAAGATATTGGTGATACAGTACATTCTTGCTTTTCTTTGTGTTTTGTTTTTCATTGCAGGGAGGAGCTTTAACACAAATGCCTGTCTTTGCCATGGATTAGAAGCCTGGAGAAGATGGAGACCACTGGTTATTAATGGCATGTAATTAGTATGGACTTTACTTTGAGTACCACTGGAAGAAGAATCTTCTATTAAAAAAATATGGAACATACACTGTTTCCTTAGTTTAAAATAATAGAAGTTGTGATAATTTTTATTCCTACGAAGACCATGAGCTTGTGTTAATGAAAGTTCAAAATCATAAGTTTTGGAAAGTATTCTACTACAAAAGAAGGGGGTGAGAGAGAGGGGAGATAAAGATAGGCAGGCAGACAGGACAGAGAAGACAGAGAGATAAAGAAGTAAAAATCCAGTGCCTGGAGTTAGTGCTACAATTTCTGTCTGCTCCTGACTTTTTGAGATATCTCCTAAGAGTTGTACCTCAAGCTTCCCAGAGGGAGAATAATGTAAGACTATGGCAAAGTCACTATTATGTAGCTGATTTGTTAATACCAGATAGACTGAGGGAGTCTTGGAAATGATTCTAATATATTTAAAATTAATTATCTAAATAAAACATTACTTTCTGTTTATTTTTAATTTAAAAAGTAATTGATAATTATTTTTAAAGCACTAGAAATGTTAAGGATGTTTGTCCTTTGTAAATGCTTGATTTTATTTGTAAACCTTTCTAAAGATTTATGCTTAAGATTGAACACTTTTTTCCCCTATGTTCATATGTGTTGGATGAAAAATGTATTGTTTATAAATCACAAATTAACACTACAGGCAGTTGTTTAAATGGGTGCTTGCTGGAAGAGTTCTGGATGGCTAGGGTGCATCGCCAAGAAAAATACTCAGGAGAAGCACAGCTTGAGCCAAGGGAGAAGTGTTGTTTTCCAAGAGACAAGCACTGACGTGGGAATATTTGACACACGTTACTGTCTCTGACTTACTTTTGAATGACCTTTTCATGAAGGGGCAAATTACTGAGCTCTATATGAGCATCTGCCTCACACCAATGAAATAGAAGAGAAAAGAAATCTCCATCAGAATAAGAGAAGGAGGTCTCAATTTATACTTCCATTCTACCTTTGCTATCATGGGGGGAAGAATTCGGGTTCTGCAGTGACAATTCACCGCTGCATGAGTTGGTCAATCACTGTAGCTAATCCATGGGGGGAAAAGACATCCCTAAAGATGGACTTCCTTCCTTCCTTCCTCCCTCCTTCCCTCCCTTCGTTCCTCCCTCCTTCTGTTCCTCCCTCCCTCCCTGCTTCCCTCCCTCCCGCCCTCCCTTCCTTCCTTCTTTCCTTCCTTCCTTCCTTCCTTCCTTCCTTCCTTCCTTCCTTCCTTTCTTCCTTCCTTCTTTCCCTCCTCCTTCTCTAGTTCCCTCCCTTCCTCCCTTTTTATTTCTTCTTTTTCCTTCCTTCTCCTACCTTCCTTCCTTCCTTCCTTTCTTTTTTACTTTTTTACTTTCTTTCTTTCTTTGCCAGTCCTGGGGCTTGAACTCAGGGCTTGGACACTGTCCCTGAGCTTCTTTTGCTCAAGGCTAGCACTCTACTACTTAATCCCTAGCAACACTTCCAACTTTTTCTGTTTTAGTGGTACTGAGGAATGAAACCCAGGGGTTCATGCACTCTACCACAAATCTGCATTCCCAGCCCCAAGAACTTCTTTTAAAAAGAGATCTTAATGATATGTAGTCATTGAAAAGTCTTAGGCCAAACTCTTATTTAGGGACTCTTATTTCATTAAGGAATGAAATTTTCTGAATATTAAAACATTGCTATTAACCTAGCAACATAATTTTCAATATGATGATCATGTTATTCAAAAGAGTTAAGTATTCTAAAAATGCATGGTAACTAACTCAATCTTTCTCTCCCTCCTGGATTCATAAGGTATAGGAAGGAAGTCTTACAGATGTATTGTTTATTTGATAAATAGGTCTATTTTTACTATTGTAGTAGCTTAAAGGTATTTGGTCATATTTATGTGGCTGAACATCCCCTTTACATAAAAAGTTGAGTGTAGGTTTTATTTGATTTTATTTCACCTAGATAATTTTTAATTTGTTCCAGGCCTGGGTGTTGTACCTGAGCTTCTTTTATTCAAGGCTAGTGCTCTGCCACTGGAGCCACAGCACCACTTCCAGTTTTTTCTGAGTAGTTTACTGGAAATAAAGGTCTTATGGACTTTCCTGCCTTGGCTGACTTTGAACCATAATCCTCAGATCTCAGCCTCCTGAGTAGCTAGGATTACAGGTATGAGCCACTGGCTCCTGGCTCCACCTATGTTTTTACTTCTGAAATATCTAATCACCATGGGTTGGTTCTTCCTTCTCTAATACTTTCCCTCCCATCTGACCACATAGTGAATCATAATTATAATAGAGTTGGACAACCCTGACTTAATAATATTACTTTTGACAAAATGCTGGAAAATGCACAATTATTCTTTGTAGGTACTAAAATATGTTGGATTAAATGATACTTGAGCTAGTTATAATATGCTCATTTTATAGTTTTCCTCCCATTTCATGCTTAAACAGTTAGTATATCTCAGTGTCATTTTCATGTTGTCAGCAGTGGGTATCTTAACATTTATCGTCTCTGAACTGAATTTCTATTTCACAATAGGAAATGAAATAACCAATTTATTTTTTAAAAATGCAGATGATTTAGGAGAATAATTTTACCCAAGGAAAATATGGGTCAAGCTCCTCCCCACACAAGATGTTTCTAACAATTCCCAGTAGAAATGGGTGGGGCCACTGTTCTTCATTTATCATCCAGCTGCAGTGAGTCAGGATCCTAGCTCATCTTATTCCCCCATGGATAATAAATGTAGTAAAATGCTGTGAAGGTTACAATCTTCAAGTCCATTGCATTGTGCTCCACAAAGGATTCTAGCTAGAGGTGAAAAGATAGGTGGCTACCATGATGTAATTGATGATGTAAAGAACTTGCCTGGAAATTTCCTTGAGTCATGTGTTTTGTAAAACCTTACACTACTCTTACGAGTTAATAAGACACAGATTAAGCCACTCCCCTCAGGATAATAAGACACAGATTAAAACACTCTCCTCAACAAAATTTATAACTTCAGTTTAGACTGAATGACCTTTTATCTTCATTTTCTCCCTGTTATATTTAATTAATTCTTTGCAGATTAAGGATATATATGGGAAAATATCATAGAATACAGGTATATAGTTATATCATCCAGACTATTATGACTCCTAAGCAATAGTGTACATAATATAGTATGTTTAATATGGAGTATGGTTAATGAAAAACTTACTTTTGTTTATAATGGCATTCTATCCAAAGTGTGATCAAATAAATTTATGTAACTGTACTATTTTTATTCAATGTTAGCTAATTAGATCTAAATCATTGTCTTTATGTGTATGCAAGACTTCCTTTTATCATGTATACAATCATTTTATTTTCATTAGAAATAAACATATCTTTCATGAACTTGTCTATATTGTTTTTGCCAATTAAAAATAAAATGGTAGAGCTGGAAGTTTGGCCCAGTGGTAGAGTGTTTGCCTAGCATGCAGGAAGACCCGGGTTCAATTCCTTGGTACTACATACATAGAAATAAAAAAGCCAGAAGTGGCTGTGGCTCAAGTAGTAGAGCTCTAGCCTTGAGAAAGTCAAAGCACAGTGGTTAGGCCCTGAGCTCAAGCCTAGGACTTGCAAAAAAAAAAATATGGTAGAAGTAATTCAAGCCCATCTTGCAGAAAAAGGGCAGGAGGAATAACAGCTGACAGTTTTTGAACAGGAAGTTTCCAACAGATTAATAATATAAGCCTCAATTTTAGTTACTTAGTTCGTACATTTTCTTGGCATCTTACTAGCAACAGGACACAAGGATATCCTAGATCAGTCTTAGAAAAGAGGAGACAGAATTGTCCCTCTTTGACTTAAAACTACTGTAAAATATATGAGAAATATGTCTAATAAATATCTTCTTGATTGATAATTTTGAATTCTGTTGTCTTGGAAAAAATGCATCATGTGTAAATGTGTATTTTATGAGTAGAGTAGCAAGCAAATACTTATTCTATACCAATGAGCAAATTGGGTGACCTATTTTTAAAAACTAATATAACTCTGAATTTATTAAAATAATTGATAAAACTACATACATTTAAAGTGCTCATCTTGGTAAGTTTAGATATATATTCATACTCATGAAACCATCATAAAAACATTTTTTTTTTTGCCAGTCCTGGGCTTGAGTACAGGGTCTGAGCACTGTCCTTGGGCTTTTTCAAGGCTAGAGCTCTACCACCAGAGCTACAGCACCACTTCCAGCTTTTTCTGTGTATGTGGTACTGAGGAATTGACCCTGGGTCTTCCTGCATGCTAGGCAAGCACTCTACCAGTAGGCCAAACTCCCGGCCCCCATCATGCAAACTTTTAAGGAATGGTTACAAAGATTTTAAAATATCTGTCTTAAGAAATTAGACTTAGCTGGGTGCCAGTGGATCATGCCTGTAATCTTAGGTATTCAGGAGGTTTACATCTGAAAAGTGTGGTTCAAAGTTAGCGGGAAGGAAAATCTGTGAGATTCCAATTAACCACCAGAAAATCAAAAGTGTTGATGTGGCCTAAGTGGTAGGATCCAGACTCGAACAACAGAGCTCAGGGATAGCTTCCAGTCTCAGAGTTTAAACCACAGAATTCGCACAAAAGAAATCAGGTCCAAACTCATAGGTTATAACAGAGTAAACATTTTACAAAAACCTAACTGAATACATGGTTTCCTACATCCACATGTGGTAACCCATGAGTTTTTTAGCCATGGATAGAAGGGATAGTGTGCTGAAAATGGGCAGAATTGTTAGTGGTGTTAGGAGCCTGGAATTAAGTTTGCAGTGGTTGAAGAGTTGAAAATTGAGGAGCTTGTGGGAGCAGGTAGATATGTGGGAAAACCCAGATGTACTTTCTGTTGGTATTGAGTATTATGTGTACTTAAAGCATTTATTTAATCCTAAAGAGTTCAATAAATGTGGGGCTGGGAGTTTGGCCTAGTGGTAGAGTGCTTGCCTAGCATGCACGAAGACCCGGGTTCAATTCCTCGGTACCACATACATAGAAAAAAGCCGGAAGTGGTGCTGAGGCTCAAGTGGTAGAGTTCTAGCCTTGAGAAAGTCCAAGGACAGTGCTCAGGCCCTGAGCTCAAGCCCAGGACTGGCAAAAAAAATTCAATAAATGTGATCTATTATTTTTATTTCTGTTTTGTGTAGAGCAGAATAAAATAAAGGTAGCAGAGAGGGCATGTGTGAAAATACATTCAAAAGTATGAGTATAAGCAGGTTGAGTTAAAATGGCTTCACTATTGCCTATTCCTTTTAAAGATGTGAAAGTGAAGTTAACACTTCTAGAGAACTGTATTTTCCCTATGTTTTCTTCTCTATGACATGGTAGTGGAATGGTCTTCTTCATAAAAGAAAGCTCTAAAACACATGTTAAGAACTGGAAATCCTTTCTGTTCAACACAGTGAGCCAGGAAAGTACTTTCCATTGCTTCATTTTTTCTTGTTTTACTTTCAGATTCATCAGTGATATTTCAAAGTCAAAATTTAACTTGGAATGGGAAGCTGTAGACTCAAGTGGACTTTTCATTAATGGACTTCTCTTTAACTCATTTATAATTAATGAATTTTTCTGTTTTGAAGACAATGCTGAATTAATTTTGACTTAAAAGATAAAATTGATAATTTGGAGAAATCATTGTAACCAGGTGATTTTCCTTGGCTTTACTGAATCATGCTAAAGAAAGTAATGTTAATGAACATGTTGTAACAACACTAATTTTTCCAGCATTTTTGTGATACTCATCCAAGAACCATGTCGACTGGTAACATTTAGTAATTTCTTTTTGTTTTTGGCCTCTGGTCCACTATGGTTCTCTCCATGGGCACATTTAAAGTGGGACTTGACAGTTATTTCTACATGGAATGTCATAGCATCACAGAAAAAGAAGCCCTTATTATCTGTTCCCACAACTGCCCCTACTCCCAGGAAAAGAGATTATTATGTGGCAACTTGTGGAGATGAACTGGAAACTTCCAAGGTCATTAGTGTTCAGTCTTCCCATCTAATTACCTTAGCTAAATTTTGTCCCCAATATTGTTTGATTTAAATTAGAAAGTTGGGTTAAATTGTTAGCTAATATATTTATCATTGAGGCCAAATTACATGAATTGCAGTACAATGTGTTTAACCTTGCAAATTTCATCCTGACTGAAGGAGGAGAAACTATTGCAACATATTCCCAAGTTATAAAACTGTTCCTCAGAAGCAGAAACAGGAAGTTGAATATCTTGCAAACTTTCCACTTCAGGTTTCCTTTTATTTAGAAGGTTGGAAGACACTTATTCTAGCCAACATCAGTGATCTTGTAAGACTCCATTTTCTAGTTCTCATCTACTTGCCAAAATGGTATAGAAGTTACAAGCTTAAGGAATCCTTCAGAACTAACTCCTGTTTCAGCTCCACTGGAAAGGAAAATGTGCTAACAGGTACCAGTGATCTACATTCACTTTTCCTTTGATGTGACTCTGTGTCTTCTGAGTGGTCTGTAGCTCTGGCTTCCTCTTTTCTTCTGACCATGGAGACCTGTGTGTACTCATGGTTACTATGTGAACTCTGTCTGGGTTTCAAAGACATCATCTTCACAGAGGCTTGTGTCTGCCGTTGTGCAGTGTGGGGTGGATGGGAAAGGATTTTGGGCCACAAGACTACAAACAGAGGCTGAGAATATAAGTGGCTGGTGGAATTTGTCAGTTCAAGCATATTACAAATTCATAGTTAAAGAAGTTATGCAATCTTCTTTATATGAACGAAATAAAATTTGTATATATATATGTAAATAGTACCATCATTTTTATACTTACAAAGGAATCCATTTTTTGGGGGGTCATGGGGTTTGAATTTGGCCTGAGTGCTGTCCCTAAGCTCTTCAGCTCAAGGTTACCACCCTACCCTTGAGCCAAACCACACCTCCTGTTTACTAGAGGTTAATTGGAGATAAGAGTCTCAGATCCTTTTGTGCCTGTGTTGGCTTTGAACCTTGATCCTCAGAACTCAGCCTCTTGAGTAGCTAGGATTACAGGTGTGAGCCACTGTGCCTGGTGGCATCCACTTTTTATAAGGACATGTTTGTTTTTTTTTATATGATTATATTTCTGAATGATTCTGAAATTATTGAAAATAGGACAACAGATATATTACATCTACCCATGATTAAGTTTTTAAATCTTCCTCTTACTGTTATTTAATCTCAGTATGGGAATACAGAATAATTTATATAGTTGGATAATCAAAACATAAAAATAGATAGGAATGAGTATGGATCATTAAAACATCACCTGATTATCTCAGAGTTATCCAGGATACTATTTTAGTAATTCATTTGAATGTTTATGTAAGAGAGCATATTTTGATTAGTTCCAAGAGTTCTAGAACAGCACAGAGTAGAAAATAGTTTTGGATTAGCCAATAAACTTTGACCAATTAGGAAGCAAGATGATCAGAGGAAATAAAAACAATGATGAACACATACTTTAAACATTTCAGGCCAACGTTTCCCACAGGAATTAACACTTAATTGTGTTTTCTTATTGGATTGTGAGAAATCTAAGTGGAAGACTCAACTAATGATTAGTGGTGTGAGTCACTTTTATAAACTATGGTCTTGAAACAAAGGAATAGTATAATCTTGATGAATCCATCAGTATGACTCTAACATCATGTGAATCAGATTGTTTCCAACTCTTAGACAGTACTAGGACAAAGCAGAATACAAAAGGTAAGTATGATTGAGGTGAAATATTTTACATTCTGTCCATCATCAGAATATCAAGATTATCCCAGCATGTGGGTGACTACATAAAAAAGCACTGAGTAGGTTGAAAATCAAGCAATCGAGTCAGTGTCTAGCGATCCAGCCTGAACAGCAGAGTCAATGTAAATGTATACATGCAGGAAGTAATGCATCTAGGTTTCAAATTGAACATTAGGAGGGAGCTGGGACTCTGTGTGGTCTTAGTCATTCATACAATACATGATATCACCAAACCCATGTTGGGGCTTGATTGAACCTTCTACTCACATGCAATAAATATGGTGGTCTCTTTGTATGTGGTTTCTTATCACTGAGGGTCAGAATTCAGGGTTCCCTTGCCAGTGCAACAAACAGTGACTTAAATACCTTAAAAAAAAAAAAAACCACCTTGTGGAGTCCTATCAGCCCTAGCGATGTTTATACGTGTATGAAAAAGTATGACAAAGGACTCTCTATTGGTCAAGAGATGGCAGATTTGAATACAGGTTTAAAATGACGTGGGCGGTGGTGGGGGGAGGCTTGAAGGAATTAGGCTATTCCTCAACTATTCATAAGAGTTAGTTGAGGGTTCCCTGAGATGTGAAACAAAAAGTAATGTGAAACAAAACCATAATAAAATTCTCACCCCTGTCATATTGGCAGTCAAGAAAACAACAAATTTCCAGGGTTCATGGGGAGAAAATTCTTGTGGGGAATGGAAATTTGTACTACCATTGTAGCAATTCCAATAGACATGACTCTAAAAAGCAAAAATAAACCTAACTTATGACTCCACTATGTCATTCTTGGGAATATTTCTGAAAGAGTTTAAGTCAAGAAAGATAGCTGCATACTCCTGATTATTATTATTATTATAACAGCTAAACTTTGTAATTAGCAAAATTCCCAACTACTGCTAAATGGATAAAGAAAATAATATGTATATGTATATATCATGTAATATCACTTAATCATATTGCAGAAAAATAGATGGAGCTGGAAATTATCATGGAGTGCAAGATAAGTTAAGATCATAGATGTCATAACACTTCCTCACCTAAAATTGAGGAAGTTGAATACATCAAGAAGGTCTCTTTATTAAAAAAATCTACTTTATTATTTTAGAGGTGATATATAGTGGGGTTACATTTACATATGTCAGGTAATAAATATATTTCCTTGTATACAATGTCATCTGTTCCCTCTTTCCCATTCCCTCCCTCCTTTCATCCCCCAAGTCGAAAGTTCACTTTCATCCATATCCAGGACGCCCCACTGCTATACTTTCTCACTCTTTTCCCTTGGATTCTGTGTCCTTCCCCAACTCTCCCACAGATGTGCACATGAGTACTTCACCACACATAAGGTAAAGAATACAGAGTCGGGGCTGGGAGTTTGGCCTAGTGGTAGAGTGCTTGCCTAGCATGCATGAAGACCTGGGTTTGATTCCTTGGTACCACATACATAGAAAAAGCTGGAAATAGTGATGTGGCTCAAATGGTAGATCTAGCCTTGAGAAAGCCCAAGGTCAGCACTCAGGCCCTGAGTTCAGGCCCCAGGATTGGCAAAAAAAAAACCAACCCAAAACAAAAAATTACAGAGTCATCAGAAAAAGAAAAATTAAGAAAAAGTCCTTTGTTTCTATATCTTTGTAGTTTGTGTTAGTATTATATTATTTTATATACATACAAAGAGATGCTTGAGTATTGCACCTTTGTGATTCTTTCCATGACTATCCTCTTTTGGGCTTACTGTATGTGAGTTTCTAGAATCCTGTATAGTTTACCATATCCCAGTGTGTTTTAGATCTAACATCCACATATCAGGGAGAACAGGCTTCATTTTTCTCTCTGATATGGTATATTTTGTGTTTCTCCAGGATGGAGCGAGGATTATTTCAAGCTGTTTTAAGGAATCTATACAATTGAAAATTTATTCTGCCAGAATGAATTGTTTCAAACCAGTAGAACATTCTTAAATGGTGTATACTGGTTCAGTTTACATGGAAAAGTGTGTATTCCTGGACTATAATGAGGTTTCTACGTATCTTTTCATATAAAAATTTCAACTCTTCAGATATATTGAAGAAAAATGCATCCATATGAACAGGTCCAGGGTGGGTTGAAAATAATGGTAAAAATTTCAGTAAAATATGCTTTTCTTTAAGTAGCACCCCTTATGGATAGAGGATTCATGATCACTATTATTCTTAGCAGAGGCCCCAATGTGCATATGAGCTATCAAGTGATGTTTATTGAAATGAACTCCAAGAAACTGAAACAAGGTTTTTGAATTTTACTTTTTGTGAGTTTTTTTTTTTTGTGGTTCTATTTTCCTGATGTAGCTGTTCTTGAGTTCTGTACCTTTTGCATGTAAGTTTATTCCTGGAGCACAGAAATGGTGAGACAATGGATAAACAAATGCAGCATTGATACTCACTAGGTGCTATGTTGAAAATGCGTTTTACAACTTGTGGTAGTCAGGGAGACTGGCCAGAAGGCAAAAGACTGGGAGAAAATGAGGGAAGAGGTAACACTGTTCAAAAAGAATTGTATTCATTATATGACTATGGAACTGTAGCTCCTCTGTCACCTTTCCAATAAAAATAAATAAATGTTACATTTCTCTGGTAATGTGTCTACTGAAATAAGCAACTAATCATTTGTTCAGTTGTCAAAGGTAAATTCAATAGTTTTTCTTACATAAAATCTTCCAACAAATAATGTATTTAATAGTGTCATAACAGGTTTATATGTTTGAAGAAAAACAGTCTATCAATAGTTTGATAACGGAAAGAATAGCTGTCAGGACTTGATATATAGATACTTTCTGCCTTCCACAATAATCGCATAAACTTCTCTGTGCATTTGAGTGCAATTCAATTTTTAAGGGTGATATTAATTATGAATAATAAGCATCAGTTATTCCATGATAGCTGGTATTTTTTTTTTGCCAGTCCTGAGGCTTGAACTCAGGCCCTGAATACTGTCTGGGCTTTTTCCTCAAGGCTAGCACTCTGCCACTTGAGCCATGGCACCATTTCTGGCTTTTTCTATGTATGTGTTACTGAGGAATCAAACCCAGGTCTTTGCGCATGCTAGGTAAGCACTCTACCACGAGGCCAAACTCCTGGCCCAGCTGGTATTTTTTTTGCTAAGTTCAGTTCCAATATTATTAAGCTAAAAAACATTGTTAAAGAATAGAAGTTTATATTTATACTAAAATACGAGTACAGAATTTGAAGTGAATAAAATAACTTGACTATTGGGAAGTGTCCACAGAGGCTTGCCAAAGACAGCTTTTTCCTGTTAGATGATAGTGGCTCAATAGTAGCTATCTTTTGTGAAAGGAACACACAGTGGAAATAAAGCAACATTAAGAAGCCAAAACACTGCTATTAGGTTTTATGGAATGTGTATGAGTTGCATTGCCATATTTTATGTATTTCTTGCTTTCATCTGAATTTTGAAATGCTGTGTGGCTGCTGCTTTTGAAACTTACCTACTATCTCACCATTGATCAGAGATGATGTAATTTAAAGGAAAAGTCAAAGAATCTTAGAAGGTAAGAGTTCAAATTTTAATATCCTTATTACCTGTGTCATACTGGAGAGGATAATTTGCCTCTCAGAGCCTACAGGTTTCTTCTTCATGAAGTGGAAATACATGGTCTGTTTGAGCCTGCATGTATTGAGATCACTTGAGTAAAGTGTACAGGTTGTATATTAATATTTACTATTCATCTTGATAACCAGGTCTGTATAAAGCAATGGACTATTTTAAGCAACAAATTTCTAAGTTTTACAATTAAGTTTCACTTGTGCTCTTCATAGAATAAGAAGTGTTATATAAGTATGATGTCTTGTGTTTGTTACCTGTTAGTGTAGGTCAGAGTTCACAAGATCTACATTTGACACATAGGGAATGTATTCTACCTATAAGGCAGAACATTTCATTTCTCAGTCTTTAACCATTATTTATTGATAATGATTGATTAACTCTTCAGGTTTCATTTCAATCCTCTTCCCTCTTTCTTTCTTTTTTTTTTTTTTTTTGAAAATCAAATAAGTTGAAGAAAAAAGCTTTATTCCAAGGGCTGACATCCTCTCCTTCTCTTTTTTTGACTTTTTTTGTGACAATCCCTGGGCTTGAACACATTGTCCTTCAGCTTTCCTTAAAGCTAGCACTCTAGCACTTAAGCCACAGCACCACTTCCAGCTTTTTCTATGTATGTGGGACCAAGAAATTGAACCCGGGTCTTCGTGCATACTAGGCAAGCACTCTACCACTAGGCAAGACTCCTAACCCCTTGGTTCTTTGACTTTTTTTTTTTTTTTTGGTTGGTCTTGGGACTTGAACTCTGGGCCTGAGGGCTGTCCCTGAGCTCTTCAGCTCAAGGCTACCACCCTATCCCTTGAGCCACAGTTCCACTTCCCATTTTGCAGTGGTTAATTGGAGATAAGAGTCTCATGGACTTTAGTCCTTGGGCTGGCCTTGAACTGTCATCCTCAGATCTCAGCCTCCTGCGTAGCTAGGATTACAGGCTTGAGCCACCCTGCCCCATTCCTTTTCGACTTTTTTTTCCATATGAAAAGGTGAATTTACTGGGGAAGCAGAAGGTGAACTGACCTGCCAGGGGAAAGGGAGCTGACACTGTGACCCAGAGCAGCGCTCATGCTGGGTTTTTAAGGGCAAAACTCATGTGGCCACACAGGTGGCCAATGGGATAGTCACATACACAGAGGGACCACAGCCAGCTCCAGCCACACGCAGTAGCCAATAGGGTTACAGCCCAGTGTTTGAATTTACCTATCACCTTAGTTGGAGTTGGCTCGCAAATTGGGAAGGTCTCCACACAAAGCAGGCCTCCCCCCCCTCATCCAAGCGGATATCCCTCCTCATGGGGGGTGGGGAGAAGGTCAAGGTTGCCCCTCCGTGGAAGGGCAAAGGTGGCTGGGCTGTACCATTGTGGAGCTTCCACAATGGGGCGGGGAACTCTTAGGCATTCCGGATGGCGTCAGTCCCTCCTCCCCTTAACACTCCCCGCTTTTCTTTTAGCCTAGTCAAATCCTTGACTAGTTTACCTTAGTACAAACGGGGTTATACCGGGTGAGTAGGATCATCAGTTTTATAACTCTGATCCTTTTTTTTTTTTTTACTAAAGCACATTTCATTAATCACACATGGGCCAATCAACAGTAACATTCTCCTCCCACGGCAACACTCAAACCTCGAGGAACAACATATCTAGTCCTCTTCTGTTCTGGAGGACAACTTCAGCTAGGGACCTCAGTGAGTTCTCTGGGAGTCTGAAAGTCCAGGATCCTCACATGCTGTCTTCACCTAGGAGTGATGAACCCAGAAGCTCGTTCCTGCTACCTCCACAGTGGTTGGAGTGCTGGGAATCACAGTATAGGTTCACTTGAGTGCCAGGATATTGGAAACCAGATGATGAACATGTCCCCAGATCAACTTGTAAGGCCTGTAAGGACTGGATTGAATCATGGTTTAGTGCCAGCTGAGATAACACATGACTTGGGGGGCCAACAATTGTTATCAGACTCGGGCAGACAGCATTCTTTGGTTTGGAGGGGCATATAGCGTGCCCTCCCAGTTCTGCACCCAAGAAAAAGCTCTCACAACTAGGAAGCATGCTTAACAATCCCTCAGGTGGGCACAAAGAATAGTTCCACATCAGTGTACCAATCCTGACCCAGCTTGCATCATGCCTAACTCAATTACATACCTACCAATTCTACTTGTAATCTCCATTCTTAAGATGCTCATACCATCTACCACATATAGGGACTCTCTAGGATTTGTCTTTCTCCCTATTGGTAGAACAAACATAAGACAATTCATTTCAGATCCTCCCCTATCCATAAACTGTTCTTCTGTTTCCTCAATTCCTTTCCAAAGGTTTTCTTTACTAAACTTTTTCTCTCTTCTTTACCTGACTATAGCCCTCATTCACATTTAGCACCTCTTACGTCTAGGCTGTTCAGCACTGGATGGAAAATTCCCTTCACCTGTCCAGAGTCACCATAATGGCTGCAAAAACCTAGGGGAATTTGAACTTAGCACAGATAGAATGTCCCAGCACCAAGGGTTTAGTTCCAGTCCTCTCAGGAAGCAGCTTCGGGGTGGTGGAATCAGACAGGACAGCTCAGCAGCTCCAATGGAATGTCACACCTCCTGCTGGGTCGCCTGCAAATTCAACCTAAGGTGATTTTTCCCAGTGCTTTCTTGGTTGCTTTACCTGAGCACAGTCATTTTTTTTTTTTTTCAGGCTGGCACCCCATTAGTTTTTCCAAAGGAATACCAAGGTGACAACTTTTAGTAACCAGATTTCCTTTAAATGAGGCTAGGATTTTCTAGGCAGGCATAGAAGACGTGAACCTGTAACCATTTTTCACAAGTGCAATTTCCACTCTTTCCAATACCTCTAATTTATCCTGTCTCACTTTCCAAAAATGACTCCGGTCCCTTCATCTAAAGGGGGTTGATGGGCGGAGATTCAGCTTCTGTAACTTCTTCAAGCTGACTCAGGGGCGTTGTCTCTATCCTTAGCTAGGGACCCTAAAAAGCTTAGAGTATTTTACGAAGGGATTACCAGGATTACATTTCAGGAGCAATGTTTTACTCCAAACTGGAGATCATATAAAACATTTCACAAACCTTCTTTGGCTATAATAGTGTAGCTTACTTAGCACCCATTTGCAAAAGCATTTTCTTGATTGTCTGGGGAACTTAATCCCTGGGACCCCAACAATGCCTCAGTTACCTATGTAGGCCTATATACGGATCAATGGGGACACAGCCGTAGGTCCACAGACTTTCCTGAATTTGTGGCTGGTGTCAAATCAAAATTCGCTCAGCTAGAACTTTGAACAAATGTGGGGGGGTCGGGATTGTAAACTACCCACTATTACAGATGCCTGACAAGTTCCTGCCCAGTTATGGAGTAAATAGACATGGGCAGTAGTAAGGCATGCTTACAAACAATTCTATGACCTCCTGGCTCTGATTAATTTTAAATGGCCAAGCACAAGTGACTCTAGGATCTGACACCATCTCTGCCATAAAGCAGTGGCTTTCTGCATCTGGATGCTTCATTGCTTTCGTCCCAGTAGTGTCTCTCCACACAGAGATAAACATCTCATTGACCTTTCACTGTGTTGGTTTCTGGACTTGAACTCAGGGCCTGGGCACTGTCCCTCAACCCTCCAGCTCAAGGCTAGTACTCTGCCACTTCAAGCTCCAAAGCAACTCTGCTGCCAGATTAGACACCACAGTCTCACAGGGACTCTGCTTTGCCCGGGCTGGCTCAAAACTGCAGCTTTCAGATCAATGAGTCCTACAAAAGGCCACAATACTCCAATTAAAGCAACAAGTGGTCAACACAGAAATAGTCTCTAAGCATGATCTTACCTGGAACTTGGTAAAGTTACATCTGAATAAGGATTGCTGTCCTTCTCCATGGGCCAGCTGGAAATTGCTATAAAGAGACTTACAAGAGCAAGCTAAATAGCAATTAAGCAATCATTTTGGTAGTCGTAATTTTCCTTTTTTCTCTTTCCTGAAACAAACATTTAGGACAACTTCACTTTCAAATTTTGTTCAGAAACCTATTTCTAATTTTCTTTAAAACTTTTACTGATATTTGCTTAAACACTTAACACTTTAGTCTGTATTTGCATTTGAAAAACCTTTAAGGGCTCAAAGAACTCCTTTTGCCTCCAGGCCTCCCAGGGCTCAAGGCACTCCCTTTGCCTTTTAGAAGAGATTTTTTTTTTCCTGCAGTTTAGATTACTGCCTAGAACTCCAACAGTTTAAACTCAAATAAGTTTTTCCTTAATGCAAGAACTACAACATCATCGGTGTACCAAAAGTCTAAGTCTGGACTTAGTTTCCTTCTTTTTCTAAAATACGTCCAATTGCAATCCAGGAGCATGAAACCAAATCATACAGAGATAAACTTTTAAACATTCCTTTAAAATACTAATCACATTACCCACATTTTACCATCAGATTTTCAGTGTCAGTCTGCAAGGAAAAAGGATGAAGATGATCCACTCAGTCCATCTGACCAGGTTTAGTGAACAGCCTTCATGCCAGCTTATTTTCTTTCAACAGCATGGACCCTTTTCCACCATGGGAACCCAGAGCTGCACCCTAGCCTTTCACCCCCAAAAATGGTCACACAGGACTATCCTAAGTTTTCCCGTCCTTTCTCTTGGCATTTGATTACCTAAACGATTTTAAAAGACAGGCAGAGTTTCTGACATTGATAAACAAATTCACATTTAAATCTCTAATACATGTCTCCAAACTTTAACTTAAGGAAATAAATTCCAAATTCCCTAATGTCTCTGGGCTAAACAGGATACAATGTTTACAATATAAACAGTTCTATGCATTACAATACCAGATTTTTTAAATGCAGATTTCAAGATCTTTAGAAAAATACTTTTTACCAGTTCCTCTTTAAAACAATGCAGTAATCCTTTGAGACATTGGAAACATTCAAACCTAATACTTTTCTTCTAGTTTAAACTTAGATTCACCCAATTTCCTTTTTGTTTCAAGTATAAATTAATCCAGCATGCTGACAATTTAACCTTGAACATGTTCACTCATACCCTTCACACACATTCATACTCAAAGAGCTTAAAGCACACAAAATTAATATTGGCCGTACATTTTCCAGAAGTTTGTGTCAAGAGAGCTTTGACAATCTTACTCTTGCAGGTGAGAAGCAGGTATAAGACAAAATTTTTTACAAGGCAACTTAGCTGGAATTTATTTTTCCAGGGCTTGTTACAACTGCAGCCATGTGGGAACGGCCATACCAGGCCTGAGACCCAGAAACATTCAAGTAAATAACAAAGACATACACTCACAAAAATCACAAGGATCCATATTTAGGATTGGTACCAATTTAGAAGACAAAACCAGACAACACAAAAAAAAAAAAAACACCTCACAAAACAAGACAGAAGCAGAGACCTTTAAGTACCCCCAAATTTTGATGGCATGCCTGGCAGCAGTCAGAGTGAGGAAGACACCTGGGGCCCTGAAAACTCTCAGGGGGGGCCTCCCTGTGGAGACTTCCATTCTCTGGCAGCCGGCTGGCCAAGGCCATCCTACTTGTAAAAACTGCTATCAGGGGGGCAAGAGTTTTTCGTTTCTGGCAAGACTTAGTATCACCTCAGTCCTGGGAGGGGATTCCACATCCCTCCCGCCAAGGATCTGATGGTCCCAGGGAGAGAATTTCACATCCCTCCCGATAGGAACCTCCACAAGGAGGTCAAGGCGTCCCTTGACCACCCCGGCATCAGAGCACTTACTGCATCCAGCTTTTCCTCTCTGTTTTAGGCCACAGTGCATTTTCCAGATATAAGTACAGAAATACATAGTGGTCGACCGACTTTACTTACCTCCGGAGGCCTTTACTTTTCACCCGGTGACTTCCCCCAAAAAGATGGTTAAGAATTCCTCGAGGATAATCAGAGATTCTCTTGGGTCTGACATTATCGATGGGATTCCACATCCACCGGTGGGACACGAACCCACGCATCACCCTGTGGTTAAGGACTCTTCCTGGCCAACGCACCAAAAATGTTATGGGGTCAAGAGGAGGGGATTCCACGTCCCATCAGAGTCCATCACACAGAGACAGTCTTACATAAAAAGGTCAATTTATTGGGGAAGCAGATGGTGAACTAACCGGCCAGGGAAAATAGATGGTGAACTGACGGGTCAGGGACACAGTGCAGACTCGGGAGCTGACACTGTGACCCTTTTCAACTTTAAACAT
The DNA here is from genome assembly GCF_031878675.1 of Megascapheus bottae. Taxonomy (NCBI): domain Eukaryota; kingdom Metazoa; phylum Chordata; class Mammalia; order Rodentia; family Geomyidae; genus Megascapheus; species Megascapheus bottae. The sequence continues at coordinate 73,069,375 of NC_143509.1, forward strand.
GTCCTTGTTATGTTGCCCAGGCTAGTTTCAAAGTCATGAGTTCAAGATATTTCCTATCTCAACCTACTGGCATGCACTCCCATGCCTGGCTTCCTCTGTGCATTAGGGATTCCGTCTAGAAAGTCTTTGGGGAATTCATCATTTTCTGTAGCAGAATTACCATAGCAGTACCTACATGCTATGGTAAAATTGTTTCTTCTCAAGGCGGTTTTTGAACATGTCCCTTCAAGGAAATTTTTCTGCATCTGGAGGAGCCACACTGTAATCATACAACCTTGGGCGTAAACAATAAACACATTAGAATTATGAAGCATGAATGTGGTCTTAACATCTTTCATGTCTGGTGAAAAGGGTCTTTGTGAAAGTTATCTTGGTGAGTGTGGTTTTACTGCTGCTCGAGTGACTTCTTCTCATTTCTGCAGGGATGTTTACAAGTTCTGTTACTAACTCAGCTTGATCCTGGCCTGTCTGCTTGGCTCCCTTTGTGCTTACTCACTGCCAGGTGAATGACTATAAAAATATATTAATTTAATGACTATCGAGGCTGTAACTCTCCAAAGGTGATCTTTTTCTTGTTTTAAACTTGTATGTGTCTTGAGTCTTGTTTACTTTGGTGAGAGTGTGATAGTTGACAATTCGTTTTCAGGTACCTTGAGGTTCCTACATTCAACTCATTCTTCTCAGGAGAACACTTACCCTGACTTTTGATATCATTTATTTGATGTCCTTCCCCTCAATCCCTGTGAACTGTAACGATGGCTGAGACTTTTCCTTGGGTCATTACAAATGTATCATTGGGTTAGTCAAGTGACTCTGACTGAGAAACTTTGTATACCAGATAATCCTCTTACAATGCTCGTTCATGAAGGAGTTTTAGTTTTGCAAAAGTTATTTTAAAATCTTTGTACAAAAGGAACAGGGGCACAAAACTACTAAGTCTAAAAGCAATTCTTGGCATGAATCTCAGTAAGTAGTAAGCAACAATAAGAATAAATAGATTCTAAATGTCTACCATTCTGTCACATATTTCCTCACTCATTCTCTTGATAATTGTGAGTCCCTTTTGAGTCTCTGTGGCTGAAGTTAATGAAATGGATATTTAAATATCTGAACTCACTTAGAGATTTGGCCTAACGAGAGCACACACAAAAATTCACAGAACAAATTAGAACTATTGGCAGAACCACTTGCTTTTATTCTCTCCAGCAAAAATTATCCTACATGGTTAATACAAAGAGATTGGGCTTTAAGAATATAATAAAATAACATTATTATTGAGGAAATTATTCCTGATGGAAAACACATGCTTCGTTGTTTTTGCAGACTGGGTAGGTTCTGTGAACTCACTGCTGCACGTACTGTTTGTGGTAGAAGGGAGATTGTTCTGAAATTTGTAAAAGTCACATTTAGTACTGCCCAGGGCTGAAGACTTGAGTGTTTCCTGAGCCTCACATCTTTGGAATATGTGAATGAACAAGAGGGTTTTTTTTTTTTTTTTTTTGCCAAGATTGACTTTCCTTCCAAACTTTCCCTCCACTGCATTCCAGAACAAAGCTGTGCTGTTGAAACAGAACCTCTGTCAGTTTGTTTAGTACCAGGTAATGTATCAGGGTTATGGGATTAGCTACTTTAATCTATATCCCACTTTAAGTTTTTAGACAGTATCTTAGGGGGTTGTGGCTCTTTAAGAACAGATTTAATTCACAGTCCAAAGTATTAGAATTGTTTTTTTTTTAACATATTAAAGATTACTATGTCTAGGAACCTGGAAGATGTCTCATTTTACCCCTGAAAAATCTTGAGATAGTAGGAGAATCAGTTCTGGTCATCAGATAAGCATGTATTTTGGGGTAGATGCGCAGGTATTTTACTAGTTTTGAATAATATGCCTGGATACCTCTTGCCACTTTTAGAAGCTTCTAGTACAGAAAAGAATTTCCATAAATATGGACTGAAGTACATTTATAGAGAACAGGACTGGGAAGAGTATGTACTTCAACTCAAAAAAGCCACAGCCTGTGGCGAGGAGGCAAATTCACATTTTGGGAACTAGGGGTTTGTCCAAACTTGTCAGTGCAAAATTTGAATGGTTGCACATCCAGAAAATTAATTTCTACTAGGTAATATTTCTAGCCTAATTGAATTAATTCTGAACACTCCCTAGACCGAGATATAGCTAGGATCCAAAATGTTTCCCTGCCTCTCTTCATTAGTAAGTGCTGGTTGAATAGCTGCTGTGTGTTGGGCACTGGGAAAGGACAAGAAGAAACAAAGATGGAGGAGGCATCCTTTGACCTTGAAGAACTCAGACACTGAATGAAAGATATGCTCATAATGAATGATGGGAAAGTCTGGTGAATCCCTCAATAGTGGTACAAACAAACAAGTATTGTTTGTACACAGAAGAACATATTAGAGAGGGAGAATTAAGTGCTGGTTAACAACAGTGAAGGATTCTTGAGTTGGGTTTTACAGGCTACTTAGCGCTTTACACAATGCAGGACACTTGTCACAGTATCCCAAGGAAGATGGTAATTAAGTTTGTGCTAAAAACCCAGTATAGCCGTTGTATTTTCAGGCTTCTCCAACTTTGTTCTTAGTTATTGAATACATACCTAAGAAAGACTATTTATTACTCTGGAGCTTGAACTCAGGGCCTGAGCACTGTCTTTGGGCTTTCTCAAGGCTAGAACTCTACCCCTTGAGTCACAGCATCACTTCTGGCTTTTTCTACCTATGTGAGATTGAGGAATCGAACGGGTCTTTGTGTATGCTAGGCAAGTACTCTACCACTAGGCCAAACTCCCAGCCCCATTATTACTCTTTTTTCAGATAAATATCTATAGCTCACAAAAGTTTATTCAAGTTTATACATCAAACTATGACTGGGTTCAGTTGAACTGTAGCCTGGATTTGAAGCTTTATGTTTAATTTACCTCATATTCTCGTAGATTCATATTGTCATCTGTCTTACTATTTCTCTGCTTCTCAGTCCCCAAATCAGTCAAATGTACTTTTTTTTAAACAAGAATAAATTTATTTCATTTCTTTTAAAGATTTAATGATAAACACAATGTATATAGTATAATATCTTTAAGTAATACACTTTTCTCTCCTCCCCCCATCAATATTAAACACTATTTAAACAGCTTATTTCTGCCTGCCTTGGTTGTATCTATGAGATACACTACGGAATACAAATAAGCTTTACACTGCTCCCTTCAAAATAAAAATAAAAATTAGTACCTAGGAAATAAAAACAGGAAAAAAAATCAAAAACATAAAACTTCAATAGATCAGCTTTGCAGTGGGATACGCAAAATATCTGGGCAGTTAAGTTACATCTTCCTGGCATAAAGTGGCATTGCAATTCCCCGACATTGCATAATAAAGCAACTCAATTGATTCTTAAATAAGTACCACAAGTGACATTCTCAAATGTACTTTTAAGTCTAGAATTATTATTGTATTAAGAATTTCTCTTGTTCTAAATATCACAGACACTTGTAATTCAAGAATCACTTGTGATTGACATATTGTGTAAAATAACTGTTTTATGATTGGTTAAGACATATGATTTTTACTACCAGGAAGCTTTTGAGAACATTTGTTTTCCTATCCTGTTTTTGATACTTTGGATCTTAATAACTGTAGGGCTCACCTGTTACCTTGGCTGGTATCCAGACAAGCGAACCACTCCTCAGCCAAGTTCGCTCTCTTTGGACACTGTTTCCAAGACAACAAAAATCTATTATTATAAGAATCTTGTAATGGGTCTGTGACTCTGTGGAGGTAGAGAGAAGAAAATATGTTTCTGTATCACAGCTAAGGAATAGATAAAGGCACAGACATCATAAGAGGTGGTATAGGGTTCCAAAGATAAAGTAAGGATTTTGATTCCCTTCATAAAGGTAGACTGAATTTCTAAATAAGTGTCTTCACAGGCTATGACACTATCTTGTTAAATTGTGAGTCACAGTGTAAGTCTCTGGGATCAGTTACTGGCCAATTGTTGATAATGTGAGCCTTAACATTTGGTTTTGGGTATTTATGTTTTGAGACAGTCTTGACAGGCAGTCCGTGATAGGCTGTCCTGGGACACAGAGTACTCTGCAAGTTCTATGATGCTGCAATATTGAGATAGAAGATACGAAATTATGAGTTTTTGTATTATCCATGCCATTTCCTTCAATTATATCTTGATTTGCTATATGGTTATAGATGGCTCCCATAAAAATGAATGTTGGATTTACTTATTTCTCAAGCAAATAGCGATACTGAGTCTCTGAAATGTGTTAGTCTTTGCGTGGAAACTGGAAGGAATTAACCATGGGCTCATGGAATATTCAGGCCCTTTCGTTAGTTCCCATTAGTCTTCATCCCTGTTTTCTGGAATCTTTCTCACCACCAAGAGCCACAAATCTACTGATACAAAAAGGTGAGTCTTCCGTTTGAAAGGTCAGTCCATGCCCGAGGGAAGCTCTTTGTCTTTGATGTGATTAAAGATTTAGAAATGAGGAATCTTTTTATATTTTCAGGATTGAAGGAAAAGGAAATCTGCTGATGTTCAGCTACATAAACCACTTGGAATTGTAATCTGCATAAAAGCACTTTTTGGTGTCAGCCAGCTAGCTATCAGGTAGACATTTAATCTTTTCTGACTCTGCTGTGTCTTTTTTTTTTTTTTGTGCCAGGAGCACAAAAAGAAGCACAAAAAGAAGAATTAAAGCCTCTTTTGAGCCATGGCTTGCTAGTTACGATTTCCTACTTTCCAGAGGAGGAAAAAGCCAGAATCTTCAAGTGACAGAAATACTAATGCTTGGGACTGGCATTTAAAAACAGAATTTAGGATGATGGGTAACTATTGATAGTTTAGTCTGTCTACTTGAAAATGTCTCATCCCACATTTATATAATTCATTTAGTTCTTCAGTTTCCCAAAGCATTTCATGAATTCAGTTCTTAAATTCTACTGTATTTAATATCGTTGGCATATTTTCTAAGGCTTCAGGTTACCACCAGAGAGCAGTAGAGATTTAAAGGTAATGAGTATCCTAAATACTAAATATGCCAGAAAGATTCTCTAGCTTGGTTTGATCTCATTAATTAAATGCAGAGACGAAAAGAGGCAGCTGATTAATAACTAGAATGTTTACTCATTTGCCTGTTGTGTGTGTGTGTGTTTATGAGAAAGAGAGAGAGAGAGAGAGAGAGAGAGAGAGAGAGAGAGAGAGAGAGAGAGAGAGAGAGAGAGAGAGGACAAGAAAGAGAGAGAGAGGTATGGATTGACTGGATGGTTTATGACACTACATGGAAAGGGGTTTCTGGCCCTTCTAGAAGCTTAGGACATATAAATCAAAACACAATTCTCTACTTGCAAATTTTCTTGCCATGCCCTGACTGATGAAATGAAAGACAGTAAATTATAAGTGTGAGAACAGTACTGTTTTTTCATTTTTAGACCAGAGGTCATGAAAATACTATTTCTACAAGCCAAATCAAGTCTGATGCCTGATTTTATAAAGTTTTATTGAAGCATAATCATGCTCACTGGCTCAGTTTTTTTTTGTTTATGACTGGTTTCACACAAAAGAAAATAGGAAGAATCTATAGCCTACAAAGCTGAATGAAGGATTTTTTTCTATCTTATTCTATAGCAAAATTTTTGGTATTGCATATCATTTTATATTATAAATTTAAATTATAGAATGCATGGCAAAACAGAAAGAGTCTTGGTTTGGGAATTGAACAACTGTTGTGTGAATCCTGAATTTGCTACTTATTATTTGTGTAGCACTTGAGTTAGCCCCTTGATTTTGGTAGCCATATATGTGTCCCCATCAGTGAACGGCGTTCTGGTGGGTGGCAGGGGCTGGTCACTGCACTTGGTAGAAACTATGGTTGTTTTTCAGATCTAAAGTTTTAGAAATTTTAGTTATCATTTGACATAATATGATGTACAAGTTCATTTTTCTATTTGAGAATATCTTCAGTAGATAACTAGTAGATTGGCATTTTTCCCTAATAACTTGAGCAAGTTTCCTTAGTTCCTTGACTTGACTCTGCCAGCCATATGTTTGATTAGTTATAGTACATCTGTCAAGTGAAAATGGCTTAATGATGAGAGTAGTGGCTATGTCCTAGTCTGGAACTTGTTAAGATGTTCCTTATGTGGCAACTTGTTAATAATATTGCTTCCCATGCAGATGTAATTCAGATAAGGATGTTAAGAGTGACAAATTGTGTAGGATTACCTGTGCTGGCTGGCTTACTGCAATCACCAGGATCCTTTTCAGGAAAAGGTTGCTATGCTTTGAAGAACAAGGAAGGACCCATGAGCCAGAGAGTGCAGGAAGCCTCCAAAAGATGGAAAGCTTATCAGAGAACATGTAGAGACTCAACAAATGAAGGATTTTTTTCAAGAATTTATCTTCAACCAAAGGTTATAGATTCATATTTTTGCCCTCAAACAAGAACTGAGCCCATTTATTCTTTATTGTAAACCTTAAATGCATAGGTACACAGTGGAGAGACACCAGTGATGGAAATCACATTTAGGTTTTTTTTTTTTTTTTTTTTTTTTTTGCCAGTCCTGGGCTTGAACTCAGGGCTTGAGCACTGTCCTTGGACTTTCTCAAGGTTAGAGCTCTACCACTTGAGCCTCAGCACCACTTCTGCCTCTTTGCTATGTATGTGGGGTACCGAGGAATCGAACCTGGGGCTTCGTGCATGCTAGGCGAGCACTCTACCACTAGGCCAAACTCCCAGCCCCAACACATTTAGTTTTTATATTGATTCCCTGCTATTTGGAAATGGAAATATTCACTGTCTTGTTCTGGCCAAAATGGTTGTCTGTTGTTGATGAATTAACTTGAAATGTGAGGCATAAGATGGAACTAATAGAATGGACAGACATGCAGAGGAGTCTGTTGGAAAGACAGCTCAGACATCCATGGAATAGCATAAATGCTTAGGACAAGATGGGGAACACACGTAGGGATGTGTGGAAAGAAGACCAGCACCTGTATGTATGTGGTGAAAGGAAACTAGATCCCAGTAAATGGTGTGGAATTGGCCTGCAGAATCATTCTCTTTTCATTATCATCACCAGATGACCATTAGATCTTCCTTGGCACTCATTGCTAAGCTGGACCCTGCATTCAAAGAATGATCAATTTCCCCGAAACAAATTCCTGTGCTGCCAGAAGCCAAGGACAGTTTCCAGATGACTGCTTTTTCCTCTCCAAAACCCACTTTTACTTGTATGATGACCATATGTCCTGGACTTTCTAGCTGGACTCAACTTCATGCTTTTTAAAATAGAATGAATAAATCTCTAACTAAATCCAATCTAATTGATTCTCATTTATAAGACTACAGGTATGTATTTTTATAAATAAATTCACAAGTAAGGAAATAAAAATCTCCCTTTTCAGATCAGACTTTTCAACTTTTGGATCAGAAATCATGGTCATTTAAAAACTCAGGTTACAGAAGTATTTAATCATGCTAAAATAAAGAACCCCCTTAACAGGAATAAATCAAGTGTATAAAGGCCAGTCTTGTTTGCCAAAGATGGCATCAATTCATGGATGATGAGTTCTTCTAAAAGTGCAGGTAGTTGTTCCATGCTGGACTTTCCTTCTATATAATTATGAGCTAAATAGACATATTTCTTTATAAACTTCCCTCAGCTGTCTTGTTATAGCAACACAAAATAGACTTAAGATATGATCCCTCATGCTGTGCTTAAAACCATTGTATATTTTTCCCTTTGGCTGCATTTTTTCTTAGATGATCATATGTCCGAACCAAACAGTAGAATGTTTAACCTGACAGAAATATATTTGTTGATTTGTGCATTTATTTATTTGGATGCCTTAAAAATGGGATGTAGTGAATCACTCTTTTTTTAAACCTATGTCATGAGAAGGCCTTCGTTATTTCTTGATTTTGTAGATCACTGTTAAAGTTGGACAGGGCGGGTGCTCGGCCATGATTCTAGCTATAGAGGAGGCATAAAATAAGAGGATCAAAGTCTAGGTTAGTAGGGTTCAAAGACAAAGCTCTATTAAAAAATAAAGGAGGAAGGGATGGGGATATGGCAGACTTTTTCTTATTTTTGAATTTTACATTAATGGAATCTCTTTAAGTCTTTGGCCTATGAAAGATCTGGGTCTTTAATATTGTCTGTACAAACATTCATTGACTTTAGATCTAAGAAGGACATTGGTCTTCATACTGCTAAAATAAAACTTAGTTCTCTTTCTGTCTTCAAAAATTACTACCAGGAAATGTTTTAATTTTGTGACAAAATTTTTATGAACTGGTAATGAATGAGCTTTCATCATAGGAGATTGCAATGACACAGAATCTCAAAACTTCTACCTGGTAGAATGAAATTAGGCACTGTTTTTTTTTTTTGGGGAGAAAAACAAAAATTGGGTTAAAAATAGCATATTCTGGGGCTGGGAATTTGGCCTGGGTTCGATTCCTTGGTACTACATACATAGAAAAAAGCCGAAAGTGGTGCTGAGCTCAAGTGGTAGAGCTCTAACCCTTAAGAAAGTCCAAGGACAGTGCTCAGGCCCTGAGCTCAAGCCCAGGATTGGCAAAAAAAAATAATATATTCTCTATGATCCAGCAATTGCATTTTCAGAAATCAATCTCAAGGAAATAACTAGATATGAATGCAGATTTAGCTACAAAGGATATAACATTTAATATTGTGGTGATGACAGGAAGTTTAGATGAAAAAATTAAGGCACACTAAGTAAAAAAAAACAATTTATTGTCTTCATTTGACATAAGATTTAGTGGATTTCCACATAAGGTCAAAAATGAAATACTTTTCAATGCTTAAAATTTTTCCAATGCATTTCAGAAGACTATAGTAATATAAAATGCTACTTCTGTATTGTATTTACTAGTAAAATTACGACATCCTAATGTCTCCAGAAAAAAATCTGTGTTTAGCAGTGACCTACACTTATAATTCTAGCTACTCAGGAGGCTGAGATTCGAGGATCAAGGTTTAAAGCCAGCCTGGGCACAAAAGGACTAGAGACTCTTATCTCCAATTAACCTCTAGAAAATGGATAATGGGACTTGGCTCAAGGGAGGGCAGTAGCCTTGAGCTGAAGAGCTCAGAGACAGTGCTCAGGCCAAGTTCAAACCCCGTGACTCACAAAAAAAAAATCTGTGTTTTTGTTTTTAAAAAATAATATGTAAGCCAAGTGTGGTGGCTCAGTGCCCAGGCCCACAGTTTAAGCTCCATGACCAACAAAAAAAAAATGTAGCTATATATAAGTATTTGAAGAGGATTGAGGATTGTTCTAGAACCTCTGAGGACACCAATGACAGTGCTTGGTCCTTTACATAAAATAGTGTGGAATTCATAAAGAAATGCTCGACATCTCTGGCCATAAAAGAAATGCAAATCAAAACAACTTTTAAAGGAATTATTCAATGAAAAGTATAAAAGCCTAATGAAAGAAATTAAAGAAGACACTAGGAAATGGAAAGACATCCCATGCTCATGGCTAGGGAGAACCAACATAGTGAAAATGGCTATACTGCCAAAATTGATATACAAATTCAATGCAATCCCCATCAAAATCCCAAAGACATTCTTTACGGAAATTGAAGATATAATCCAAAGATTCATATGGAACAAGAAAAGACCTAGAATAGCCAAAACAATTCTAGGCAAAAAGAGCAATGCTGGTGGTATTACAATACCAGACTTCAAACTCTACTATAGAGCCATAATAACAAAAACAGCATAGTATTGGCACAAAAAATAGACCAGAATATCAATGGAACAGAATAGAAGACCCAGAAATAGAACCACATACCTATAGGCAACTTGTATTTGAAAAAGGAGCCAAAGATATACAGTGAAACAAACACAGCCTATTCAATTATTGGTGCTGGCAAAACTGGGTAGCCACGTGCAGAAAACTAAAAATTGACCCTAGCCTTTCGCCATGCACAAGCATTAACTCAAAGTGGATCAAAGACCTCAATGTCAGACCAGAAACCTTGAAACTGCTACACGATAGAGTTGGAGAGACACTAGAACTCATAGGCACAGGCAAAAGATTCCTGAACAGAATCCCAGGGTCACAACAGATTGGAGAGAGACTCAATAAATGGGACTACCTAAAAATAAAAAGTTTCTGCACAGATAAAAGCATAGCCACCAACAGCCAACCAACTGGGAAAAGATATTTACCAATAATACATCTGACAAATGCTTAATATCCAGTATCTACAGGGAACTCAAGAAACTAATCCCCCCAAACCCGAAAAACCAATCACTAAATGGGCAAGGAACTAAAGAGAGATGTATCAAAAGAAGAGGTTAAAATAGTAGAAAAGCATATGAGCAAATGCTCATCATCCATGGTCACAAAGGAAATGCAAATAAAAACAACCCTAAGATACCACCTTACCCCAACAAGAATGGCCAAGATTTTGAACTCAGACAATGATAGTTGCTGGCAGGGTTGTGGAGAAAAAGGAACCCTACTACACTGCTGGTGGGAATGCAGACTAGTTCAGCCACTCTGGAAAGCAGTGTGGAGGTACCTTAAAGAACTGAAAATAGACCTTCCCTATTATCCACTTCTGGGCATCTATCCTGAACATCATGACCCAAGATATTATAAGGACACCTGCTCAGCTATGTTCATCTCTGCACTAATCACAATAGTCAGGTGATGGAAACAATCCAGATGCCCTACTGCAGATGAATGGATACAGAAAATGTGGTATGTATACACAATGGAATTCTACATAGCCAACAGACAAGATAAAATAACGGCATTTGCAGGGCAGTGGATGAATCTAGAGTGAATCATGTTCAATGAGACAAGTCAAGACCTAAGGATCAGAAGGGGCATGGTATCCTTACTATGTGGCTATTAAATCCAAAGAGTACAAGAGTGAGGACTCAATAACTGAATACCCAAAGTTATGGACATGGTAATGGAAATATAAACATAACTATGTGGACATAAAAACCTATGACTCTATAGACATAGTTTTATTTCATAAATTAATGTTTCTATGACATCCAAACTCTTAGCCTAATTGTGATTAAGTTCTAAATAGTAAGTTCCAGTGATTGTAAATAGAGATTCCCTCCATGAACACTTGTATGTTAAACTTGTCATTTAAAATATGATGTAAAAATCAACGTTAATAAATTCTTTAAAAAAACCCCCAAATCTCATATTGTTACAGTATCTCACTTTGTTATCTGATATATTGAATTTATTTGTATTTGGTTATTTGAAATTGGATAGGGAAGGGGGGAAAACCAAGATGGGTGGGGGTGGTGGTGGGGGAGGGTAATGGGTACCAAGACATGTGAAAGGGTATCAATGTATGTGAATTAATGCACTTTCTATCTGGCAAATATCATGTAACCCTTCTATTAATTACAATAAAAAAAACCAACTCTTAACATTCCATCTCATTCCAGTTAGAATGGCCAGGATCAAGAAATCTAATAACAACAGATGCTGGCGGGGATGTGACCAGGAGGGATCACTACTACACTGTTGGTGGGAGTGCAAGCTCATTCAATCACTATGGAAAGCAGTATGACAGTTCCTCAAAAGACTAAACATAGAGCTCTCCTATGACCCAGAAATTCCACTACTTGACATTTACCCACTGGTCCAGAAACAAGGACATACTAAATCCACTAGCACAATGATGTTCATTGCAGCACTATTTACCATAGCAAAGATATCGAACCAACCCAGATGCTCCTCAGTGGATGAATGGATCAACAAGATGTGGTTATTTATACACAATGGAATTCTATGCTACTGTCAGAAAGAATGACATTGCCCCTTTTTTAAGGAAATGGAAAGACTCAAAGGAGCATAGGCTCACTGGTTTCCCTCATTTGTCATAATCAGTAGAAACCTTTGGCTCTCCTAGCAGAGATTTACAATAGAGCAAAACCTGGATACATAAAGCCATATAGTATGATGCTAAGTGAAAAGACCTCCAGGATATAGAAACAAAAGCCATATAATGAATGATTGTTGTCCTTAATGTACTATGTTATGTCTCATCTCTTTTGCTGTCCCTTGGTTATCTCATATTGTTACAGTATTTTATCTTTTTTGTATATATGCTTATTTGGTTATTTGAAATAGGATAGGGAAGGAGGGAAAACAAGATGAGGGGCAGGGGTGGGGGAAGGGAAATGGGGACCAAGACATGAAAAAGGGTATCAATGTATGTGAAGTAATGCACCTTCTATGGTGAATATAATGTAACCCTTCTATAATTACAATAAAAATATATGAAAAATAGTGTGGAATTTGCACATTACCAACATAATCCTTCCATATTCTCTAAGCCAGTTCTAGGTTACTTAAAATACTTGATATAATTTAAATTATAAAATGCTATGTACATAGCATATTGCATTGCTTAGAGAGTAACAAGGAAAAAAAATGTCTGTACATGATCAGAAAAGACATAAGCATGTAACCTACGCGTACTTTTAGTCTGTGGCTGATTATCCAAGTCTCTAGAAATATATACTCCAGCATGCATAAAGCCTTGGGTTTAATCTCCAGCACTGCAAAAACAAAATAACCCCCCCCCCCAAAAAAAGAAAACTAATGAACAAAGCAAAAAATCCAGTGGCTCACACCTTTAATCATAGCTACCCAGTAGGCTGAGATTCTGGGGATTATAGTTCAAAGCCAGCTTGGGTAGGAAAGTCTGTGACATTCTTATCTCCAATTAACCCATCAAAAGCTGAAAGTAGATCTGTGGCTCAAGTAGTAAAACACTAGCCTTCAGCAAAATAAAGAGCTCAGTGATGGTGCTTAGGCTCTGAGTTCCAGCTCCTGGTCTGGCAATCTTCCCTCACCCCAAATGCACACAAAGTCAGATTAGTGTACCGTATGAACTTTGCAAAAGTTGTCTTAAAAAAATGACATAATGTTTTTATTTCTGGGTCTTCTAGTCATTCCACTGATCTTCAGGTCTATTTTGGTGCTAATATCAAGCTTTTTTTTTGTTATTGTTTTAGCTATGTAATAGAGCTTGAGGTCTGAAATTGTGACACTACCTACATTGCTTATTTTGCCTAGAATTGTTTAGGTTATTTGTAATCTTTGGTTATTCACTGTGAATTTTTGGATTGTTTTCTCAGTCTCAGTAAAGAACTTTACTGAGATTTTGATGGGGATTGAATTAATTTGTAGATCCCTTTTGTCAGTATGGCCATTTTTACAATGCTTATCCACGAACATGGAAAATCTTTCCTTTTCCATCTTTGATTTCTTTCTTCAAATTTTTGTAGCTTTGGCTACATAGGTCTTTTGCTTCTTTGGTTAGGTTTATTCCTGCATATATTTGAGGCTACTGTGAAAAGAATTGTTTTCCTGATTTCCCTCTTCACTTGTACGTTGCTGGCATACAGAGAGCCTACTGATTTTTGTGAGTTAATTTTGTACCTTGCTACTTTGCCAGTTATTGGTAAGCGATAAGAGCTTGGGGATAGAATATTTTGTGTTCTTTAGATATGAGATCATATCATCTGCAAATAGGAATCATTTGGCTTATTCTTACCATACACAAATCCTTTTTATATCTATTTCTTGCCTTATTCCTGTAATGACTAGTTTGAAGAGGAGTGGAGACACCACATCCTTGCTTTGTTTTTGATTTTAGAGGAAATGTTTTCAGTTTTTCACCATTCACTATGATGTTAGCTGTTGGTCTGTTACATATATATCCTTTGTTATTTCAAGGAATGTTCCTTTTAATCTGAGCTTCTCTGGAGCTTTTAGCATGAACAGATGTTAGATTTTGCCAAGGTTTTTTTTTTTCTGTATCTATTGAGATGATCATGTTGTTCTTGCCCTTTGTTGATGTGATGTATTACATTTATTGATTTACAAAAGTTAAACCAGCTTATATCTGGGATGATAGCTACTTGATCATAATATACGATTTTTTGATTAATTGCTAAATTCTGTTGGCTAGCATTTAATTGAAGAGCTTTGTGTTTGTGCGTATCCGAAAGATTGGTCTATAGTTATCTTTTTTCATTGAATCCCTGCCTGGTTTTAAGATGAGAGTTTTTCTGCCTTCATAAATGAGTTCAGAATTGATCTCATTTCTATTTCATGGAAAAGATTGAGGAGTACAAATGTTAGTGCATCTTAAAATTTTGATAGAATTCATCCGTGAATTCACTTTGATTACCTGATAACTTGATAAGGGAACCAAAGATATAAAATAGATAAAAGATAGCCTCTCAATGATTGGTGTTGAGAAAACTGGGCAGCTATATGCAGAAAACTAAAAGTGGATCCCTGTTTGTCACCACGCACTAATACCAACTCAAAGTGGATGGAAGACCTCATCATCAGACCTGAGACTTTGAAACGTGTCAGAAGGAGTAAGAGAAATACCAGAACTCAGAGGCCTAAGCAGAAACTTGAAGAGTCTTAGGAACACAGCAGATAGAAGAGAGAGTTGACAAATGACATTACATCAAAATAAAAAGTTTCTTCCCAGCAAAGGATATAGTTAGTTACTAAACTAGAAAGATAACTAGATAAACTAGTTAAACTAGATAAACTAGATAACTAGATAAACTAGAAAGATAACAACAGATTGGGAGAAGATCTTTTCTAGCAATACATCAGACAAAGGCCTAAATCCAATATACACAAGGAGCTCAAGAAACTAACCCCTCCCAAATCTAATAAACCCATCACTAATGGGGCAAAGGAGCTGAGGGGATACTTCTTAGAAAAAGAGGTAAGAACGACAAAGAGACTTGTGAGGAAATGCCCAACATCCTTGGCCATAAAGGAAATGCAAATGAAAACAACTCTGAAATTCCATCTCACTCTGGTTGGCATCTACAGAGAACATGGCAGGTCAGGATACCATAAAGGATGCATTTGCACATCTACTTGTCTTGCTGCACTATTCACAATAGCCAAGTCATAGAAACATTCCAGATGCCCTACAATAGATGATTGGATAAAAAATGTGACACATATACATGATGGAATTTTACACAGCCTTTAGAAAGAATAATATTTCATTTGCAAGAAAGTGGATACACTTAAACAAAACATGGTAAATGAGGTAAGCCAAGCTCAGAGAGACAAAAAATACATGTTTTCTCTCATACATGGGAGCTAGATCTAAGATACACTGGGACAAAATAAATTACACAAATCTTGAGGGTCTGTATGTCACTGGGACTGTAAGGGGAGGCACAGAAATGGAGGGACAGGGGTAAGAACAAGTGCA
The DNA here is from genome assembly GCF_031878675.1 of Megascapheus bottae. Taxonomy (NCBI): domain Eukaryota; kingdom Metazoa; phylum Chordata; class Mammalia; order Rodentia; family Geomyidae; genus Megascapheus; species Megascapheus bottae. Next base: position 73,084,689 of record NC_143509.1, read on the forward strand.
GCAGTTGTACTCACTGGAAACTATGTTGAAAGTGAACTATTTAACTGCTGAGTGGAATGGGAGGGGTAAATTGGGAGACAGTGAGGGGAGGGATGACATTGTCCAAAAGGAAAAGTCCTTTGGGCCTGATTTATGTAACTGTAACCTGTTTTCTAGTAAAAATTAACACAATGTAAAGAACTGTGTGGAAAGATCATGTCTGGTCCACTTATTGCTCTCTTTCTTCTGGAGAGAAGGCATCTCCATGTTGGGAGCAGGGAATGAGGCTTAATGGAGGGAGGATGCAATGAAAGGGGAAAAAAATTAGAAGAGAGGTATGACGGTCTGGGTAATTTTGCCCTCATATGTTGATGACACTTAATACAAAATGCAATAGTATTAAGAGGCAGGTCTTCCAGAACGTGACTGGATCATAAATCTTGGTGCATACAAGCATGCAATTCATGCCCTTACCATTTATTCAGCCATAACAAAGAATTAAATTGTGTCACCTTTAAGGAAGTGGATGAATCTGGAAACCATCATATTGAGTGAAGTAAGTCAAGCTTAGAAGGACAAACATACTTTTTTCATATGTAGAAAAAACATGTATGTGAATACGTACAGGATTATGTGTGCATGTTTGTGCAGAAATATGGTACACATGGGTGGGGAGTTTGGCCTAGCGGTTAAAGTGCCTGCCTAGCATGCATGAAGACCCGGGTTCGATTCCTTGGTACCACATACATAGAAAAAAGCCGGAAGTGGTGCTGAGGCTCAAGTGGTAGAGCTCTAGCCTTGAGAAAGTCCAAGGACAGTGCTCAGGCCCTGAGCTCAAGCCCAGGACTGGTTAAAAAAAAAAAAGAAATAGGGTACACATGTGTGAGATACCATAGTGAAACCCCTTTGAACTATTAACATGCTCTCTAACAAAAGTGACTATTAGAAAGCTGAAACATGCCTGGTATGTGGTATGGCTGGGTAGCAAGGAGTGGGTATTAGTAGCAGAAAAACGGAATGGTGGAGATGGGGATGGAGGGTGGATATAGCCAACATATATTATGTACATGTGTGGAAATGGAACAAAGAATCTTTGTGAGACGAGTTTGGGAAAGATGACGAAGGAGGAGGGAGAGTGACAGAGGGCGTGACTGACATAGATGCATTATATACATAGATGGACATGTAAAAATGAATCCCTTGGAAAAGCAATTTATAATAAAAAGAGAGGCCTAAGGAGCTAGATACGCTGGCACACATTTGTGATCCTACCACTTGGGACACTGAAGCATGAGGGCCATGAGTTTGAGGCCATCCTGAGCAACTCAGTAAGATGCTGTTTCAGAAAGTATATATATTTTTAAAAGGAACTGAGAGCTTGTTTACTCTTTCTATCAATGAGGAAATATAAAAGTCCTCATCTATGAAAAGCAAATCCTTGATTGACATTGAATCTGCTAGTATTTGGATCTTGGACTTTACAGTCTCCTGAACAGTGAGTAATAAAATTACATTTTTTTTTTTGTCGGTTGTGGGGCTTGAACTCTGGGCCTGGGCACTGTCTCTGACCTCTTCAGCTCAAGGCTACCACCCTACTTTTGGTCCTGGGAGCTGTCCCTGAGCTTTTAAGCTCAAGACTACTTCCTTTCCCCTGGAGCCATGGCTCCACTTCCCATTTTCTAATGACTAATCGGAGATAAAAATCTCACTGTCTTTTTTTGCCTGGGCTGGCTTTGAACCTCAATCCCCAGATTTCAGTCTCCTGAAGAGGGTTACAGGCATGAACTACCACACCCAGCTAAAATTACATTGTTTAATATAAGCTACTATTTTGTTACAACAGCCCTAAAGGAGTTTACCAAAGGAGTTTACCAAAGATGAACAGCAAATTATACTTTTCATTTAGGACTGAACACTGAGACCAGTGGGTCCTTAGGGAAACAGAAGAATCTGGGTCTGAAGACAATGTGAGAAGTGAATGAACTGTGACCTGCTGATATGAAATGAAATGGGGTGCTCTGCAGTTTTACTGTTATCTCTAATCTTGTTTTTGTATCTTAAAAAATATATCTCTTGTCTCAGAGCAAAAAAAGCAGATGTGTGGTTTAGTGAGACTTTGTTTTGACAGCTGGCATTCACTGCAGTCTTGTGAAATGTATTGCTTTTGTTCTCAATATCCTCAGTTTCAGTGTATTTCCACTCATTTGATGTCAGCAATTTAGTGAGCTTTGCAACAGAATAAAAATATTCTCCTCTTAATATTTCTCTTGTGTCCACTGTATTCATTTCATGCTCTCTCTCTCTCCTACCATTTCTCTGAATATCTCTCCTTAAAACATATTGTATAGGGATTTTAGCAGCCTGGATTTGCTATAACTTTGTCTAGGAAATTTTAATTCATAAATACCCTCCTCTCAATTTATTCAATGACTATTCTTCAGATCAAAATTAAGAAGTGAATTTATCTCCTCTCTATTGTTCATCTGTTTCCAGATGCCTCAGACTTAATTCGTCTTCTTAGAAGATGCATTGATTCTTATCCATTTTCACGAAGCAGAAACTCAAGGCTGACCACCAACCCTGGCTACTGGGCTCTACCAGGATCAGATGACCAAAGGCTAGCAATGCATTTTGGGCATGCTTCAATTCTGCAGAATTTTCAAGAATTCTCATGTAGCCACGAGGTGGCTGAATGCGATGGTGAGTTCATTCATGCTTCATGAATGCAGGTTCTTTGCCAAAGAATATGGTTACTCTCAGCTTGGGGGTCCACCTAGGTACAGGGGAGATTTTTCTGCAGTCCTGCACTTATGACTGTTTGTCACAATGAACTTTCCAATTGTTATTGGAGAGTATACCCCAATATTTAGAATTCATACATGAGACTTGGTTTGTCTGTTGTGGTCATCCCCTACCCCCAGCTTGAGTTGCACTTTTATGGTTTTACCACTGATGTCTGCTTTTGTAATCTTATCTCTTCTTTTTCCAATTGAATTTCCAATGTAAGTGACCAAGTTTATCATCTTATTCTTGATATTAGGCTGCCAGGTTTAGCAAATAAAACACAGTACACTCACTCAAAGATTTCCAGATAAACAGCAAATGGCTTTTGGTATAAATATATCCCATGCGTTTTTTTAGACATATTTGAAGTGTAATTTTATTGAGTGTTCTGTATTTTGTCTGGTGACATTGTTTTCTCTGACTTTTGCCCTTCAGAGATTGAACCTACTGAATGAGCTTTAAAACAAAAACAGTAGTATTGTGTATTTCTTTTAGAAATTAAAAAACAATCTCTAAGTTGAACAAGGAGGTTTCCAATTCAACATGTCAAATTCGAGTTCAACACACCTCATCAATGTTACCACGTCCATTAAACACACATGTACACCCGTGTGCATACACATATGAAAGAAAAGAAGAGAAAGGAAGGAAGGAAGGAAGGAACCCCTCCCCCAAAAGTGTATATTCTGTCTTTGTTGAGGTTATACTTTGTTTCCCATTAAGTCCTCTTCAAGATCTTCTGCCCTTGCATTCTCGAGTTTGCTCTGTGATCTGGCTTTACTGAGTTGCAATCCTCAGGCCTGCCCAGTTACCTGCTGCCCCTGCCCTTCCGAGCTAGGAGCAGGGCTCTGTCCCTGGCTGCAATTCCATCTTGAACTTGCCCACTGGGACTTGCTTGGGCAGTGTGAACTGGATCAATGAGTCATTACTACGCTCCCACTGGGCTCCGTTCATCCCTGTGGGGGCAGCAGGTGCGGGCCCCCTGGTGGAAGGAGGCCAGAACCACGCTGGAAGTGATCACCACGGGGCCCTCTGAGTTAGTGCTGCCTGGCATCCTGGGCATGAGATGAGTTACAGGGAAATTCTGCAGCCCTCCTCCCTGCTTTTGTGGGGTTCTGGAGCAAGTCACTCACCTGCTGTTGGTGTGGTCTCTTTCTTTTCTGGTGAGGTGTCTGTTTCTTGGTGTGGAGTTCCTTTGTGTACTGCTTCTCTGCCACCTTCAGGAAATGGCTGCCCTCTTGGCCCATCAGTTCGGCCATGGCTTTTCCCTTCAACTTGGGCTTACAATTATGTTAGTGAATGTGTGACTCACTCTAGAATACGTAAATTAAAAAAAAAAAAAAAACAAGGTCCACAGCTCTTGTCCAGGATCTAACCTCATCAATAGCCCAACCCAAAGTCCTTTGAGGGGGATTTCTGTTAAAAAATTGCTTCTTCTACACATTCTAGAAGCTAAAGATTCAATAATCCACTATTTGTAGGAGAGTCTATCTGCTTATGTTTTGCTTGGTGTCCTTAAGCTAGATCTCCTGGTGTAAGCTCTGTGCCTCTAGTTAGTTAGAGGAGACTGATTTTCCTCTGTCAGCAATGTACCTTCTTCCCCTTGAGTCCTTTGAATGTGAATGAACATTGTTTGTTTATTGTCAGTAAGCAGTTGTACAAAGGTGTTGTCATACAACACAGTTTATGAATACACCACATCTTGATGTCTTGATCAATGTTATTCATTTTAACATTCTCACCATCCCTCACAATCCGCTCCTTCCCTCACTTTTCTTAGTTTTGTAGGATATATATTGAATTATTGACATCTTCCATCCCCTTCTTCATCTGTCTGCTCCTTTCCCCTTGACTCTACCCCAGCTCTTTCAAGTATCGTTTCCTGGTGTTTTATTAAACTTTGATTTTGCATTTCTAAGAGACTACACTGTTTAAGAACACTTTCTTCAGGAAAAATTTAATAGGTCAGACCCAACAGCCATTTTCCTCCTTTGTGATTACAAGTTTTTGATGCAGAAAGGTAAAAGTTCTGGTGGAATCGTGTTTATATTTGGAATTTGATATGCCAACTTAATCCTTAGGCTCTGTACATGGTACTCTTTATGCCTGGAATTGTACCTTCTTCCAATCCTCTCTTTCTTGGTTTCTTTCTGCCTTGCTTGCCTAGCTTCTTTTGGGTGCAATTTCAATGTTCCTCTAGCAACCTTTACTTACCTGCATAAATAAGAAGAGGCCTTAATGGTTTATCATCTGCTCTGAATGAGCAGCTGCTGAAGGAGTAGAAACTACATCTTTGGAGTATGGTCCTGGCAGTCAGATATAGCTGTTCCATCATCTATAGGGGGAGGTAATGACACTATTACCATATTAAGTTGGAGAGGCACATGGAAAGGGAAGACCCAGATCTACAAACACAGACACAAGTTCCCAATACCTTCCAACACTCCAAGAATTCCTTGAGTATCTGAGATGACAGGAACTTTAGCAGAGTACATGGAGACTAATGCTAGCAAATGATGCTCCTGATATATGGTCATTTTTAATTTACCCTCTGGTTGATGTGGCCTGTGAGACATGGACTGTATTCATATTTGCTCATGTCTCTTTTTAGAGTACCCATAAATACAGATAATAGCTCATTCTTCCTCCTGCCTCCACAGAGCACTTTATAGTTTCTCTATGTAATTAAATCACAGACTATGAAGGAGTGAATAACTTTATGAGGCAAAGGAAAATCTGATAAAGTTGTCCTTGTCCTCACTCAAGCAGGGTTATGAGAATGTGTCACAGAAGGGTGTTATTCAGTAGTATTTTTAGAAGAAATGATTGGCTTCTCTACTTTGTTAGGAAAAGTCTTCTTTTTTTTTTTTTGCCAGTCCTGGGCTTGAGCTCAGGGCCTGAGCACTGTCCTTGGATTTTCTCAAGGCTAGAGCTCTACCACTTGAGCCTCACCACCACTTCCGGCTTTTTTCTATGTATGTGGTACCGAGGAATCGAACCCGGGTCTTCATGCATGCTAGGCAAGCACTTTAACCACTAGGCCAAACTCCCGGTCCCAGGAAAAGTCTTTTCAGATAATTATTTATACTTTCTTCTAAGTCAGATAGCCTATAATTACTAGAACAGGAAACTTAGAGCCTTCTTCCTGCTAGGAATTTAGGGATAACTAAGCTCAGTGAGTTAATGATTTCCTTTAAGATGGCATACTTTTCACCATTGACTACATCACATTTGAGGAGAAACAATTTTGTTTAGTAGAATTATTGACTATTTCAAGACAGTTAGTAACTTTGTACTGGCACAAAAATAAGCCAGAGAACCTAGGGAACAGAGTAGAAGACCAAGAAATGAACTCACAGACCTATTGCCATTAATAAGGGAGCAAAAAATAGAATCTGGAGGAAAGACAACCTCGTCAACTAATGTTGCTCACAAAACTGGATATCCACATGCAGAAAACTCAAACTAGATACCTGGATATCACCCTGCACCAGCATCAGTTCAAAGTGCATCTAAGGGGCTGGGAGTTTGGCTTAGTGGTAGAGTGCTTGGCTAGAATGCATGAAGACCCAGGTTTGATTCCTTTAGGTAAAAGGCTGCAAGTGATGGAGTGCTAGCCTTGAGAAAGCCCAAAGACAGTGCTCAGGCCCTGAGTTCAAGCCTTGGGACTGGAAAACAAACAAAATTATGAAAGTGGCACTGTGGCTCAAGTGGTAGAGCACTAGACTTGAGCTAAAGAGCTCAGGGACAGCACCCAGGCCCAGAGTTCAAGCCCAATGACTGACCAAAAAAAAATCATTAAAGGTCTCAATATAAGACCAGAAACTATGGCAGTTTTTTCTTTTTATTTCAAGAATGATAGAGATTAAGCCTATTAAAATGATCACAAATTGGTTAGTAGAAATTTGATTAGGCATTAATAATGTCACTTTTGTCATAGGAAAGACTATAGCAGAGGTCAGCACATTTTGATTTTAATGCAGTCAGCTTTTGCACACATGTACAACTCCCTGTGTCTGTCATGTTGGGTCAATGGTACCTGCTTAGACATGTGAACCAGGATGAGGGCTTAATTGAATCCAGTGGGAGTATCTCAGTGTTATTCTTTACTTTTATTTTTACCTTATTTAAACAAGAAAAATATGAATATACTCTAATCAAAGGCACTATTTTCTCAGTTCTAATAGCACTTACCAACAAAAAGCATCACGAAGAACATGTTGATTTCAACTAGGTAGTTCTAGTTACTTCATTTATGATTCCTTAGGTAAGTTGTATGAAGTCAGGGTTAGTAATGTTTTTAAAAATTATTTTATTTTTTGCCAATCCTGGGCTTGAGCTCAGCGCCTGAACACTGTCCTTGGGTTTTCTCAAGGCTAGAGCTCTACCACTTGAGCCTCAGCACCACTTCCAGCTTTTTTCTATGTATGTGGTACCAAGGAATCGAACCTGGGTCTTCCTGCATGCTAGGCAAGCACTCCACCACTAGGCTAAACTCCGGGCCCTAGGGTTAGTAAATTTTGAATGCCAAAAGATTTCAGGAACCAAGGATCTCTTACAAACAACGTCAATGGAAAATTCTTTCTTTGAGATTGTCGTGATTAAAGTATCCTGTTTAACCCATTTGGCCCATCTGGGTCATACTTGTGAAATTCTTCTACTAAGCCCGGACAGACATTAGTGTAGTACTCCTTCCCACTATATCTGTGTCCAGGGTTGTTTTGGAAGAATCTTTGCTTCTTAGCAGCTATTGAATGAAGTATGTGTTAGCTCACACTGTGATGAAAATATGCTTACCAGTTATAACTGCCTGACTTTTTTCATAGATGAGACAGAAATGACACCATCCTTATTTTCTGTTCCCATGTCTATTAATACCTGCTTCCCTACTTGGTTTGATGCTCAGGATGTTGCTAAGGCAAGAGCAGCCTGCAAAACTACATATATCACAATTTATTACTCAACCTGGTAGCTGTCCCACTTTCTTTCTTGCTCCTACTTGCTATCATCATCTGTTCTGGCCATGCTTATTCCTGAGGATGATGGCAAAAGATGGAAAGGTTTAGTCTTTCATCATTACAATATTGCTATCCTCTACTACCACATATTTGTCCTTGGAAAGTTAAGATAACTCATTTTGGTGCTCACAGCACCAAAATATGACAGACTCATATTTGGAGTATTTCATATTGTTGATTTCCTTTCCATTCTTTTTTTTCTGCCAGTCCTGGGGTTTGAACTCAGGGCCTGAGTACTGTCCTTGGGCTTTCTCAAGGCTAGAGTTCTACCAGTTGAGCCACAGTACCACTTCTGGCTTTTTCAATCTATGTCGTACCCAGGAATCGAACCTGATCTTAGTGCATGATAGGCAAGCACTCTACAAGTATGCCAAACTCTCAGCCCTTTTTCCATTTTTATTAGCATACATTAGTTGTACATAGCAGTTTCACCATGATGTTTCAATACATGCATACAATACCTCCTGATCACCATTTTTGTCATTCCCTTTGTCACTAATTCCCTTTCTTGAAACAATTTTAAGAGGTTTTGTTCTATTTACATATGAGTATAACTTGAAGACTACTATTCTTTTTCTTTGATTGTAATTAATAGAAGGGTTACAGTTATATTCGCCAGATAGAAGGTACATTATTTCACATACATTGATACCTCTTCTCATGTTTTTGTCCCCATTTCCCTTTCTCACTCCCTCCCCTCATTTTTTTCTCCCCTTCCTTTTCCTATTTCAAATAAACAAATAAACGTATATACAATATACCAGATAACAAGGTAAGATACTGTAACAATATGAGAATAACAAGGGACAGCAAAAGACATGAGAAATAACATAGTACATTAAGAACAACAATCACACATTACATAGCTCTTGTTTCTATATCCTGGAGGTCCTTTCATTTAGTCTTATTCTTTATGGTCTTTTGTATCTTATTTTTGAGCTATTGTAATCCTCTGCTAGGAGAGTCCAAGGTTTGTACTAATTATGATAAATGAGGGAAACCATTGAGCCTATGTTTCTTTGAGTCTGGCTTACTTCACTTAATATGATGTTTTCTAAGTCTTTCCATTTCCTTACAAATGGGGCAGTGTCATTCTTTCTGACAGTAGCATAGAATTCCATTGTGTATAAATACCACATCTGTTGATCCATTCATCACCTGATGGGCATCTGGGTTGGTTCCATATCTTTGTTATGGTAAATAGTGCTGCAATGAACATCATTGTACTAGTGGATTTAGTATGTCCTTGTTTCTGGACGATTGGGTAAATGCCAAGTAGTGGAATTGCTGGATCATAGGGGAGCTCTATGTTTAGTCTTTTGAGTAACTGCCAAACTGCTTTCCATAATGGTTGAATGAGTTTGTACTCTCACCAACAGTGTAGTAGTGATCCCTCCTGGCCACATCCCCTCCAGCATCTGTTGTTATTTGATTTCTTGATCCTGGCCATTCTAACTGGAGTGAGGTGGAATCTCAGTGTTGATTTGCATTTCTTTTATGTGAAGGCTACTATTCTTAGTATCTCCAACAAATGTATATGTGTATGCTTTCTTCTTGGTAAAAGTTATTTTTCTTTTCCTCCTATTTAAATGCCTTTTTCATTCTTGCATACTGGTTGTGCACGCTCACGATCTTAACTACTCAGAAGGATGAGATCTGAGGACTGAAAATCTGAAGCAAGCTTGGAGGAAAAGTTTGAGAGACTATCTTCAATGAACCAGCAAAATACCATACTAGAGGTCCTCTGCCTCTGAGGACTTTGCTGATGTCCTTTCCCTCATGTCACCTCCAGTTGGCATCTTTGTGTGATGCATAAGTGATTAATGGAGAAATTTATTGGACAGTTTTGTACTACTTTATTCAACTTAAACAGTTAAGGAGAAATTATAACTTCTTGCCAAGTTCCTTTATAGGGACCTTTCTAGCGTTCTGTCCTAATCAGTTTGACTATTCACACAGACAAAGAAGGATTTGATGTATGTTGTCTGAGACGTTGTTTGTTGATTATTCTGTTCATCTTGGTTTAAGTTGGTTTCAGACAGTTGAAAGGTATACCCAGTAAAAACAAACGATTTGCATTGCAATGTGATTATTATTATTGACTACAATATTCAGTAATTATCACTGATGAAATAAAATCACCAGTTACTTAAGCTACCACTGTCTTCATCATGCATATGCTAAAGGTCTAGTTTGGTTATTTATTTACTCATTTTTTATTGTTAGTTAAACTCACATTTGCTCACTTCTGCTTTTGCTTTACTGTCTGCTTCTGTTTACTACCATTGGCATTACAGAGATGAAAGGCCTGTTCTGGGGACTGTTCTCCCTCTGGGTTGTTGATAAAGTTGTCAGCCAGGCTGTGGGGGTAGAATTTGGCAAGACTTGTGTTCAAATTTCTCATGCTTCATATTAAGTGAAGTAAGTCAGACTCAAAGGAATTTAGGCTCAGTGGTTTTCCTCATTTGTCATGATCAGTAGAAATCTTGGGCTCTTCTAGCAGAGATTTGCAATAGAGCAAAACCTTGATACAAAAGGCCATATAGTAGGATGCTAAATGAAAGGATCTCTAGGATATAAAAACATAAGCCATACAATGAATGATTGTTGTTCTTAATGTACTATGTTATCTCTCATCTCTTTTGCTGTCCCTTGGTTATCTCATATTGTTACAGTATCTCACTTTGTTACCTGATATATTAGATATATTTGTATTTGGTTATTTGAAATTTGATAGGGAACGGGGGAAAACAAGACGAGGGATAGGGGTTGGGAGGAGGGAAATGGGGACCAAGACATGTGAAAGGGTATCAATGTATGGGAATTAATGCACCATCTATCTGGCAAATATCATGTAACCCTTCTATTAATTACAATAAAAATATATGAAAAAAAATTTCTCATGCTTAGCCAACTGGCAAGGGATGTCATCAAAGGATTCAATATGCTACTCTAATTCACTGCAATAGAAACACACATATATACAGGCCATTTATTTTTATCTTTCTGTGAAATATTGTGGTTGTGGAAATATCTGGATAGTACTAATTAAAAAAGAAGAGCACAGGGCTAGGAGTTTGGCCTAGTGGTAGAGTGTTTGCCTAGCATGCATGAAGACCTGGGTTTGATTCCTCGGTATCACATACAGAGAAAAAAGCTGGAAGTGGTGCTGAGGTTCAAGTGGTAGAGCTCTAGCCTTGAGAAAGTCCAAGGACTGTGTTCAGGTCCTGAGCTCAAGCCCAGGACTGGCAAAAAAAAAGAGCACAATAGATCCTCTGTTTGACACACTTTTGTTATTTTTTAAATAGAAGACCTGTTAAATGTCTTAAGTCTGTCTTTCTAGAAAATTGCAAAAGTGAACACTTGGAAAAAAGTGAACACTTGGGTAAAAATATGCCTGATAATATTGGAAAGAAAATTTTAGGGTAAAAATATGCCTGATAATATTGGAAAGAAAATTTTAGATCCTTGACTTGAGAAACTAGGATCATAAGAGAAGTTATTGTCACTGCCTGCTGCAACGACACGTCACTTCGGAGGCAGACTGGGAATGATCATAGCCTCAAATCACTGCAAGCAGTGGTCTTTTATTTCTCTCTCCTCTCTTCTCTGCCTCTCTCCTTTCTCCTTCTCTCTTCTTCCTTCTCGTCTTTTCTCTCTTCTCTCCTCTTCCCCGGAAACCCCACACTATTTATATCCTTAAGCAGCCAATCAAGTAAAGGTCATCTGTAAAGCAGCAAACAAATCTGGAAGAAATCTAGCGATCCACTCTATCCACAAACATGGAAGAAACAAATCAACAAATGCAAAGAAACTTCCTGGTCAGCAAGTACTGACTCATTAGCGAACTGCCAGGTGCCATCTTATAATCTTACTTCCTCAGGAGGCTGAAAGCAATGGTCTCCAACATCTCCCCCTTTTTTACTTTAGAAAAGAAAAGAAAGAAAGGAAAAAAAGGAGAAGACCTAGGATATGTGGGGCTACCATCATATCAGATCGACTGTGCCTGTCTTAGGTGTCTCCAAACTCTTTAGTTTTCTTACGCGTCATGGGATCACCAAGTACTCTTTACTTCGTTCCTGCCTTAGGTTGATAGGCTAACAGCTGGGACTTACCCGTCTCTGACTACCAGCTGTCCATTTAAGCAAGCCAGACCTGAGGGGAGGCACCTGTTTCCATGGCAGCAAACACCTGTTGTATCAGTATTCACTGTCTATGTTGACTTTGCATTATTTTACACAAGCAGTATAGACATATTACAATTATAACACAAAAAAACAAACCCAAGCCAATCAATTCTGCCCACCTTTGACCAAATCCCAAAACAGTCTCAAATAAACATGACCAATCACCCAAGGTTGGAATATAAGCATGTGTCCTATTATTTGTGTATGTAGAGAGGCTGTCAAGTTATCAACCTGAACATTCCATGTTATGTCCAAGTTCAAAATCTGGAATAGGCAGCTGCACAAGAGGTGCTCATCACCTGCTCCAGAATATTCAATTATTCTTGCAATAAATCAACTTGCTGATTAAGCATAACAATTCCAGTCCTCAGTTGGATTTCGATAAAAAATGACTGAGTCACAAAATTAGCTCTTGAGGATCCTTGACATCCAGTCCAGGAGGGTGGCCAAGATTGTTCAGGTTCCCAGCAGCTTGGTTCTCAACGACGTTTATAGGGTCATGCATCATTGCCGCATGGATTCATTCAGGGAACCGTACTCATGCTAAGTAGAAGAGCCTTCATCTTGACCGACAGGTTTCTGAGGAGTCTCCACCGTCTGAGGAGTCTCCACCGTCTGACGTATCAGTCTCTCCGGCACCCAAATGGGACTGTCAGCATCCTGTGGAAAAACACAAACACTTCCTCGCCTCCACATGAGAACAGGGTTTGGTCCTTTCCAGTTTCCAGAAAAACTTATCTTTCCACAATACTAAAGGTTTATGACTTCTAGAAGGATTAAAATGTTACAAGAAGCAAGGCTTTTCTTCCTTCCGGAGTAAGCTCCCTAGGAGAGCTTACAAGGGGATCAGGATCCCCTTGTAATATCTCAAATAAGGGTTTAAGTTGTAGCCAATTAATATCCCCTAAGAGATGTTGAAAATCATTTAAAGTAATCAATTTATCTTCAGCAATTTGAATGTTTTGTGGCTTAATACATGTACCCATAAGTTGATATCCCAAATACAGAATGGGAGATCCTGATTGTACCTTTTCCTCAGCTATATGAAGTCCATGACTCTTTAACATATCCAAATCAAGCCAAAAGTTGTAAAAGTAAATTTAAATTAGGGTGTGCTAATAAAACATCATCCATATAATGTATTACCATTATGTCAGGATAGCTTTCTCTAAGGGGCTTAATGGCTGCATCAACATACACCTGACAGATTGTAGGGCTGTTAGCCATACCCTGAGGTAGGCCTCAAACACTGGAAAACCCCACCTATCCCCCATTTCTAACGCTTCTACTCTTTTAGCTAACATGGACAGATCGAAGGAGGCTCGCTGTTGGCTCCTTCCACTGAGGCACAGATGGCTGAACTACGGCGGTGGCCCCCTATCTTGCAATTCCATCCCCAGCACAGGCTTTCTAAATCACTACCACTTAATTCCTCTTCTTCCTGTTTACTCGATTCTCTCTCATATATCTCTCCAAGCGTCTCTGCGCTTCTTTCCACCTGTGGTTTAACTCTTTGTTTGGACAAAAGCAAGCACTCTCTAGGAAATGTTCCTCGAGAGAGGTCTCCCTGTCTTAATGCTTTTTCCAAATCAAACTTAGGTAAATCCCACTGTGGCACATGAAGAAATCCTTCATTCAAAACCCAGGGACTCACTTTCGCTATCGTATCCACATAAGCCTTAACCATGGCTTCCTTTACTACAGTACTGTTAACTTTAAGTAAATCTCTTATGACTCTAACCATCTGGTCCTTGGAAACTTCTGAACCCATTATTCACATTTAACAACTGCACAAACCTTTTCTTTGACTACAACATCAGGTTTTTGGAGTCTCCTGAACCCACTATTCCTGATTCTTTCTGAACCCACTATTCCTGGTTCTTTCTGAACCCATTAACCCCGGTTCTTCACCGAACCCCTTATTGCCTCGCCCTTTCCGCTCTGGCCTGAGACTTCCAAGAGGTTCCTCAGTTTCCCCACTGTGCTGAAGTGACCTGTGCTTTGGAGGTGGACTGGGAATGATTATTGCCTCGCCCTCCGCGAGGTTCCTCAGTACTTACCCACCGTGCTGGCCACCACTTGTCGCTACCTGCTGCAATGACACGTCACTTCGGAGGCAGACTGGGAATGATCACAGACTCAAATCACTGCAAGCAGAGGTCTTTTATTTCTCTCTCCTTTCTTCTCTGTCTCTCTCCTTTCTCCTCTCTTCTCCCTTTTCTGTCTTTTCTCCCTTCTCTCCTCTTCCCCGGAAACCCCACACTATTTATATCCTTAAGCAGCCAATCACAGTAAAGGTCATCTGCAAAGCAGCAAACAAACCTGGAAGAAATCTCGTGATCTACTCCATCCACAAGCATGGAAGAAACAAATCAACAAATGCAGAGAAACTTCCTGGTCAGCAAGTACCGACTCATTAGCGAGCTGCCAGGTGCCATCTTACAATCTTACTTCCTCAGGAGGCTGAAAGCAATGGTCTCCAACAGTTATTTCTAGGGCTGGGAGTTTAGCCTAGTGGTAGAATGCTTGCCTAGCATACATGAAGACCCAGGTTCGATTCCTCAGTACCACATGCATAGAATAAGAGAAAAGTGGTGCTGTGGCTCAAGTGGTAGAGATCTAGCCTTGAGAAAGCCCAAGAACATTCTCAGGCCCTGAGTTCAAGCCCCAGGACTGGTAAAAAAAAGAGAGAAGTATTTCTATAGGCATTGGTGATTTAAAAGACCCTACAGTAACTTGGAAATTACTTAAACCCATAAAAAATCTCAGACTGGCACACTGACATCCCTCAAAGTTGTTAAACATGTCTCAGGCCATAGAGGTCTTTCTGAGATGAGAAATCTACATTTTAACAAGATTCCCAAGTGATTTGTAGGCACATGAAAATTGAGATATGCTTGTCTAGGAGAGAATTTCTTTAGAAGATTTCCTTTAAGTCAAGTCACAGACTTCATTTTTCTTTCTAAAAATGAACCTGTTTTATATAGAGAGATTTATTTTAAGAAATTTGCTCACATAATTGTGATGACTTGGCAAGCCCTAAATCTACAGGGCAGTCCAATAGGCATGGAGATCCAGGAAAAATTTGCTGTTTGAGACCAAAGGTGATCTAGGCTACTTAATGAACAGTACAATCCTTTCTCCTTCCTTCCTTCCTTCCTTCCTTCCTTCCTTCCTTCCTTCCTTCCTTCCTTCCTTTCTTCCTTTCTTCCTCCATCCCTCCCTTCCTCCTTCCCTCCCTCCCTCTGTTTTTTTCCTTCTTTCATTTCTTTCTTCCTTTCTCCTCATCTTCCTCCTCCTCCTGCAGTTGGAATTCAAGGCCCCTCACTTGTTTAGCTTGCTTGTGCTCTAACACTTGAGCTCTGCTTTCAGACTGCTTTTTGCTGGCTATTTTGGAGATGGAGTCTTTCAGACTTCTCTGCCCAGTCTAGCCTCAAATAATTATCCTCCAAATCCCTTAGTTATTCAGGAGATTAACTAGGAAAATAACTAGTCATGGGAATTTGGCCTGACATGAGCCATCTGATTTGATCTAATCATCTAATCAAGGGAAAGAATGCCATAAAGATAAACTTTAAGAGACTTTCTTCATCCACCAATCATCTATTAGTTAATTCTGGCTACATTTTCATTGAAATAGCATTTCCACGCCTTTAATTTTTTTTCATTATTTATATCCACTGTAACCTGAAACATACCATGGAGGGAGTGATCTGAGATGAGGACAAAGTAACTTGGGCCATGTGAAAACGGTAGCCCCACAAAATTAAGACTTTTGGTTCTGAAGATGTGTGCATACGTTCTAGAACCTGAACTTGTGGACCAACAGTGGGAGATGTGTTATTGCTGGTTTGTGGAGCTACTTCTTCACTTCCTACAGTGCTGAGAGACATGAAATAGAGCAATTTTGACTAGAATTCAGAGACTAGTCTTAACTATTTTTTTCTGACCAGCTTCTCTGGGTCTATATTCATAATGTGAAGTTAAGACTTAGGTTGGGTACAGTTGTATATACCTGTAATCTTACCCTGAGGAAGCGTAGGTAGGTGGACTGTGAATTGGAGGCTAATCTGTACTAGCAAAAGAGAGCTTGTTTTTAAAAGAAAACCAGCAAGCTAATGCTTGGTTATTGGAAGCAGTAATGAATGCATTATGGATACTACAAGCATTTTCTGCTCAATTTTACCTTCTCTAAAGGTATGGTAAATCAGTACTAGCAGTACTAGAAATCTCTAGCTTCTCTAGCAATTCTAGAATTTTTCTAGAATTGTATATGCCTGCTGTGGTCACTGGGGTGGGGAGTTTTCTCAGACTTTCTTCATGCCGGGTTTCTGGACTTGTTATCCCGGCTACCTCCCTCCATACTTGCCTGCACGTTCCAGATTGCAGCTCTGTGTCATCTCCTGGGGCATTCTGAGGGAAGTTAGGAGACAATATATTAAGTTACTGTAAAGTTATTGATTTCTTGACCAGTAAAACAAATATGAAGGTTCTATTTATTTTACTTTTTAGGTCGATTGTTTTTTTCATATATTTTTTATTGTAATTAATAGAAGGGTTACATAATATTTGCCAGATAGATGGTGCATTAATTCCCATACATTGATACCCTTTCACATGTCTTGGTCCGCATTTCCCTCCCCCCACCCCCACCCTTCATCTTGTTTTCCCCCCTTCCCTATCCAATTTCAAATAACCAAATACAAATATATCCAATATATCAGGTAACAAAGTGAGATACTGTAACAATATGAGATAACCAAGGGACAGCAAAAGAGATGAGAGATAACATAGTACCTTAAGAACAACAATCATTCATTATATGGCTTATGTTTCTATATCCTAGAGATCCTTTCATTTAGCGTCCTACTATATGGCCTTTTGTATCAAGGTTTTGCTCTATTGCAAATCTCTGCTAGGAGAGCCCAAGGTTTCTACTGATTATGACAAACGAGGGAAACCATTGAGCCTAAGTTCCTTTGAGTCTGGCTTACTTCACTTAATATGATCTTTTCTAAGTCTTTCCATTTCCTAACAAATGGGGCGATGTCATTCTTTCTGACAGCAGCATAGAATTCCATTCAGTACAAATACCACATCTTGTTGATCCACTCATCAGCTGAGGGGCATCTGGGTTGGTTCCATATCTTTGCTATGGTAAATAGTGCTGCAATGAACATTGTTGTGCTGGTGGATTTAGTATGTCCTTGTTTCTGGATAATTGGGTAAATGCCAAGTAGTGGAATTGCTGGGTCATAGGGGAGTTCTATGTTTAGTCTTTTGAGGAACTGCCATACTGCTTTCCATAGTGGTTGAACGAGTTTGTACTCCCACCAACAGTGTAGTAGTGATCCCTCCTGGCCACATCCCCTCCAGCATCTGTTGTTATTAGTTTTCTTGATCCTGGCCATTTTAACTGGAGTGAGGTAGAATCTTAGAGTTGTTTTGATTTGCATTTCTTTTATGCAGGTCGATTGTTTTTTAATATATATATTTTTAGATTGTACTCATTTCCTTGCTCACAAAAGATTTATTGCAAGTTGTACGTTATTTTCCTGAAAGTTTTCTTTTTTTGCTAGAAATTTCCTGCTAGATTTTTTTTTTTTTTGCCAGTCCTGGGCTTGGGCTCAGGGCCTGAGCACTGTCCTTGGACTTTCTCAAGGCTAGCACTCTACCACTTGAGCCTCAGCACCACTTCCGGCTTTTTGCTATGTATGTGGTACCAAGTAATTGAATCCAGGTCTTTGTGCATGCTAGACAAGCACTCTACCACTAGGCCAAACTCCCAGGCCCCTGCTAGATTTTTTTAAATTGAAGACAAACTGGGTAAAATTTTAAGAAAATGACACCTTCATCTGGTGAATATAATCTAACCCTTCTATTAATTACAATAAAAAAAATCTAAAAAAATGACACCTTCAGTGAGTATGGACAATTATGTCTGTCTGTCTGTCTGTCTGTCTGTCTCTCTCTCTCTCTCTCTCGTTCTCTCTCTTTTTCTGCCAGTATTAGTACTTGAGCTTGGGAAATGGATGCTCTATCCCTGGGCTAAAGACATCATCTTATCACTTGAGCCACAGCTCCACTTCATTTATTTATTTATTGTGGTTAATTGGAGATAAGAGTCTCAGAGGCTTTCTTGCCCTGGTTAGCTTTTTTTTTTTTTTGCCAATCCTGGGGCTTGACCTCATGTTTTGGGCACTGTTCTTGAGCTTTTTCAAGGCTAGCACTCTACCAGTTGAGCCACGGCACCACTTCTGGCCCTTTTCCATGTATGTGGTTCCAAGGATTTGGACCCAGGGTTTCATGCATGCTAGGCAAGCCTTCTATCACGAGGCCATACTCTTGGCTCCCAGGTCTGTAGTTTTAAACCACAATTCTTAGATCTCAGCCTCTTGAGTAGCTAAGAGTATAGGCATGAAGCCACCAGCATCTGGTTGGTAATGTTCAGTTTGTACACTTTTAAATTTTTATATGGGAATTTTCATTTCACAATATTTAGAAATTTTACCATTGGGTACATGTATATGACTAACTGCATGCAGAACACAGGGTCTATTTTTCATTTTCATTCTACATGTTCAATAAACAGCTCTAACATTAGAATAAATGCTGAATCCATGTGTGAAGTTGGCAACAGAAAAGCTTTTCCAGTTATTTCCCTACTAGGGGTGTCGAGGATGTTGAGTTACTGAAATATCTTTACAACTTCTTCTTGGAAAGTTTCATAGCATTTAGAACAATCACTGTATCTCAGAACTTTATTAGTTTATAAAGGAACATAAAGTTTTAATACAGAATAACCTTGCCATTTAATAAGGCTAGCAATGGTAAAACTGAATTCTGTATTCCCACCCTCATATTGTTCAAATGATCATCACATTTTAGTACAAGTAAGAAACTTTGGACTCTATTTTGTGGTTATAATACTGTGTTGAGTATCTGAACACAGCCACACACATATGTCCTCTCTTAGAAGCAGAGGGCAGGACTGGAGGTCATTTGTGAACATTCTGAGCTGAGATTGCTTCAAATTATTTGCTAACAAAGTTTACAACAAAATCATTGGCCACCAGATTAGCTGATGTGAATTGGCTTGTTTTAAAAAAATATTCAGGGATATTAAGTTGGTACTAACTTTAAAGACTATTTTGTACAATGTAACCATTAGAATTCTCTGTGATATAATTTTTTATTTATACAGGGTTTATAAACATTCTTAAGTAGAATATCATGCTTTTATTAGCTCTTAGAATCTTTCCTAATATAGCCCCATGGAAAACCATAAAAGTATCCAGACAAACTTAAGTGAAATTCTCAGTTACATTTTGGTAGATATTTGAAGGATAGAAAAAAATTAATGAGCTTTACTTCTCACTGTTTTTAATTACATAATGTTTACCAGGCTCAAAAAACCCCCCTCTTAACCTTGTCCTCTTCTAAGAGCATGAGGCCTGTGCAGTGAGAAGGAGGCTGTGGAACAAGAGGTGACAATTCTCATCACCAGGAGTAGAAGCCTAACACTTATGTCCACTATACCCAGATATTAGGTGCCAAGGAGAAAATGATGCAGTGAAACATTGAATGGAACAGTGCTTTACTGATCTGGAGAAAGTCAGAGTATTATCAGCATGGTCTACCACAGACAGTCAGTTCCTCCAGGCAGCCTAGACTACATCATACACATCCATCCTGTGCTACACAATGAGGAACCCTTTCACATTGAGGATGGATATATCAGTGAGGTTGTGAGGTGCCATATGCATACTTGTTTAAGTAATACAATGGAGAGCTGGGAGTTTGGCCTAGTGGTAGAGTTTTTGCCTAGCATGCATGAAGACCCAGGTTCAATTCCTCGGTACCACATACATAGAAAAAAAGTCAGAAATGGTGCTGTGGCTCAAGTGGGAGAGCTCTAGCCTTGGGAAAGTCCAAGGGCAGTGCTCAGGCCCTGAGTTCAAGGCCCAGGACTGGCAAAAAAGAGTAACACAATGGAAAATACAATGAATATGAGAAGATATGGAAAGATGTTCCCACATGAGGCCTAGAAGAAGCTTCTTGAGTCCAAATCCCACTCTTAAGAGGCATGTTGGAATCAAAATACTACACACAAAAGAAGAGAGGTGGGGGAATTCGAGTGTCCTACTGGAAACCTCAGTGTTTACATCGTATTTGTAAGATGAAATATAACATGCTCATTTGAGTTGTGTAATTGATCATAACTTCCTTGACTCTCATATTCATGTGGCTTTCTGGAGTGGAGCTTACAAATGTCTGACAGTACATCAAAGACAGAGTTCTCAGCATTCAGTAGCACATGGCTAGTACCACAACACAAAGTATTGTATTGCTTTTATTCTTCATTTCATTGCAGTGGCCATGATATGAGCCTGACACTTGTACATAACCAATAGGAATTTTCTTGATTGTGCCTCTTGAAAATATAGTTTTTTTAAATTGTATATTTTTATTTTTTGCCAGTCCTAGGCTTAAGCTCAGAGCCTGAGCACTGTCCTTGGACTTTCTCAAGGGTATAGGTCTACTACTTGAGCCTTAGGACCACTTCCGGCTTTTTTCCATGTATGTGGTGCCGAGAAATTGACCCTGGGTCTTCGTGCATGCTAGGCAAACACTCTACCACTAGGCAAAACTCCTGGCCCCAGTCTTTCTTTCTTTCTTTCTTTCTTTCTTTCTTTCTTTCTTTCTTTCTTTCTTTCTTTCTTTCTTTCTTTCTTTCTTTCTTTCTTTCTTTCTTTCTTTCTTTCTTTCTTTCAGAAGATACATTTCTGATATGAATTCCAGGAATAGTAAAACCATAGGCCTAGGGGTCAAACATGTAAAAATTGTCATTAAAATACTGTAGCATAACTTATTTCTTTAGGAACAATGCTCACTCCCCCTAAGTCAAACAATTTAAAATTAATATATTTTTAAAATTTTAATTTGAGAAAGAATGTGTGTGTGTGTGAGACAGAGAGAGAGAGACAGAGACAGAGAGAGACAGAGAGACAGAGAGAGAAAGAGAGAGAGAGAGATAGAAAGAGAGAAAAAGAGAAGAAATACACACCTATAGGTATATAAAACTAAGCAGGCAAAAATTCCAAGAAAGACAATCACAATGCTCTATTTCATGGAATAACAGCTGGGATGCTCATTTACTGTGTCTTTCAGGCTAATAAAATTTATTTTAAAACAATCTTTTCCAATACCACTATGAGAGCCAAGATTTTTTTGCTAGAAGTCAAATGACTTCTTGTAATACTATTTAGTAGACTCTGTTGATTATTTTACCATTTGGACATAGAGATATAATCACAAGAACTGTAAAAATCCAACTATACCAAATTAAAGTCACCTCTTTTTATGCTGTGTGGCCAAAAATCTTTAATTTCAAAAGCATTTTCATTTTACTTTCCACTAAAATAAATGCCATTTGGAATTTGATAGAGAAAGGGGGAAAATATAAGAATTAAAAATTTTAAAAGTCTTCCTTTCTAGATAAGATAAAAAGACATTTACCTTCACAAATGAAGAAGGTTCATCTTTTTTCAGATAAATCAAATACAAATTTAGGTTTTATTACTTCTTTTGAGTCTTCACGGTTATGCATGTAAATGTTCCTAATGAGAAAATGAATCCTGCTGTCCCCTTGATATCTTTAGTTTTAGCTATAGTTTTTTCTCTGTACTTTTTTATTTTGAACTTTTACCTGCAATTTTCTTTTTTTTTTTTTTTGCCAGTCTTGGGCTTAGGTCAGTCCTTGGATTTTTCTCAAGGCTAGAGCTCTACCACTTGAGCCTCAGCACCACTTCTGGCTTTTTCTAAGTATGTGGTACCAAGGAATTGAACCCAGGTCTTCGTGCATGTTAGGCAAGCACTCTACCACTAGGCCAAACTCCCGGCCCCAGCAATTTTCTTTTTTGTTACTTTTACCTACTTGTACAAAGGAGCTGCTGTTTAACTAAGCAGTGTGGTTTTTTTTTTTTTTTTTTTGCCAGTCCTGGGCTTGAGCTCAGGGCCTGAGCATTGTCCTTGGACTTTCTCAAGGTTAGAGCTCTACCACTTGAGCTTTGGCACCACTTCCGGCTTTTTTTTTTTTTGTATGTGGTACCAAGGAATCGAACCCGGGTCTTCGTGCATGCTAGGCAAGCACTTTAACCACTAGGCCAAACTCCTGGCCTAACAAAGCAGTTTTTAAATACAGTTCATCTTGAATGATGTCACCCCTTTTAGCTCTATTTTTATGTCTCTCTAATAATTGAAGTAATAAAGCTAGTAGTAAGTGTCTGCTTTGGCAATTAGGTATAATATTTTGCATATAAATAAATTAGGTAATATTTACAAGATATATTATAACAGTGGAAAAACTACAATAGACTTTTTTTTTGCCAGTCCTGGGCTTGGGCTCAGGGCTTGAGCACTGTTCTTGGACTTTCTGAAGGCTAGAGCTCTACCACTTGAGCCTCAGCACCACTTCTGGCTTTTTGCTATGTATGTGGTACCGAGGAATCGAACCCAGGTATTCGTGCATGCTAGGCAAGCACTCTACCAGTAGGCCAAACTCCTGGCTACAATAGACTTTTATTATCTCCATTTAAGGGATGAAAAACCTGTAGCATAGAATATTTAAATAGTTTTACAGTTGATGTGGCCCCAGTCTAGAATTTGTTGTCTTTACCACTATTGATATATTAACTCACTCTGATAGAGCCCTTGGTGCATCTTAATCCCTGATGGTGTGAGTAAACAATACACTATTAATGTACTCGTTGAAAACAAATGACAGGAAACTGGTTCCTGTGGGTTGTAATCGAACAATTAATAAACAACATATAAAATATGATAGAAATGTAAAACAGATCCTATCTTGAGGCTGGAAGATGAGTGGAAAAGGTATCTACAGTTAATGTACTTTACATTCATGTATAAAAGTAGAACCATGAATTCCAGTTAAAGTTATCTTAAGAATGTGAAGAGAGGGGATGAAAGAGAGTAATGAGGGGTCAGTCTAATTGTAAGTATATATACGTTGAGTGTGCAAGTAAGTACACTAAAGGACTATGGCTATTTTGTCTGTTTAGGTTTGTCAGAATACCTGGGGACTATAGAAGTAATAGAAAGTATTTCTTATATGGAGACTGGACCAAAGACCTGGTAGATGTGGTACTGATGAGATACTGCTTTCTCCCCTGGAGATCGATAACTGGGTCTTTGTCATTGCATTAAGGAGCCATCAGAGCTGCTTTTATAATCCCACCCATGAATATAGTCTGCTTGTGACGTTATCGCTTCTCCAAAGATCTGTCTCTTAAACTGTCCACAACAGGGAGAGTGATGGTGGGTATGGTGAAGGAACAATATCAGGGCGAAGTTGTAGCAATTGACTCTTAGCTGCAACCTTTTCCCACACCTATCTTGTCTTTTGTTAAAAAAAAATAATTTGGCGGTGGGGAGTTTGGCCTAGTGGTAGAGTGCTTGCCTAGCATGCACGAAGACCCAAGTTTGATTCCTTGGTACCGCACACATAGAAAAAAGCCAGAAGTGGTGCTGAGGCTCAAGTGGTAGAGCTCTAGCCTTGAGAAAGTCCAAGGACAGTGCTCAGGCCTTGAGCTCAAGCCCAGGACTGGCAAAAAAAATTGGCATTTTTGCCGGGCACCGGTGGCTTATGCCTGTAATCCTCAGCTACTCAGGGTCCACGACTGACAAAACAAAAGGCATTTTTAGTTTTGTGGGATTTGGGGGAGATTTTTTTTAATTTTACAAAAATTGTAACTGTACTATCAACAATTATTTAACTTTTCCCACTGGCTTAACTGTTCCCTGCTATTTCTTTCTTCTATTTTTTGTGCTGGTCCTAGGACTTAGGACATGGGTACTGTCTCTGAGTATTTGTGTTCAGAGCTAGTGTTTGGCCACTTGAGTCACAACTCCACTTGTGGCGTTTTGGTGGTTAATTGGAGATAAGAATCTCTGGACTTATCCTGCCTGGGCTGGTTTTAAACCATGATCCTCAAATTTCAGCTTCCAGAGTAGCTAGAATTACAGGCATGAGCACTGGCTCTGACTATTTTTTAATATAGCATTTGCCTTCATCGTTTTGGCATGATAATTAAATCACTTTGCTGATAGTCTTTTTTTTAGTTTGATTTTTTTTGTTATTGAGATAATGTATAGAGGGGTTATAGTTACATTCGTGAGATAGTGGGTGCATTACTTGTCACATGTTGATACTCCTTATGTTTTTGTCCCCATTTTCCTTCCCCAACCCCCTCCCAATCATCTTATTTCCCCCACTTCCCTTTCCTGTTTCAAATAAACAAATAAATGTATATATAATATACCAGGTAACAAAGTCAGATATGGTAACAATATGAGATTAACCAAAGGGTAAAAAAAAAAGAGAAGAGAAATAACATAGTACATTAAGAACAACAATCACTCAATAAAGCTATTGTTTCCATATCCTAGAGACCCTTTCATTTAGTCTCATCTTCTATGACCTTATGCATCAAGGTTTTGTGCTATTGTAATCCTCTGCTAGGAGAATCCTAGATGTGTACTAATTATTTATTACAAATGAGGGAAAACCTGGACCCTGTATTCCTTTTGGTCTAGCTACTTCACTTAATATGATTTTTCCTAAGTCTCTCCATTGCCTTACAAATGGGGCGATGTCATTCTCTCCATTGTGTTTAAGTACCACATCTTCTTGATCCAATCATCTACTGAGGGGCATCTGGGTTGGTTTCATATCTTTGCTATGGTAAATAGTGCTTTAGTGAACATTGTTGTGCTGGTTGCTTTAGTATGTCCTTGTTTCTGGATTTTGGGGTAAATGCTAAGGAGATTGCTGGGTCATAGGGGAGCTCTATGTTTAGTCTTTTGAGGAACAACCATACTGCTTTCCATAGTGGTTGAAGTAGTGATCCCTCTTGGCCACATCCCCTCCAGCATCTGTTGTTATTAGATTTCTTGATCATGGCCATTCTACTGGAGTGAGATGGAGTCTCAGAGTTGTTTTGATTTGCATTTCTTTTATGGCCAGAGATGTTGAGCATTTCTTCATGTGTCTTTAGGCCATTCTTACTTCCTCTATAGAGAAGTCTCTCTTTAAGTCTTTATCCCACCTTTTAATGGGGTGTTTGTTTCTTTGAAGATTTGTTTTGGAGAGATTCAATTTTTTGAGCTGCAGTTATATTTTAGATATGAGTCCCTTGTCTGTTGTATGGCTAGTGAAGATCTTCTCCCACTCTGTGGGCTTTCTATTTAACTTGCTAGCTATGTCCTTTGCCATACAGAAGCTCTGCAGTTTAATGCAGTCCCATTTGTCCAAACTTTCAATTTGTTGTGTTTCTGGGTCTTTATTAAGAAAGTTTTGACCTGTGCCATGGAGACCTAGTGTATCTCCTATTCCTTCTTTTAAAGTTTTCAGGGTATCTGCTTTGATCCATTTGGAATTAATTCTGGTGCAGGGTGACATAGAAGGGTCCAACTTTAGTTTTCTGCAGGTGCTTAACCAATTCTTCCAGCACCACTTGTTGAAGAGACTCTTTCTTCCATCCTATTTTTTTTGGCTCCCTTATCAAAGATTAGGTGGCCACAGGTCTGTGGGTTGATGTCTGGGTCTTCAGTTCTATTCCATTGGTCCTTAGGCCTGTTCTTGTGCCAGTACCAAGCTGTTTTGATCACTATAGCTCTGTAATAGAGTCTAAAGTTTGGTATTGATATTCCTCAAGTGCTGTTCTTTCTGCTAAGGATTGTTTACGCTATACAAGGTCTTTTAATATTCCATATGAAGTTCTGGACTGCTTCCTCTATTTCTTTAAAGAATGACATTGGGATAGTGATGAGTATTGCATTGAATTTGTAGATAGCCCTCGGCAAGATTGCCATTTTCACAATGTTAATTCTTCCAATTCAGGAGCATGAGAGGTTTTTCCACTTCCTCAGTTCAGCTTTGATTTCTTTTTTCAGGATTTTAAAGTTTTCGTTATAAAGGTCCTTTACATTCTTAGTTAAATTAATTCCTAGGTACTTTATTTTCTTTGAAGCTATTGCAATAGAGTTATTTTACTGATTTTTTCTTCACTCCTCTTGTTGTTGGCATACTGGAAGGCAGTTGATTTTTGAGGGTTAATTTTATACCCTGCTACCCTTCCAAAGTTTTGAATCAGCTCAAGGAGCTTGGGAGTGGGGTCTATAGGGTTCTTTAAATACAGAATCATGTCATCTGCAAAGAGGGAAAGTTTCACTTCCTCTTTCCCTATTTGGATCCCCTTTATGCTTGCTTCTTGCCTTATTGCTCTGGCTAGGAATTCTAATACTATGTTAAAGAGGAGTGGGCATCCTTGTCTAGTTCCTGATTTTAGAGGGAATGGCTTTAGCTTTTCGCCATTAAGTATAATGCTAGCTGTGGGTTTGTGATACACAGCCTTTATTATACTGAGGAATGTTCCATGGATTCCTAGTTTCCCCAGAGCTTTTAGCATAAAGGGTGTTGGGTCTTGTCAAACGCTCTTTCTGCATCGATTGAGACAATCACGTGATTCTTGTCCTTGCTCCTGTTGATGTGTTGAATTATATTAATTGACTTGCGTATATTGAACCAGCTTTGCCTCCCTGTGATGAATCCTGTTTTATTTCAGTGTATAATTTTTTAGATGAGTTGCTGAAGACAGTTGGCCAGAATTTTGTTGAGAAGTTTTGCATCAATATTCATCAAAGAAATGGGTCTATAGCTCCCTTTGATGAGTCCCTGTCTGGTTTTGGGATGAGGGTTATGTTGGCTTCATAGAATAAGTTTGGCAAAGAGCCTTTGCTTTCAGTTTCATTGAAGAGCTTGAGGAGTATTGGCTTTGAAGGCCTTACAGAATTCAGCTCTGAATCCATCAGGTCCTGGGCTTTTCTTGGATGAAGGTCTCTTATGCCATTTCTATTTCAATACTTGAAATAGGCCTGTTTAGTTGGTTTAGTTCTTGGTTCAATGTGGGTATGTTAACGTTGGCTAGAAACTCATCTATTTCTTCTAGATTCTCAAATTTTTTGTCATAAAGGTTTGAAAAGTATTCCCTTATGATGCTCTGGATCTTGGTAATTTCCGTCATGATATTACCTTTCTCATCTGTGATTTTGTTTATTTTGGTATGCTCCTTTTTTTTTTTTGGTAAGATTTGCTAAGGGTCTGTCAATTTTGTTAATTTTTTCAGAGAACCAACTCCTTGTTTTGTTGATTCTTTCTGTGTTTTTTTTGGACTCTAATTCATTTAATTCTGCTTTATTTTTTTTATAATTTGTTTCCTTCTACTGGAATTGGGATTGGTTTGTTGCTCTGTTTCCTTCTACTGGAATTGGGATTGGTTTGTTGCTCTTTTTCCAAGAGCTTAAGGTACACTATTAAATTGTTGGTTTGTGATTTTTTCCAATTTGTTAATGTAGGCCGTCAGAGCTATAAATTTTCCCCTGAGTACTGCATTTGCTATGTCCCAAAGGAGCTGGTATTTTGTGTGCACCCTTTTGTTAAATTTCATAAACTGTTGAATTTCTGTTCTGATCTCCTCAGTGACCCATTGGTGATTCAACAATGTGTTGTTCAATCTCCATGAGTTATAGGGTTTTCCTGTGGAGATTAGTGTTCAGTTCCAATTTTATGTTTTTGTGGTCTGAGAGAACGCAGGGAATAATTTCAGTATTTTTGAATTTGCACAGGTTTGTCAAAACACTATTTGTATGTCAATGGCAGTTGAAGAAGTCAATAAGGTGTGTTTTCTATCTCTGAGAAATTTATTATTAGCTGGACTCACTGGCACACATTTGTCTCCACAGCTCCTTGGGGAGCAGAGATGAGACAAATGGTTTGAAGCCAGCCTGTGTTTTTTTTTTTTAAAAAAAGCAAGACTATGTCTCACAAGCAATGTGAGTGTTGTGGTACATGTTTGTAATCCCAGTTACTCAGGAGGTAGAGGGAGAAGGATTATCCCCTAAGACTATCTTGGGCAAAAGTGTGAGATTTTATTAAAAACAATCCCTAAACAAACAACAAAGCAAAAATATGAGGGCTGCAGATCCAGTGGTAGAGTGCTTGCTAATAAGTACACGGCTCTGAGTCCAAAACCCAGTACTGTCCCCACACAAGAAACGTATGTTGCCAGGGCATAAAACCATAAACAACAAATATAGGAAAGAATATAAGAAAGATAATACATTTCCTTTATAGCTCACTGTAATCTTTCTGAAAAGAAGCCTTGGAGTTTGATACTCATTACTTATTTGGTATTTAATAGTGGTTGAGTGTGAACTATGAACAATTCAGACTTGTAATAGGTGTCATGGGGTGTTGGGGCCTGACCTCCATCTCTGAGGCCTGATTCTGGCTCAGCTGCAATTAAAGGGCTTTGGCCACGCATTCACTCCTTGCATACTTCTCTTAAGGCATCTCTGTGTACGGGTGACTCAATTGAGGCCCCCCTCCCCCTGTAGCTTCGAGGGTCTCCGAAGTAGTGCAGGTCTCGCACGCTTTCCTGCACCTGTCCCGCCCAGTACCTGAAAGCCCCTCCCAGACCCTTAGTGGTAGCAAGGTGGCCCTCTTCCTATTGGCTAGCTTCCCAGTTCCCACCTTCTCCTACCCCAACAGTATATAACTAATTGTCTGACACAATAAAGGGATGAGAGCATCAGAGAACATTAGAGAACAGCAGATCAGATCAGCAGAGATCAGCAGAGAGATCTGAGGCGCTTTCATGGTTTACACTGATCCTGACGCAGCGTGGTTTTTTCTTCCCCGGTAATTGGGGGAGGGCTGGGTCATCGATACTTGCCATCTCTCTCGGCTCCCGGGGGACTACAGGCTGGCCCTGTGTGTCCCTCCCCGTTCCTGAGTTGCTGCCCCAGAGAGAAGCAACAATGGGGGAGATAATATTTGGGATGGACTATAAGATGTGGACACAACATAAGGAAATGGAAAGATGGGGAATATCGGGACCCTGCTGGTTGGGGGGCCTGTGTGCTGAAAGCACAGGTGTGAACATTTTCCTCGTGTGAGTATGTGGAAATAGGAAAGCAGAAATACCTAAGTAAAGCAGTGATGGGCAACAAAGAGGAGCCTTGGATTGAGACAGAGGAGTCAGGACTTGGGTGTATGTCAGGAGCAGATGAAACCATGTAAGTGGGTTTCATAAGCCTATAGTCCAGGTGGCTATTCAAAATTTGAAGAAAAAAAAAGAACGTCAGTGACCACCACTTGTGAAGTATTAATATTAAGTTTAAGACTGGTGTTAAGGGCTGGGAGTTTGGCCTAGTGGTAGAGTGCTTGCCTAGCATGTATGAAGACCCAGGTTGGATTCCTTTGTACCACATACATAGAAAAAGCCAGAACTGGTGCTGTGGTTCAAGTGGTAGAGTTCTAGCCTTGAGATTGCCCAAGGATAGTGTTTAGGCCCTGAGTTCAAGCCCCAGGACTGGCAAAAACAAAAAAAAACGATTGATGTTAAGAGCAACATTGAAACAGTGGCTGGTGCAACAGAAAGGAGATGAATGTGGCAGTGTCTTTCAGCTAAAGGTGTGGGTCGAGTTCACATTCATTGGCTATCTAAGAGTACCAAACGTTAGGCCCTGTTTTCAAAAAGCTGCATTGCAGTGAGCTTCTTCAACTGGAGGAGGCCAGGGTGGGTGGTGGGGAGGATGCTGCTGCTATTATAGAGAGCAGGGCAAGAGAGAGTGCAGTGGAAAGTATGTTTTTCTGTCTTCAATTTAGCTAATATCGAGTTTGATGTCCAGGGCACACATTTTTGGCATTTTTGAAGGATGGGGGAGAAGGGTAATGGGTTACAGCCTGAAAACCTTTATTGACCCAAATTTGGCATGATCAGAGTCTTTTTCAAGTGACAAAATTGTGAACATTACAAAGAGTTTCTAAACAAGTAGTAAAACTTTTATGGTACAATGTAGCAGTCAATATTTTGTCTTTGAGTCAGTTTTTTGCCATGTCATTTTAATCCTTTCCTTCTCTTCTTTCTGCATTCTGAATGCTATTAACCAAAGAAGGAATGCTGTGTGTTTTGAGGTTTCTATTCAACTTGGTGAAGTCCAAAGAACAAAACATTAAGGATCATTCAGTTTTGCTCTATTTTTAAATTGAACTCAGAGGTCCAAACTATGTATCATGAAGGTATATGTCACTTTTTTCCTAGTGCAGACTGGTGCTGAGTCACTAACTCACGGTGACCAGATAGTATTTCACTATAAACTCTCATTAGAAGCAAATTTTGAGTATCAAACCCTAATATTGAACACAGTCAGTTAGCATCTGCTTGAATCCCATGTTCCCAGCTGCACTGAGGCTTTGCCTTGTATTGTTGTTGTTGGTGGTGGTTGTGGAACTTGAACTCTGTCCTGAGTCTCAAGGCTATCACTCTACCCCTTGGGCCACAGGACTTGTACTTGGTAGGCAATCACTTTGTCACTGAACTACATCCAAGCCCTTCCCCTCCCATCGTCCCCCATCCTGGGGCTTGAACTCTGGGCCTGAGCACTTTCCCTGATCTCTTCAGCTCAAGGCTACCACCATACCCCTTGAGCTATAGTACCACTTCTGGTTTTCTGGTGGTTAATTGGAAATAAGAGTTTCATGGATTTTAGTGCCCAAGATGGCTTTGAACGCTGTGGGGTAGCTCTCGGAACCCTGCTGTTTACCATCTGTGCTTTGGCACTTACACACTCAGTGATGCAAGCAGTCAGGAGCCAGAGGGCACCCGGCTCCACCCGCCTGGAGCAAGTGGGCATGTCTCAGGACACCATTGGCTGACGTTGTCCCTATTTGATGATGTGGCTGCAACCACTCGATCTGTATTTAGTGAGCACGTTTTGTAGAATAACGTTAGATCTGCACTGAGAGTCTGGTCTCCGGAGTCTGTGTTCCTGGGGTTACTCGTGATCTCAGTCGCCATCTTACCCCCCTCGTAGACGTCTGAGAAAGACACCCACAAACTGCGATCCTCAGATGTCAGCCTCCTGAGCAGATAGGATTACAGGCGTGAGCCTGGCTTTGCTTTGCATTTTTGTGCTCGCTAAAGCATTTTCGCGTAACAGCACACACTTGGCTTTCTTGTCTTTTTAGCTTTATTTTTAATGAGTAAGATAACATAATGACCAAATTTCCCCTCATAACTGGTTTTAAGAGTATATTTCAATAGTATCAGGTTGAACAAGTGTTTGAGATCATACCTTAAGGTGGAGTCCTGAGAAATAAAATTTCCCCTCACCTTTGCCTGCCGTCTTTTCTCCTACAGAAACTAGAATGTCCCTCTTTCTTTGTCAGAGAAATGGGAACTGCTTTTCCTCAAAGCCAGCCAAAATGCCTAACACTATGAGTCTTTTTCTTCACTTTTCTGTTTAGGTTGACCAGAAAGAAATTTCTGATCTACGTTTTTTGATGGTAGGTCAACAAGAACCCCATGCCAGAAATAATCCTGCACATTAGGTAAGAGAACAGGATACTACTCAGAGAGGAAATTTATGAAAGTCCATTACTGTTGGCTTGTGCCTTCTTTGTCCAATCTTTTTATATGGCTGGCCCTGCTTTGTTGAGAGATAGGAGAATTGCTACTTCCATGATAGACACTGTTTCCAAATAAAACTAATCAAACAAACAAAAACTTGAAGTTCATTCTTATCTCTTCAGGCCTTCAACCTGAAGGCTCCTGTGTCACACACAACACTACTGTAGAGATGAAAAATAACTACCCCCAGACCCAAAATTATTCCCCTTCAGTAAGCAGAAAAAAAAACCCTCCGATTCGAAAAATCTCCAAGGATCCAGAGGCTGCACAAACAGAAACTTCTGGACCCTAGTCAGCCATTGTTCACACAGGTGTCCATAAGCTCCAGGAACTAGCCTATTTTGTGTCAAAATTAGACTGCATGTATAGCATCATATAGCATTTGTTTTCCAAGCCATAAAACTATCCTCAGACAGCTGAATAGGACTCAACCGGCATGAGAACTTCCTGTCAGCCTGGGAAGTCCTCTTATCTCACTTGATCATCTGAGGACTGTAAACCTGTGATTTTTGCCTTTAAAAGGACTGTGTAAACCCTGATTAACAGCTCCTCTGGGCCTCACTGGGTTGGGTGCACGAAGATGAGTTCCAGGCCTGGCTTGTAACCCGTAATAAACCTTGCTTTTGCGTTTTGGACGCTTCGATCTCGGTGGTTTTCTTTGGGGACGCCGTCTCAGGGCACAACACTACCATCCATCTAGTAAATTTGCTCTTTACATTACCTTCAGTTTTTGCCAATTTGTTCCAGAACATTGAACCACCAGGGAGGAAAGTTTGAATTTCTTGACTCCAGAGTCTTCATCTTGCAAAATGAAAACTTATGTTTATGAAACGACTTCCTGTTTTTCCTTGGTGAGGACTTTGGAATCACAGTTGATAACAGAAGTTACTAAGGTGAATAGGAGGAAATTAAGCTTTGTTACATGCTCCTTAAAGGGGGTGGTGGGCAATTCTGGTGGAGAGAAATGCTGCTGCTGTTCAGCTTTGGAATGAAGAAGGATTTTATGTGAGACTGGATTTTTCTGATTGGCTACCTCCTTTTCTATAGGGATTGTTGATTGGTTGTTTTCCCGCCACCCCCCCTCAGATCATGGTTTGTATTTTGTGCTCCTGGAAACACTTTGCATACTCAGCAATATTCTCAGCATTTCAAATGCTACAGACTTGGCTCCTTCATATGGCTATGCTGCCACAAGGAGAAGCCTCCTCCACACTCTTCCCACAGGTCTTGACAAGTGTTGTTCTACTTTCTGATCCTTTGACTTGACCACTCCAACTACCTCAGATAAGTGGAAACATAGTCTGGGTCTTATTGTGATACTTTCCTGGTTTTGGTCCATCTTATGAAGTGGCATTTAAACTCACCTTAGGCTTTGTCACTTTGTGTATTCATTGATGGAGATGAAGATCCAGACTTCATGAGAACCTGATTACTCTCATGCAGCCTATGCTGGACACTAAGATGCAGTGAAAGAATACTTAAGCCGCAAGTAATCACCCAAATTCAATCTTCTCTAATTCAAATAATGGAACTGGAAGGAATTTAGAGGTTCTGAGAGTTCAGGCTCCTGCCTTACAGCACAATGATTTGCCTTCTCTATGATTTTGCATTCTTTTTCTCCTCTTCACCCTGATCTGAAGACAGATTAAATACTAATAGCAAAAATGCAAATCAAAAGACCTTAAGCAAGACAAGAAATTCAAATGAACAGATTGAAAAAACAACCCCACCAGAACTTTTACAGTAAACATTACAGTTTACACAAAAGGCCATAACATGTCTTTCAGCTACTGTCTGAACAATGAAGTGAATCTTGGTGAAAACTGCAGCCTGTTGAATTAATCTCCCATAAGAAATGTCTCACTGGATGACCTTGTTTGATGAAACCAAAGATGATATCCTTGAAATCGTGGGTCTCAGTGAGACTATTCCATAGTCTCCGAGATGGTCTTTCTGATAAAATACTGAGGTAGATCTATGAAGAGTAAGTGCACCCACTCAAGGGTATGATAGGAGTGGGAGAATGGAGTCTGCTTATTTTTTATTATGTGTGAGCAAAATATTCACTTTATTGAATTATAGCTTTGTTTACATTTTGCAATGTGTCACTTGCTCATTAAACTAATTATTTTTAATTAATTAATTAATTAATTTTAATTAAAGAATTTATTAACATTGATTTTTACATCATTTTTCAAATGATGTATTTAAACAAGTATTCAAGAAGAGATTTTCTATATACAATCACTGGTACTTAGATTTTAGGCTGAAGGTTTGTATGTCATAGATACATATTAATCTATGTAATAAAACATTATGCTTATAGAGTCATAAGTTTTTATGTCTGTGTAGTTGTGTTTATATTTCCAGTACCATGTCCATAGCATTGGGTATGCAAATATTGAGTTCTTACTCTTGTACTGTTTGGATCTAATAGCCACATATTAAGGATACCATGAGCCTTTTGTTCCTTTGGTCTTGACTTGTCTCACTCAACATGATGATGAGCATTTGCTCATATGCTTTTCTACTATTTTAACCTCTTCTTTTGATACGTCTCTCTTTAGTTCCTTGTCCATTTAGTGATTGGTTTTTTGGGTTTTGGGGGATTAGTTTCTTGAGTTCCCTGTAGATACTGGATATTAAGCATTTGTCAGATGTATTATTGGTAAATATCTTTTCCCAGTTGGTTGGCTGTTGGTGGCTATGCTTTTATCTGTGCAGAAACTTTTTATTTTTAGGTAGTCCCATTTATTGAGTCTCTCTCCAATCCGTTGTGATCTTGGGATTTTGTTTAGGAATCTTTTGTCTGTGCCTATGAGTTCTAGTGTTTCTCCAACTCTATCGTGTAGCAGTTTCACGGTTTCTGGTCTGACATTGAGGTCTTTGATCCACTTTGAGGTAATGCTTCTGCATGGTGAAAGGCTAGGGTCAATTTTTAGTTTTCTGAATGTGGCTACCCAGTTTTGCCAGCACCAATAATTGAAAAGGCTGTGTTTGTTTCACTGTATATCTTTGGCTCCTTTGTCAAATACAAGTTGCCTATAGGTATGTGGTTCTATTTCTGGGTCTTCTATTCTGTTCCATTGATCTTCTGGTCTATTTTTGTGCCAATACCGTGCTGTTTTTTTTTTTAATTATTATGGCTCTATAGTAGAGTTTGAAGTCTGGTATTGTAATACCACCAGCATTGCTCTTTTTGCCTAGAATTTTTTTGGCTATTCTAGGTCTTTTCTTGTTCCATATGAACCTTTGGATTGTATCTTCTATTTCAGTAAAGATGTTTTTGGGATTTTGATGGGGATTGCATTGAATTTGTGTATCAATTTTGGCAGTATGGCCATTTTCACTATATTAGTTCTCCCTACCCATGAGCATGGGATGGCTTTCCATTTCCTGGTGTCCTCTTTAATTTCATTTGTTAGGCTTTTATAGTTTTCATTAAATAATTCCTTTACATCTTTGGTTAAGTTAATTTGTAAGTATTTTATTCTTTTACGTGGAATCTGTTTCTAGAGCATGCTGAGTAAAATTTTTGTCACATTGGTAATGCACCATGTATCTGACTAGCTCTGCTATGTACCCAGCACTTAACACAATACTTAGTGTTCAGCTGGAATTTAATAAATACTTGCTGAGTGCTTAAAAAAGGAATACACATGAGATAATTCCTCTTACTTTAGAACCTTCAAATGTCTTATTTGTCAACCTAAGCTTTGAGTCTATATCTGTCATCTGTCATTGTTAATAGAAAAACAGCTTAACACATTTAAGGGTTCTGAAGCACTTATCCCTAGTACTATATAAGGCAAAACAAAAGAGATTCCAAGGAGATTAAGGAAGGACAAAAGGGACTGGGGTCTGCATCCCCAAGTCACTGAGGCTATTGGGATTGTTCATGATCTTCTACCAACTTAACAGTTTGTTCCTGTCACTTCATAAAATGTACTGTTGGAAAAGTCAGCATAAAACATTTTAGTTGTAGAAGGGAAAAATACCCCCAAATACCTAGTCATAATAGTCTCTCTCTCTTTTTCCTACTTAATAGAAACACCAGGACCTGGAAATATGCTGGGGCTGGAATCACCTTGAATTCAAGGAACTGGCATTGGATAGCAATGCATTTGTAAGGAGCTGGAGCCCAGTGTCATATGCAAGCACAGCAGTTCCCATCAGGGACTGGGAATACGGGTAAAAATTGAGGCAAGGATTTGGATGTGTTAACTTGGCCCCAGGCCACTCCTGCAGCAAATCCTCTGCGTATTTTTTGAAGATGGAAGTAGAGCACAGTAGAGCTCACAAAGAAAAGAAGAAAACACTTTTTTTTAAAAAACAAATTTTACTTTTCTTATTGTATGTTGATTGTTTTTTAGGGAGAAGTGCTACTAAATATGAAAGTAGACTGAATAATGTAGGTCCTATATTCAGAGTTAGCAGCAGGATAGTTTACTATTTTTTAATTGTAATTAATTGAGGTGTTGCAGTTATATTCGCCTGCTAGAAGGAGCATTACTTCACACACATTGATATTCCTTCTCATTTTCCTCCCCCACCCTTCCCAATCATCTTGTTTTTCCCCCTCCCCTTTCCTATTTCAAAATGAACATATATACAATATACCAGATTACAAGGTAAGATACTATAATAATATGAGAATAACCAAGAGACAACAAAAAAGATGAGAAATAACATAGTATATCTGTTATTAGATTTCTTGATCATGTTATTATATTTCTTGATCATGGCCATTCTAACTGGAGTGAGGTGGAGTCTCAGAGTTGTTTTGATTTGCATTTCTTCATGTGTGTTTATAGACCATTCTTATTTCTTCTTCAGAGAAGTCTCTCTTTACGTCTTTGGTCCATCTTTTTTTAAATAATTTTTTAATTTCAATGTATAGAGGGGTTTAGTTATATTCGCCAGATAAAAGGTACATTACTTCTCACACATTGATATCCCTTCTTGTGTGTTTGTTCCCATTTCCCTCCCCACAACCCTTCCCCTCATTTTTTCCCTCCTATTTGAAATAAACAAGTAAATATCTATATAATATACCAGTAACAAGTGGGATACTGTAACAATATGAGATTAAACAAAAGGCAACACAAGAGAAGAGAGAAAAGCATAATACATAAAGAATAACAGTCACTTATAATTAAGCTCTTGTTTCCATGTCCTGGAGGTCCATTAATTTGGCCTCATCCTATATGGCCTTATGTATCTAGAGTTTGAGCTATTGTAATCCTCTGCTAGGAGAGTTTTAGATGTGTACTAATTATTACAGATGAGGGAAACCATTGAGCCTATGTTCCTTTGGGTCTGGCTTACTCCACTTAATATGATTTTTTCTAAGTCTTTCAATTTCCTTACAAATGGGGCGATATCATTCTTTCTGACAGCAGCATAGATTTCCATTGTGTGTAAATACCACATCTTGTTGATCCACTCATCAACTGAGGGGCATCTGGGTTGGTTCCATATGTCTGCTATGGTAAACAGTGCTTCAATGAATATTGTTGTGCTAGTGGATTTAATATGTCCTTATTTATGGGTTTGGTCCATTTTTTTTCCAGTCCTGGGCTTGAGCTCAGGGCCTGAGCACTGTCCTTGGACTTTCTCAAGGCTGGAGCTCTACCACTTGAGCCTCAGCACCACTTCTGGCTTTTTTCTATGTATGTGGTACCAAGGAATCGAACCCGGGTCTTTGTGCATGCTAGGCAAGCACTCTACCACTAGGCCAAACTCCCGGCCCTGGTCCATCTTTTAATGGGATGGTTGTTTCGATAGTTTACTATTTACTTCTTACTTTTTTTGTTTTTGTTTTCCATCGTCAGATTTCTTTTCCTGCAAATGGTTTGGAGCTACTTTCTACATCTGTCTCATCAGCCTTTGCCTTATTAGTTTCATGGTATGTTATTTCAAGATATTGGAGAGGAGGGACTGGGAGTTTGGCCTAGTGGCTAGAGTGCTTGCCTAGCATGCACGAAGACCGGGTTCAATTCCTCAGTTCCACATACATAGAAAAAAGCCGGAAGTGGTGCTGAGGCTCAAGTGGTAGAGCTCTCTAGCCTTGAGAAAGTCCAAGAACAGTGCTCAGGCCCTGAGCTCAAGCCCAGGACTGGCAAAAAAAAAAAAAAAGATATTGGAAAGGAATTACTTTTCAAGGAAGTATTACCTATGTCTTCTTATTTCAGGTCGAAGTTATATCATTTATCTACTGTGATTGATGTCTTGTGGGATTTTAAAAAGTTGGAATTACCTTTGTGAAATCCTTAAGATACAGGGCCTGGTTCAAAGTTAATTACTTTCCATGTATGATTGAGAGTAAAAATGTAGAAGGAAAATTGCCATGGGTTTTGTTACCAACAGCTTTCCGTGTAGTCACAGAATAAAGTTTCTGTGATATGAGTTAACTGTTAGTAACATAAGGAAATTCAGTTTTTTTGCATCTGAACTCTTCTGGGGAAGGAAAACACAGCTAGATCTTTCAAAGGTTTACAGGCATGGAGAGGATTTTTATTGGGCTAATCCCGCATCTACTTTCTCATTTCATTACCAGGTCTAATTCCCAACTCTGTTCAGACTGAGGAAAACACTCTTGTAGAAGAAGAGGTTTTCTGCCTTAGATATAGTTCACTGTTGGGGCTTCCCTTCTTTGTGAACTGGAAGGCATACCATGCAGTTCATGGTAAGACGAAGGAAAACGACAGACAGAATGTGATTCTTTGGCCTGCTAGCCTTCCACACCAGAGCAGTCACCATCTCATCTCTGTTTTGTTGCTTCTCTCTGGGGCAGCAACTCAGGAACGGGGAGGGACACACAGGGCCAGCCTGTAGTCCCCCGGGAGCCGAGAGAGATGGTAAGTATCGATGACCCAGCCCTCCCCCAATTACCGGGGAAGAAAAAACCACGCTGAGTCAGGAGCAGTGTAAACCATGAAAGCGCCTCAGATCTCTCTGCTGATCTCTGCTGATCTGATCTGCTGTTCTCTCTCTTTATTGCGTCAGACAATTAGTTATATACTGTTGGGGTAGGAGAAGGTGGGAACTGGGAAGCTAGCCAATAGGAAGAGGGCCACCTTGCTACCACTAAGGGTCTGGGTGGGGCTTTCAGGTACTGGGCGGGACAGGTGCAGGAAAGCGCAGGAGACCTGCACTGCTTCGAGACCCACGAAGCTGTGGGGGGCTCAATTGAGTCACTGTACACAGAGATGCCTTAAGAGAAGTATGCAAGGAGTGAATGCCTGGCCAAAGCCCTTTAATTGCAGCTGAGCCGGAATCAGGCCTCAGAGATGGAGGTCAGGCCCCAACATGTTTGTCTACACTTTTCTGCTACTCTGCTTCCTTCATCCTTCATAATTCCTAATGTTCTTCTTCTCCTCTTTCTTTTGAGTATAGTCACTACTATGTTACCATGTCTTCTCATTCACATACTCAAAATGATGGATGCTTCTAATTTCCCACCTTGTGCTGCTCCTCTAAAGTCAGTTTTTTTTTTATCTTCTAATCTCTTGTCATCTTTCTAGACCTTAAAGGTTCATATTTACTTTATAGTTCTTGTCACAAGCTTGATCCAATACATGGTCAGAGATCATGTCATCTCTGTCACCCTTTTGGGTGAGCAGAAATAAGAACTTTCAACATTGATATATCTGGGAACCTTGACAAACTATTGAAAAGTTTAAGTGTTGGAGTATTAGTCTTATCTTCTTTTCTTTTTCCTTTTTTTTTGTCAATTGTGGGACTTGAACTCAAGGCCTGGGCAACCTCCCTGAGCTCTTTAACTCAAGGTTTGTACTCTGCCATTTTGAACCACAGCAGAACTTCTGATTTTTAGGGTGCTTAATTGGAGATGAGAGTCTTACAGACTTTCCTGCGTAGGTTAACTTTGAACTGTGATCCTCAGATTTCAGCCTGGGTAGCTATGATTATAGTCACCTGGCTTATCTTCTTTTCTTGTGATCCTCAGATTTCAGCCAGAGTAGTTAGGATTATAGGCACTTGGCTTATCTTCATTTCTAAGGTGATTTTCAGAAGGCCAGTCTGAGTTCAGATTAAATTCTTATCAGGGTTCTCCGGAGAAACAGAAGTAAAAATGTAGTGTGTATGTGTCTGTGTTTGTAATTATTACATATTATGACGAATTGGTTCACATAGCAATGGATGTTTAGAAAGCACATAAGACAAGTTAAGTCCTAAGCCAGAGCAGAAGACTGATATTCTGCCTCAAAAATCAGGTAAAGAGAATATTTTTCCTGTTATTTGTCTATTTATTTAGAACAATATCTTGAAAGATTTCATGTTGTGACTTTATGTCTTGAAAGATTAAACAATTTCTTCCCATGTTGGGAGTGAAATCAGCCTTACAGAGTCAATCAATTCAAATACTAAGATTCTATGGAAATCCAGCTGAGATGTGCACACAATAATATTTAATCTCGGTATTCCCTGTCCCCTTCATGTGTTGACTGGGTTGTCTTCTATTCATTTCCTAAAGTTGAGCTGTGTTAATGGCTCTGCAATGCCAAGTCTACATGCTCCCAGCCTTGTCAGAGTCATCTCTAAATTCTCATCTTTCCAATAAAAGTAATTCAGAGTCAGGAAATGGGTAAGCAACCTGGCTTTAAAAAACTGGCAAGTACATCTGTTTTAATAAAATTGTTGACATGTTTCATAGAGTGTATCTATTCAGATTCAGTTTACTCACTGGGGCCTCAAAGTTGCTTTGAAATGACAATAAGTCTTTTTGTTCTTGAGCTTGCTTTGGAGTTTGTTTGAATACAAGGCTTCAAGAGAGAGATCAGTGTTGCTATAGGAGCTAATTCCTATTTTTGTTTAATATTTTTTGCTCATCCTAGGGCTTGAACTCAGGGCCTGAGCACTGTCCTTGGACTTTCTCAAGGCTAGCACTCTACCACTTGAGCTATAGCACCACTGCTGGCTTTTTCTCTGTATGGTAGCAGGGAATCGAACCCAGGGATTCATGCATGCTAGGCAAGCACTCTACCACTAGGCCATGCTCCCAGCCTACTATTTGTTTAAAATGGATTTGCTTCCTGTACATTAGATTTAAAATCTAGCCATTGATTTAAGAACATGTCTACTAATTAACCTAAAAGGTCGTGTAAAGCTGTCATAGGTGATATCGAGGAATCTCTGAAATGTAGAAAACTAGAAGTCAATGAATATTAAGTACATGGCTCTTTTAAGAAGGATGAGGATATGACACAGGAGATAATGGAAAATAGTTGAAGGAATGAGATTTGATAGGCCAATAGCTGGAAGAATTTTATTATTCTCACTGTGCTTACTTATAATAATAAACATCAGAGAGCTAATATTCATGTTGTAAAATGTTTCTTCTTTTTGGTATTCTTGTAAAATATGTCTTGGTGGTACTTCACCAGGAAGTAGTAGGTGTTTATTAGCTGACCCCTTTTAAACACTTTCTATGTTCTTTGGCTTTAGTAACTGAGTAGAATGATTAGTAGTGTTGCCTGGACAGCGGCTGTGGTTTTATTCCTAAACATGAAGCTGTGAGCAGACTGCTATCTTCTGTAGTATCTTCTGGTCTTGTTCATAGTTGATAAACACAAGTAATACCATTTTTTTGGTTGGTCATGGAATTTGGTCTGGGTGCTGTTCCTGAGTTCTTCAGCTCAAAGCTCTTTTCCTGTCCCTTGGGCCACAGCACCACTTCTGGTTTTCTGGTGGCTAATTGGAGATAAGAGTCTCACAGACCATTAGTGCCCAGGCTGGCTTTGAACCGCAATCCTCCGATCTCAGCCTCCTGAGTAGCTAGGATTACAGATATGAGCCAACTAATGCCATTTTTAATGAGTCGGAAAATGCTATGGGTTGGAGATTAAGGTTTGAAATTGCTGATTAGGCAAATTAAAACACCTGTTTGCCTACTTCCTAACTATTCCCAACTATTATATTGTCTCTTTAACCTGACAGTATAAATATAATGATGCATACAGGAGTATATATTTTTGGCTTCAGGAAGCTGATATGACATACTTCTGATCAATTAATTGTGTGGTCTTCTGAAAAAAATTGAGTTTTCAACACAGTAAATCCTTGAACAAATCATTAATATTTCCTAACCATTTCTTATACTTTTCTGGAAATGGGAATGCTACAATAAGTTGATTAAGTTAGAGGCAAAACTGAGCTGGCTGCACTTGTTCCCATCTGTAGTCCATGCTATTCAGGACTGGGATCTGGAGGGTCGTGATCAAAGTTAATCTGGAAGAGGAAAGTCTGTGAGACTCCATGTCCAATTAACCAGAAAAAAGACAAGTTGTAGCTGTAGCTCAAGTCTCACAAGTGTAAGGCCCCTAGTTCAAGCCCTGGTACTGACAAAAAAAAAATAAAAGCCAAACTGGCAAATCTGATAGTCAATAATTGTACTACTGGAAGTTACTTTTCCTACTGAACAGAAACATTTGTATCTCTGGAAAAAACTGATAAGTTTTGCATTTGTTCACTAAATCAATTTAAAATAGCAAGTCAAAGAAAACTATATGTTCCTAAAGAGGTAAATAATTCTAAACTGGGCCAGTGAGTGATGTTCTCATATAATGGTGAAAGGATTTAGTCATTTATTTTGCCAAACATCCCTATTTTGAATACATTATTAAAACAGTAGTATATACTACAAATAGACACAGTATACTTT
This sequence comes from Megascapheus bottae, assembly GCF_031878675.1. Lineage (NCBI taxonomy): Eukaryota > Metazoa > Chordata > Mammalia > Rodentia > Geomyidae > Megascapheus > Megascapheus bottae. Next base: position 73,126,894 of record NC_143509.1, read on the forward strand.
GTTTCAATTATACATGTCTTTGGTCTATGTCAGAACTACATAGAAGAAAGCATCTGGGTTGTGAATATATTATAGTCTCTAAGGCTTTGCAAATCACATCCTTATCGAGAGAGAGAGAGAGAGAGAGAGAGAGAGAGAGAGAGAGAGAGAGAGAGAGAGAGAGAGAGAGAGAGAGTGAGTCTGACTGGACAAGAAATTTAATGGGACCACTAAGGGACTACAAAATGATAGAGTTAGAACTTGAAAGCATCAGGGAAAAGAATGTTGACATAGACTTGATGTTATTCCCTGGTAACAAGTCAGTATGGTAATATTTTACCAACCTGTAGGTACAAAAAGGGTCACATGACAGCAGCAAGCAACAGCTCCCAGTTTTGTCTCTAACTACACATGTAGCACTTTCTGTACTGAAAGAGTCATGTCTAAGGTTTTTGAGCTTCCCCAGAAAGGGGGCCTCATCTCACCACAAATTAATATGGCAGCCACAGTCAAGCCAAACCATTCTTCTGGGTTTTGGGCTGCTCTCTTGCTGATGTGTATTGTTCTGATGCCATTTGCAGCTAGCTGCACAGGATCATGGAGAATGGTGGAGAATGGAGAAACCAGAAGGATTTTTCTTTTGATGCTCTCAGAGCCTATGTAAACTACTTTTCCTCTAATTGTGCTGCACTTCCCATTTCTTCTATAGTAGAGTATGTTAACAAAGATTATTAACAAGGAATTCATACATTTTGTTATTGACAAAGAATCTTAGCAAAGATTCACTTGACAAGTAGAGGAGGGAAACCCTCTCTTACATTAGGTCTATCTATCTATCTATCTATCTATCTATCTATCTATCTATCTATCTATCTGCCATTTATATTGGCTTTTGCTTTAGAGTAAACAAGAAAAGTTTAAGAACTTGTTGCTCACGTATTCAGTGCTAATTTGTGCAAAGTGCTATAGAATAAGGTTTTTAAAAAAGGAACATTTCTGGTCTTTAAGGTGGTAGTTTAGACTATCTAGTTTCAGTAGGATAAACACAGACAAAGGTTAAATAGTTTACAAAAATTAAGAAATTGAACCAAATGCTGTAAGATGTAAATCCAGCTGAAGCCATTCTGTAGTAAGGCTATTGGTACTGAGGAGATCACATTCCTAAGCCGTTAGAAAAATAACACCAACCCTAAAGGCTGTTTTTCTCTTCAGAAGAGAGAGTGGAGTAGTTTATGCACACAGCATGAAAATCAGTGTGAGGATGTTTTTGTGCTTATATATGAAGTCCTAGGACTTCAGGCTGAATTATCTCTGTCTTCCTGGCAAACATCCTGCCTTGGAAAAACAATTCAGGAGTTCTTATGCCAATGTGAATGCATGCCCTGTTCCTTGTCTGATCTTGTAAGCCCTGCAATTTTGCTTCAGAAGTCCAGATATGAAGTTCCATTTGCTACTAAATCATTGCTTTGCCCTCTTTTCATAAGGGGAAAATAGTTTTAAGACTGTGAAGATTGAGTATGAAGTATAGGGAGGCAACGATGTTGAACTAGGAGGATTATAGAGTATTGGAAGCCTAAAATATGTAGTGTTTGCACTAATTGCATAACCAGAAAATGGATATACTCTGAAAGAAGGTTTCTTTACTTTCAGAATGGTTGCATAAGACTATTAATACTGGAAGGTATGTATCTTAGCTGAAAGAGTAAATCAGGTTTTAAAAAATAAGAAATCTCTTATGCCACAGATTTATTGCTGCTATGAAACAAATTACATCTCTTTTGTTTTATGAAGAAATAGGATATTACTTAGATAAAGCAAACCAACAGCAAAGTTAAGCTGTACCTTACCTTAAATGGACCTATGGGACATGTTTGAAATTAAAGAATTATTAACCTTGATTTTTGCATCATATTTCAAATGATGTATTAACAAATAGGTATTCAAGAAGGTAATCTATATACAATCACTGGCACTTAGATTTTAGAACATAATCAAAATTAGGCTGAGGGTTTGCATGTCATAGATACATATTAATCTATGTAATAAAACATTATGTCTATAGAGTTATAAATTTTTATGTCTATGTAGTTGTTTTTATATTTCCATTACCATGTCCATAGCATTGGGTATGCAAATATTGAGTTCTCAGTCTTGTACTGTTTGGATCTAATAGCCACATATTAAGGATACCATGCGCCTTTTGTTCCTTTGGTCTTGACTTGTCTCACTCAACATGATGATGAGCATTTGCTCATATGCTTTTCTACTATTTTAACCTCTTCTTTTGATACGTCTCTCTTTAGTTTCTTGCCCATTTAGTGATTGGTTTTTCGGGTTTGGGGGGATTAGTTTCTTGAGTTTCCTGTAGATACTGGATATTAAGCATTTGTCAGATGTATTATTTATAAATATCTTTTCCCAGTTGGTTGGATGTCTGTCTACTTTTGTGGCTATGCTTTTACCTGTGCAGAAACTTTTTATTTTTAGGTAGTCCCATTTATTGAGTCTCTCTCCAATCTGTTGTGACTCTCGGATTCTGTTCAGGAATCTTTTGCCTGTGCCTATGAGTTCCAGAGTCTTTCCAACTTTATTGTGTGGCAGTTTCAAGGTTTCCAGTTTGACAATGAGGTCTTTGATTCATTTTGAGTTAATGCTTGTGTATTAGTTTTCTTCATGTGACTGCCCAGTTTTGCCAGCACCAATAATTAAATAGGCTGCGTTTGTTCCACTGTATATATTTGGCTCCTTTGTCAAATACGAGTTGACTATAGGTATGTGGTTCTATTTCTGGATCTTCTATTCTGTTCCATTGATCTTCTGATCTATTTTTGTGCCAATACCATGTTGTTTTTGTTATTATGGCTCTATAGTAGAGTTTGAAATTTGGTATTGTAATACCACCTGCATTGCTCTTTTTGCCTAGAATTTTTTGGCTATTCTAGGTCTTTTCTTGTTCCATATGACCATTTGGATTATATCTTCTATTTCAGTAAAGAATGTCTATAGGGTTTTGATGGGGATTGCATTGAATTTGTATATCAATTTCGGCAGTGTGGCCATTTTCACTATGTTGGTTCTCTCTACCCATGCGCATGGGATGTCTTTCCATTTCCTGGTGTCCTCGTTAAGTTCTTTTGTTAGGCTTTTAACAAACCTACAACTTGTATTATACTAAATGGAAAAAGACTGGAACCATTTACCTTAAAATCAGGAACTAAACAGGGATGCCCACTCTCTCAACTTCTCTTCAATATAGTACTAGAACCCTTAGCCAGAGCAATAAGACAAGAGAAGGACATCAAATGGATCCACGTAGGGAAAGAATAAATTAAACTATCCCTATTTGCAGATGACATGATCCTCTACCCAAGTTACCCAATAAGCTCCACTCCCAAACTCCTAGAATTTATAAACCACTTTAGCAAAGTGGCAGGATACAAAATTAACCTGTGAAAGTCAGTAGCCTTCTTGTATGTCAACAATACACATAAGGCGAAATGTTCCCATTTGCAATAGCCCTGAAAAGAATAAAATGCTTAGGAGTTAACTTAACCAAAGATGTAAAGGAATCATTTAAAGGACATCTTTTTAAAAAATTGATTAATTAATTAATTTTTTATTATCTCGGTACATTATAGTTACATTCAGCAGGTAGTAAGTACATTACTTCTCACACATTGATATACCTTCTCATGTGTTTTTATCCCCATTTCCCTCCCCCATCCCTCCAATCATCTTGTTTTCCTCTCTTCCTATAGGACATCTTCAGAACACTATTTCTAACAATTGCAGAATTCACATTCTTCTCAATTCCACTTTGAGCAGTCTTCAGAATAGATCAGACAGAAGACCACAAACAAGTATCAACAAATTCATAAAAAACAGAATTTTGACCATCTTTTCTGACAGCTATATAATGATACTAGAAAGTAACCATAAGAAACTGGAAGCTGTAAAAATAACTAAAAATTAAACAAATCTCATTTTTGAGGCTTGAATTCAGATCCTTATACTTGACAGGCAAATGTTCTTTCCTTGAGCTACATTCCTAGTCCTTTTTGCTTTTTAGTTTTTCAGACATGGCTTTTACACTGACTTTTCTCAGCTGTCCTTGAACTTAGGTCCTTCTAATTCTGTCTCCCCAGTGGACAGAACCACAGGTATATGTCACCATGCATGGCTTGTTTTGAGGTGGGTTTTTGCTAACTCCTTGCTTGGGCTGGCCTTGAACTGCAGTGCTCTCATTTCTGCCTTCCTTACAGTTGGAATTTCAATACAGATTACAGACATGCCTTGCTTGACAACAATTAATCTTTTTTTTTCTATTTCTAGTTGTAGGTAATTTTACTTTGATATGTTAAAATTTTTATGGTACTTGAGTTAGGCTGGTAGTCTTCTCTTTGAGCAACACTACATCTATTTTTGCTTTGGTTCTTTGCCGGGGCCTCCCGGCAGCAAATTGGGGTTCCTGAAATAAAGGGCAGGGACTGGAAAAATTAGAAGAGAGACAAACACATCGGGTCCAGGAGGTCTGCAGCCCAAGCAAAAACTGCTCTCCCGTTTATTCTTAACTCAAAGTTTTTATCCCTCCTTGAGACCAGGGCACTGCCAGGTGTTACATCCAGATGGTTAATCAGGGAACTGTTGGGGGTTACATTCATATGGTAAATCTCAGATCAATTGAACAGGAGAAGGCCAAAAAACAATAAGACAATCAAGCAATTATCTGATGCAAATCAAAGTACAGTTTGATTCCACTCTTGCTCCCGACAGTTCTTTTCTTGTTTGTTTGTTTTTCAGAGGAGGTCTTGAGTTTTGTGCTGGGTGTCTGGCAGTAGAGTCCTCCAGCCCAAGGATCCTGCAGAGGTAAAACTGCATGCACGCATTACCATATTCAACTTTCTTTTTTGAGTCTCACTAAACTTTTTGCCTAGACTGGCTTGGAACCGTAATCTACCTGATCTCTTCTTCCAAGGAGCATGACCAACTTTAACCAAAGAGGTGAAAGATCTTTATAGAAACAAAGTCACTGATGAAATTGAAGAGGACACACACAGAAATGGAAAGACATCCTGTGGTTAAGGACTTGAAAAATACTCTCAACTTTCTATGGTTACCATATAGATGATATACAGAGCAGTTACAGTTACATAAGTTGGGTATATCATTCCTTTCCTTGCTCTCTCTCTTCTTTCTCTCCCATCTTTACCCATATAGTTCATTTTAATAAATACTCTCTTACAGTGTACTACTCAAAGCCATCTGTAGAATTACTGCAATGCCTATCAAAATGCCAACAACATTATTTATAGAACTAGAGAAAACAATCCAAAAATTTATATGGAACCACAAGAACAAAAAGAACAAAGTGAGACTCATTAATTATACTACCTGTCTTCAAAATATATTTCACAGCAGTAAGTAGTAAACAAAATCGTTGGAACTACAGAAAACAGACCTGTAGACCAATGGAATGGAGTAGAGAGTCTGAAAGAAAACACAGACAGTTGAAAGTAATTTTTTTACAAACTTGCCATGAACGCAAACTGGGGGAAGGGCGGTCTTTTCAATAAATAGTGCCAGGAAAATTGAATATCCACATTCAAAGAAGTGAAACCCAACCTCTATGTCTCATCAATCATGAAAGTCAATTGGAAATACAATGAAGGTTTATGTGTAAGTTCTAAAATTCTGAAATTGCTACAAGAGAACATAGGAGAAACTCTGTTAGAATATTTGAATGGACAAGATTTTGTTTTTATACATGATTCCAAAATTGAAGGGAACAAAAAAGTTACATCAAACTAAAAATTTCTGTTCAATAAAGGGAACAACAGAGTGAAAAGGTACTACAGAACTGGCAAAAATTCAATACCTATTTTAAAAATAAGGAATAGTATGGGAAGAGGTTGGTTGATAGCAGTGGCTGAGTGTGTTGAAAGGGTGACATGGATCGTGGTGCTCTGTGTTCATAAACTGCTTGTTTGAAGGACGACTCTTTTGTACAACTACTTAAAGATAGAAATAATTCTTCCTCCCTCCCTCCCTGGTTCTCTCTCTCCCCTCTCCTGTCCTCTCTCTCTCTCACTCCCGTCCCTCTCTCCCCCACCCTTCTCTAGCTTGCCAGTCCTAGGGCTTGAACTGTGGACCTGGGTGCTGTCCCAGATTCTTTTGATGAAGGCAAGCACTCTACCACTTGAGCCACAGTACAACTTCTGACTTTTTTGAGTAGTTTGTTGGCAATAAAATTTTCATGGAGTTTCCTGCTCAGGCTGGATTTGAAACATGATCCTCAGCTCTCTGCCTCCTGTGTAGCTAGGATTACAGGCCACTGTTGCCTGGCAGGAGGAAATATATATATACATATATATATGTATATATATATATTCCAGTCCTGGGGCTTGAACTCAGGGCCTGAGCACTATTCTTGGGCTTTCTCAAGGCTCGAGCTCTACCACTTGAGCCAACGCACCACTTTCGGCTTTTTCTGTGTATGTGGCACTGAGCAATCGAACCCGGATCTTCCTGCTTGCTAGGCAAGCGCTCTACTGCTAGGCCCAACTCCTGGCCCCAGGGAATATTTTTAAACTGTGCTAAGGATCTAATATACATATTATTAATATAAAGAACTAAAATAAGATTTAATAACTTTAAAAATAGCCTGACTTAAAATGGTCAATAGACATTTCTCAAAACAAGACATACAAATGGCAAGAAAGTATAGAAAATGCAAATTAAAATCAGAATAAGATATCACCTCACTCATCTTCACTCTTAATTCCAGTAAGTATGGCTATTACTAAAAAAGTCTAAGGATAACAAGTGTACGTGAGGATGTATATAAAAGGGAATCTTGCACATGGTTAGCAGAAATGTAAATGAGTGCAGCCATTATGGAAAACAGTATATGGAGATTCTTAAAAGTAAATTACAAACAGAGCTACCCTAGATCCAGCAATCCAGCAAATAGTTGTATATCCAAAAGAAATGAAATCACTACATTTCTTTTTTTTTTCTTTGAATGGCAGTCTCAATTATTCCATAACTTTTCAGCATTATTCAATAACATGACACATTTAAAGACTACTGTCTTTGAAAATGGTCTTAAAATGTTTTTTTAAGCAAAAAATTGCCAAAAAGTCATCTATATTTCATTGTTCAAGAATTAACTCTATAAATGGCATAGGAAAGTATTAAATATGTTCATATATTTTCAACTTTATAAACATACAAATTTTAGTCTGCTGTTAAACAATAATATTAAGAGACAAAACTATGTTAGTGAATGTAGAATCTTTCTTTGTCTTAAACAACATGTCACAGAATAAAATATCCTTTTACAAGGATGAGTCACAAAATATTCATTTTTTCCACTGATTTGATTTAGGGTATTATTACTTATTACTGGTGCATTAAAAAATTTTAATAGCATGGTATTTTCTTTTTTATTGTAACGTATATTCACCAGATAGAAGGTGCATTACTTCTTACACATTGATACCCCTTCTCATGTTTTTATCCCCATTTCCCTCCCTGCAACCCCTCCCAATCACCTTGTTTCCCCCCCTTCCCTTTCCTATTTCAAATAAATGAATAAACGTATATACAATATGCCAGGTAACAAAGTCAGTTACAGTAACAATATGATATTAACCAAAGGACAACCAAATGGAAGAGAACATAGTAAATTCAGAACAACAATCACACAAGATAAAACTCTTGTTTCCATATCCTAGAGACCCTTTCATTTAGCCTAATTCTGTATGAACTTATGTATCTAGGTTTTGTGCTATTGTAATCCTTTGCTAGGAGAGTCTTAGGTGTGTACTAATTATTACAAATGAGGGAAACCATGGAGCCTATGTTCCTTTGGGTCTGGCTTACTTAATATGATTTTTTCCAAGTCTTTCCATTTCCTTACAAATGGGGCGATGTTATTCTTTCTGATGGCAGCATAGAATTCCATTACATATAAATACCACATCTTGTTGATCATGTCATCTACTGAGGAGTAACTGAGTTGGTTCCATATCTTTGCTAAGGTAAATAGCATAGATATGTAGCAATGTGCAGTAGTGCTGGTGGCTTTAGTATGTCTTTGTTTCTGGACATTTGGGTAAATGCCAAGGAGTGGAATTGCTGGTCCGTAGGGAAGCTCTATGGTTAGTCTTTTGAGGAACACCATACTCAGAAACACAACAAATTAAAGAAAATTTGGACAAATGGGACTGCATTAAATTGCAGAGCTTCTGTATAGCTAAGGGCATAGGTAGCAAGTTAAATAGAAAGCCCACAGAGTGAGAGAAGCTCTTCACTAACCATACAGCAGACAAAGGCCTCATATCTAAAACGTATCTACAGCTAAAAAAATTGAATCTCTCCAAAACAAATTTCCAGAGAAACAACCATCCCATTAAAAGATGAACCAAAGACTTAAAGAGAGTCTTCTCTGAAGAAGAAATAAGAATGGCCTATAGACACATGAAGAAATGCTCGACATCTCTGGCCATAAAAGAAATGTAAGTCAAAACAACTCTAAGATTCCACCTCACTCCAGTTATATTGGCCATGATCAAGAAATCCAATAACAACAGATGCTGGTGGGGATGTGGCCAGAAGGGATCACTGCTACACTGTTGGTGGGAGTGTAAAATCACTACATTTCTAATAGCTATCTGGTATAGCCACCCTCCTCTATGTAAACAAACTCTAGTCAACTAAAAATTGAAGAAAGAAAATGTAACACATATTATACATATAGTATTCACTCATAAAGAATAAAATCCTGTCATTTGGGACAATATTGAGGGAATGGAGTTGGTTATATGAAAAGAAATAATACAGGTACAGAAAGACAAATGCCACATGATCTCACTTTCATGTGGAATTTTAAAAAGTTGATCTCATGGAAGTAGAGAGAAATGGTGGGTGCCAGGCTGGGTAGAGTAGAGAGAATAGGGGTAGCAACAGGTTGATCAGTACACACTAAGTTATAATAATGAGATGTTCTAGTGTGCACTTGAACAGCATAGTAAATACAGATAATATGCTATATATTCAAAAGGCATTTGAATATTTTCACCATTTGAATATGTTTTCACACTTAACAAATGCTTATGAATAGGCACAGGAGAGAGAAATGGGTGCCATTGTCCAATGAAAGAAATGTGCTCTTTTACCTGCCTTATGAAACTGTAATGTTTGCATATCATCTGAGGAAGAAGATACCCTTAACCTAATTTAACCCCTATGTAATGTATCTATGTATTAAAACATCATATAGTACTTGATAAATATATATAATATTTTTTTTTGTTGTTCGTGGGCTTGAACTCTGGGCCCGGGTGCTGTCTCTGAGCTCTTCAGCTCAAAGCTACCACTCTACCCCTTGAGCCACAGCTCCACTTCTGGGTTTTCTTGTGGTTAACTGGAGATCAGAGTCTCACGGTCTTTTGTGCTGGGGCTGGCTTTGAACTGCAATCCTCAGATCTCAGCCTCCTGAGTAGCTAGGATTATAGGCGTGAGCTACCAGTGCCCTGATTGTGCGTTGAAGCATTAGAATATTGGAAAGGTCTTGCTATTCATGTGCCATCTTTCAATCCATTCTGAAGATACTTTTCCCTTTTTCTCTTCTGGAAATCTCATCTCAGTAACCAAATCTGTAATCTTTATCATTTGTGGCTTGTTTCTGGAGCTGCAGTAATAAATTCTTTCAAGGACTTTTCCTTTGTGTTCACAGAGGCATGCACAAGAGGCATGGCCTTTTTGGCATATCTAAGGTTTATACCATGCCTTTCTCATGCTTCTTAAGCATCTTTAGATTTTTGAAATTTAAAATGCAATGTATGTGACTCTTTCTGTTGCTTGAACACTTAGAGGGCACTGTAGAGTTATAAAATGGCCTAATTTCAAGAACTTTGTCTGAGGGAAGAAAAAGATTGAGGACAAGGAGAGTGATGTGTGGCTGATCGGTGAAATGTTTGTTTGTTTGTTTATTTATTTTTCCAGTCCTGGGCTTGAGCTTAGGACTCAAGCACTGTCCTTGGGTTTTTTCAAAGCTAGAACCCTACCACTTGAGCCACAGTATCACTTCCGGCTTTTCCCATGTATGTGGTACTGAGGAATCCAACCCAGGTCTTTGGGCATGCTAGGCAGGCACTCTACCACTAGGCCAAACTCCCAGCCACAAAACATTTATATTTCAAGTTTTATATTCAGAGAATTATATACAGCAGTAATTACTTGTGAAGTTTGTCTTATACTATGATCATTATAATTCATGTTGACTGAAAACATCTAGAGTGGTAATACTAAAGATTACTGATCATATACCAGCACAACAGATGTACAACCCTAATGTATAACAATAATGGAGAATTTTGACATGATAAAAGGAAGCCAAAATGTTAAATGAGCACTTCTTGATAGACTTGCTCAATGTAGAGTTATCACAAACCTTCACTTTGTAAAAAATGTAGTTTCTGTAAGATTCCATTAAATAAAACACAAGAATACGAAATATGCATACGTTTTATCTGTTGTCTCTGTATTTGACTATTTTAGGTACCATATCTAAGTGAAGTAATTTTATTGTGTTTTTTTCTGTCTTGCTTATTTCACCCAACACAATATTTTTTAAAGGATTTTCCTGTATGATAACATCTATCTATCATCACTTTTAAAGGCTTAATAATAGGGGCTGGGAGATTGGCCTAGTGGTTAAAGTGCTTGCCTAGCATGCACGAAGACCTGGGTTTGATTCCTCGGTACCACATACATAGAAAAAAGCCAGAAGTGGTGCTGAGGCTCAAGTCATAGAGCTCTAGCCTTGAGAAAGTCCAAGCCCAGGACTGGCAAAATAAATAAATAAATAAAGGCTTAAAAATATTCCCTTATGTACATTTATATATTTTTACTTACAGACATTAAACTTGTTTTCATCTTTTTTTTTTGCCAGTCTTGGGGCTTGAACTTAGGGCCTAGCAATCCTTCAGTTTTCTACCACTTAAGCCACACCACCACTTCTGGTATGTGGTACCGAGGAATTGAACCCTGGTCTTCGTGCATGCTAGGCAAGCACTCTTAGCACTAGGCCAAATTCCTGGCCCTTTTTTTCATCTTTTGACAAGGCTGAATAAACACAGGTGTACTAACATAGGATCAAGTCCTTGCTTTCAATTCTTTTTTTTTTTTTTTTTTTTTTTTTTTTTAGGCACATGACACTTTAGTTAATATTCCCACAGCTGAAGAAAAACCTGACCCAAGAATTCAATGCAACAATTCATTTAGCCAGTGTTCCAAGATTGGTTTTCTTAGAGAAGTTTATTTCAATTGTCTATGGTATGCTTAAATTGTTATTTAAAGAAAAATGATCAAAGTGGTAGAGTCCTAACCTTAAGCAAAAGAGCTCAGAGACATCACCTCGGCTGAGTTTAAATTCCAGGATGAAAAAAAAAAAGGGCTGGGATGTAGATGTAGCTCAGTGGCAGCATCATGGGTTCAATCCCCAGCCCCCCCCCTTGCTTTCAATTCTTCTAGCCTCTGAAAGGAATAACAAGGCCAGACTTGTCCACAGCTGTGATAGTTTTATATTGCTCTTAGCAATAAGCAAGTGTAGAAATTCCTCAGCAGTTTTGCCATATTACTTTTTTGGGGGGGTGGGTAAGATTAAAAATCTTTAAAGTGGCATTTGGTTGTGGCTTTGATTTATGTTTATTTAATAATTTGATCATGTTGAGCATTTTTATGTAATCCTGGGCCACTGGTATATTTTTGGAGAAATGCTTGTTCAATTCCTTTGCCCCCTTTTGAATGACAATTTTTTTTGTTGCTGACATGTGGAAAGTCATTTGGAAAAAGACAAATGAACACAAAGTGTCTCTGAAGACAAAGGTCTTAGTTTCCACATAATACTGATTTTTTGGAACTTCCTGACTATACTTAATTTGCATTTTTTCCTGTTAGGATGTTGTCATTGGATTTTTATGATTACTGGGAAACTGGGATTTTCATGTTGCGTCTGTGTTATGAAATATTGATGACTATTTCTGGCATGTGCTTCTGACACTCTGCTTTTTCCACTTAACCAAATAATATTTTAAAAAGTGAAGATTTTAGGGAAAAGAATCTCTAATCTTCTAACTTTCTAAATCTTCTATGATATCCTTCAGCATCTTAGAATACAACAGCTTTGTGTCTTACTGAATTGTATGTGAGAAAGGTAGTAATATATCATAAAATGATAACAATAGCTCATCATCTCCTTAAAGTGCTTTTTTTTTTTTGCCAGTCCTGGGCTTAAGCTCAGGGCCTGAGCACTGTCCTTGGATTTTTCTCAAGGCTAGAGCTCTACCACTTGAGCGATAGCACCACTTCTAGCTTTTTTCTGTGTATGTGGTACCAAGGAATTGAACCCAGGTCTTTGTGCATGCTAGGCAAGCACTCTACCACTAGGCCAAACTCCCGGCCCCTAATGTGCTTTTTTTTTTTTTTAATTGTAATTAGTAAAAGGGTTACATGATATTTGCCAGATAGAAGGTGCATTAATTCACATACATTGATACCCTTTCACATGTCTTGGTATCCGTTTCCCTCCCCCCCACACCCCCCACCCGTCTTGGTTTTCCCCCCTAATGTGCTTTTTTATTTGAGTGGAAAACTTAACATACTAAATTTAAATTACTTCCCAAATAGATTAAATTGCTATCTTGTTGCTGATAAAACAAATTACCAAAAATTCTCCAAACCTTGGTAGCCTTAAGGACACACAAATTTATTTTCTTATAGTTCAGGAGGCTCAGAATTCTGAACTTCGTTCAGTTGTGTTGAAATCAAGATGTCCAGAATCTTTCTTTTATGTTCATTAGGGATAATGGTATATAATTCCCCTTCCCTCCATCCCTCTCTCCACCCTCTCTGTGTCTCTTCTTCCCTCCCTTTCTCCGTTCTTCCCTCCCTTTTTCTCTGCTTTTCTTCCCTCCTTTCCTTTCATCTTTCCTCCTTTTTTCCCTTCATTTCTTTCCTTGTCTGGTTTTGGTATCAGGATAATGCTGGCCTCATATGAGAGTTTCCTTAGTTCATTGGAATGGCTTGGGAAGAATTGGAATTTGTTTTTTTTAATGTCTGGTAAAATTCAGTAGTGAAGTCATCCATGTCTCCGCTATTCTTTGTTCAGGATTTTTTTTTATTATAGACTCAGTCTCACTACTTTTTATTGATTTGGCTTTAAACCATGTTACCCTGATCTCTGTCTCTCAAGTAGCTAGTATTTCAGGCTTAAGCTACTGCACCTGGCTATTCAGATGTTTTATGTACTCCCCGTGCTTGTCCATTTGTTTTAGCATTTCTAATACCTTCCACCAACCTCGCCCCCCCCGACAAGTGATTCTTTGTATTTGCATAGTACAATAATAGTGCCTCCCTTTACCTGTCTGATTTTATTCATTTGGATGTTTTCTTGGTTAGCGGAAAGTTTCATCAGCTTGGGATTGGGGATATAGCCGAGTGTTAGATCACTTACCCCTTTGCAAAGTATTTGAAGAGGATTTAAAACTTCCTATGTTCTTCAGAAATCTAGACTGGCATGCCAATTATGGAGAAACGCACTGCTGCCTGAAAGTAAAAATATTTCATGGGCACTCTATTGAAGAAGTCTTAAAAATGAGCAGAGCTTTCCTCTATTGTAGAAGCTTACACACAAACTTGGGCTGTTTGGCTCTGTTGAGTGTCTACCAGTTCTGTACAAGTTGGTAGAGTTCCAGTCTAATGTTTATATAAAGTTATGTTTATGTGACATTTAGCAGGCTTTGACACATATCTCTTTGAAGTTTATTATAAGCAGTATAAATCAAATCTTGTGAAATGAATAAGCTGTGGCAGCTTTCTACTTCTGTTGGCACCATATCCAAAGCTTCACTTTCATGTCCAAATGCAAAAACAAAGTCCCTGGGAATCTAAGGCTGGTGAGCAGTTACCTGGCATTGTAGAGCACAATTTCATGGCTTTCAACACTTATATTAAATATCATCCTTAAAACTACTTCAGATCAATGACCCATCTTGTCATACTCACAACTCACTTTTATCGAAAATGGTATTATAAAATTATATAATTTTTTTCAAGAACACAATTAGTAATATATATATATATTTTGAACACAGACACACACACTAATTATATAGAGAACATATAACTAAAATATATAAATTACATATATGATATATTTGATGGCACTGGATGGTAGGCTTGCTAGGCAGATGCTGTACCTCTTGAACTACACACCCAACCCTGTTTTGCTATAGATATTGTGCTTTTTGCTTGGAGCTGATCCTGGGCCTGAATTCAGTACCTTTGCCTTCTGAGTAACTGAGGTTACCGGTGTTTGCCATCATTTCAGAATTTGTTCTTTGTAATTTTAAAATTATTATTACCTTTAAGTAGTTGTACGAGATCACAATTGTTGTTTGAGACAGGGTCTTGCTAAATTTTTGCTCAGTCTAGCATCAAACCGTTATTCTCCTGTTGCAGGTGTGGCTGTACTTAAGAGAAAATGTTAACTACTGTTTTATGGCTTCAAGTTCTTATTTCTTTATATATATTATTGCTTAATATATATATATATTCTAATTATGAGGGCAACATATGCTCATTGTAGGAGATTATGTAAACGCATACACAAAACAAAGGAAAATAACTATCTTTTAAATCTTTTACAAGAACAGTGTTAATATAGTGGATAGCATTTCTTTACAGTTGGTTTATTTATTTATTTATTGGTGCAGGTATTGGGGTTTGAACTCAGACCTTGGGTGCTATCCTTTTAGTATTTTACTCAAGGCCAACCCTCTGCCACATGAGTCACAGATCCACTTCTGGCTTTCAAATAGTTAATTGGAGATAAGAGTCTCTTGAAGATTTTTGGCCAGTATTGCACAAATTGTCATATCTCAGCTTCCTATATAGCCAGGAACCATGAGCCACTGGTGCCTGGCTCCAGTTATTTATTTATTTATTTTTGCATTTTTTTTATTGTAATTAGTAAAAGGGTTACATGATATTTAACAGATAGAAGGTGCATTAATTCACATACATTGATACCCTTTCACATGTCTTGGTACCCATTTCCCTCCCCCTCCCACACCCCCCACCCGTCTTGGTTTTCCCCCTTCCCTATCAAATTTCAAATATCCAAATACAAATAATCCAGTTATTTTTTATTACTTTATGTGTTTATGTAGACTCATGTTCTTATCTCTGAGAAATTTTATCTATCTACCCATCTATCTAATTTCTCTGTTCCTATCTCTTGATTTAACAATATTGGGATATATCCTCTTTTCTGTTTTGTAACCAACTTTTACTTCCTTTTATCATTTTAATAAGCCCAGTTATGTGTACAATGCTTTTTTAAAAATCATAAATCACTCCTCTACATTTCTCCTCCTCCTTCCCATATCAGTCTCATCAAATTGCCTTGTTCCATTTTGGCCAATGTATGTATACATATTGTCTGTTAATTGTCAGAGAGAGGAAGATGATCATCTCTGCCCCGAGACCCAAGCTCTACTTCATATTTAAACACGTCAATTCTTTTTTTTATATATTTTTATTGTGATTAATAGAAGGGTTACATTATATTAACCAGATAGAAGGTGCATTACTTCACATACATTGATACCCTTTCTCATGTCCCACCCCTCATCTTGTTTTTCCCCCTTCCCTATCCTATTTCAAATAACCGAATACAAATATATCCAATATGTCTGATAATAATAAGGTGAAATACAGTAACAATATGAGATAACCAAGGGACAGCAAAAGAGATGAGAGATAACATAGTACATTAAGGACTACAATCACTCATTATAAGGCTTTTGTTTCTATATCCTGGAGGTCCTTCCATTTAGAGTCATACAATATGGCCTTATGTATCTAGGTTTTGTTCTGTTGTAAATCTCTGCTAGGAGAGCCCAAGGTTTCTACTGATTATGACAAATGAGGGAGACTATTGGGCCTATGTTCCTTTGAGTCTGGCTTACTTCACTTAGTATGATTTTTTCTAAGTCTTTCCATTTCCTTACAAATGGGGCAACGTCATTCTTTCTGACAGCAGCATAGAATTCCATTGTGTACAAATACCACATCTTGTTGATCCACTCATCAACTGAGGGGCATCTAGGTTTGTTCCATATCTTTGCTATGGTATATAGTGCTGCAATGAACATCGTTGGGCTAGTGGATTTAGTATGTCCTTGTTTCTGGACAATTGGGTAAATGCCAAGTAGTGGAATTGCTGGAGCATAGGGGAGTTCTATAGTTAGTCTTTTGAGGAACTGCCATACTGCTTTCCATAGTGGTTGAATGAGTTTACACTCCCACCAACAATGTAGTAGTGATCCCTCCTGGCCACATCCCCTCCAGCATCTGTTGTTTTTACATTTCTTGATCCTGGCCATTCTAACTGGAGTGAGGTGGAATCTTAGAGTTGTTTTGATTTGCATTTCTTTTATGACCAGAGATGTTGAGCATTTCTTCATGTGTCTATAGACCATTCTTATTTCTTCTTCAGAGAAGACTCTCTTTAAGTCTTGGCCCATCTTTTAATGGGATGGTTGTTTCTTTGGAGATTAGTTTTGGGGTGATTCAATTTTTTTGAGCTGTTAATATATTTTAGATATGAGGCCTTTTTCTGTTGTAAGGACAGTGAAGATCTCCCACTCTGTAGGCTTCCTAATTAGTTTACTAGCTATGTCCTTTGCCATACAGACACTCTGCAGTTTAATATAGTCCCACTTATCCAGACTTTCTCAGATTTGTTGTGTTTCTTGGTTATTATTAAGAAAGTTTTGACCTGTAAACACATCAGTTCTTGACTGCCTGTGTGCTAAATCTGAGGAAGACTTAGGCACTGATAACACTTGGACACATTATACAAAATGTACTTATGTGAGGGATACAAATCAACTTAGTCTTGTTAGGCTATCAGCAACCTATCTTTTCCACAATACGTAATTGCAGATAATACTCTTTAGGTTCAGAAAAATACTTGGAACATTTTGGGAACATTACTCTCATTATCATAATTCTTGTTTGATTAGGCTAGAGGCTATCTTATTGGAACAAGGCTATCTTTATAAATGCATAACCCACAGTTGCACAGGACTGATGCTCAGAGCAACCCTCACTCACATTGGCAAGAGCCACTTGAAGGGAGATGAAAAAGAATTGAATTGAAAAAGGCTAGGGAGTAACTTAAAAAATGGAAAAAAGTGACATGGGAGAGCATAGGTTTAGCCAGCATAGAGATGATAAAGGAGCTAACAGCTGGGGAGGGTATTCTTAGTGGAGCTTGGATTGATGAATTAGCTGTAGAGATTTGGATATTATCACTGGGGAGCAAAAATATGTGTTTATGATTTATCCATGAAGACCATTGGCTTTATCAAATGATAACTTGAGATCTTTTCATAGTAAAAATTCTTTCAATGCTAGCTCTGTGACTCATAGTTACATGATTTCTCTCAGAATCCCAAGGTGAAGGCTGCACAAGGCTTCTAATATGACTGAGGGGAACAGGAATATGTTCATATAAGCTCATAGCAATATTTTCTGATGTAATTCTTACCAATTATACTGCTGAGCCTGAAAAAAATTGGCTTCAAGCTTTTGGTGACTGCATAAATTTTTCTCCAAATGGTATGCTTTTGAAACTGTTCAAAATGGATCAGTAAGATTTAGAATAGAGTTGGCAGAACATTTTATACATGAGCTATGCAGTTAAAAATTATAACCAGCACGGACATTTTCTACTGGGTTAGGAGAAAGCCAATTATAAAAAGGAAAATCATGGCTCCCCTTTCAATTTCTATGAATCTATTTTAAATATTGTCTGAATGCCACAGGCAATGTATCTAGTTGGATGCTCAGCGCTGCTTTCTCATTTTTGTACCTTTCATTAAAAATAAAAGGGCGTTTGTTGTTTTTTTTTTAGACACATTTGTGAGGGTTTTTTTCCCTTAGACCCTATATATTATGCTGCTTTTCTCTTTCTGTCTTTTGAATTGAATTGAATTTATTTTTTTTTGTGGTATTAGAGTTTGAACTCATGGCCTCACACTTCATAGGCAGGAACCCTACACTGTGGTTTGAGTTATTTTTTAGATAAGGACTTGTGCTTTTGCCCAAGTAGGCCTCTCAAACAGCAATCCTTTAACCTACGCTTCGAATGTGGCTGAGACAAATGCAGATCACTATTCCTGACTTGTTGGTTGAGATAAAATCTCCTAACTTTTTCCTGGATAGCCTTGAATTGTGATTCTCCTTATGACTGCATCTGAGAAGTGAAGACAACAGATGTGAGTCTCAGGATCCAGGCCCCTCTGCGTTTATCTGTACTCTCCCCATAGAGCATCTAAGTTTGTCTGACATGTTGGTTTTTTTTTTTTCTGCCTTTCAGTTTCTGGTGGTAGTAAATCTGTACTCATGCACCTGTTTGTCATGTTCAGATTTTATGCCAGACTTCGGCTACTTGCCGGTTATATTCTTTTGCCTGCATCACTTAGTGTTCCTAGCTTCTTTCCTCAACACTGTTACATTTCCCTTCTGGAACGTCTTCATTTATGCCATCATTTTCTCAATCACATGGATTAAACATGGTCAGGTTTCCTTCCTTTTCCATTGACTCCAAGGCAAGGCCTTGTAAAAATCCTAGTTAACTAGTTTCAAATAAGTGAGTGCAGGCATGAGGCATGAGACAGGCCTGAAGAAGCTGCTAGGGGAGTGCAGGCTGCTGTAGCGAGGATCCTCAGGCATGCCATGCAGCAGAATGGGCCAGCAAGCTGGGAAGAATGGGTGGGCACTGCAGGAAGCATACATGCAGGCAGTCACCAGTTTCAAAGCACCCAGACTTTTTTTTACCTTTGGAAGCAACAGCAGTGAGGAACAGGAGCGTCACCCATCCACAGCAGTGCTCTAAGGAACAGCACAGCAAGATGAGGCTTTGGAGGACGAAGGTGCAGCAGCAAGACATGGTTTCAGGGAAGAGGGAGGAACAGGAGTTGGCAGATCAGCTAGTCCTAAGACCACGAAGCACAGAAAGGCCATGTCAATCATCTTTTCAGCCCTCAGCCAGACCAGCAGCCGGGCACCTTCCTTCACAAGCCAATCATCCTCTGTCACAGAGCCCTTTGGCCCTCTCAAGTCCTGGGACAGATACCTGAGAGAAGCCTGTGAGTACGCTGGGCAGAAGTGGAGGCAGAAAGTCACAGAGGAGGAATTCCTGGAGCAAGGGACCCACTCTGAAGAGCTAGATTAGGTGTAGCTTCAAGGTTCTGAGTAAGCTGACAACTGCATTCAGGACCAATTGGCTCAGTAGGTAGGGACAAAGGCATCCAAGCCAGACAACCAGATATAATCTCCTTTGACCCTCATAAAAATCACATTGAAGTGACGGATGAAATCTTGTGCTTGACAACCTCTTTCCTATGCTCACAGAGTCAAGCTGAGGCCTGTTTTTTCCATAATTAGAAATTTAAATGTCCTGTTGCGATAGTTTTCCCTATACTGGTAGTTTGTTTTTACTTCTTTTTTTTTTTTTGCCCGTTGTGGGGCTTGAACTCAGGGCCTGGTCACTGTCCTTGGATACTTTTATCTCAAGGCTAGTGTCCTTCCACTTGAGCCACAGCCACAGCACCAGTTCTTGTGAGTGAATTAAAACAGCTGGAAATGTATTCCTTGCAGTAGACATAGTTACTTTGCCTAAAACACTCTTTGGGCCGGTCTTGGGACTGGAACTCATGGATTAGGTACTATCCTTGAGATTTCTTAAAGCTAACACTCCACCAATTGAGCCACAGAAACAGTTCTGGCTTTTTCTGTTTATGCGGTACTGAGGAATCAAACACAGGGCTTCATGCATGCTAGACAAGCATGCTATCACTAGGTGACACTTCAAGCCCTCGAAACCCTTTTTTTAAAGTTGTGTTTACTTTAGAAACGAGCTTGAGTTAAAATTTTGAAATCCATTTTAGAGTGGCATTTTTTTTAATATACTACATTTTTTTTAATTGAAAGATTTTATTAACACTGATTTTTATATCATATTTCAAATGTCATATTTAACAAGCAAGAATTCAAGAAAGGAATCTCTATTTGCAATCACTGGTACATAGATTTTAGAACATAATTAAAATTAAGTGAGAGTTTGTATGGCATAGATACATATCAATCTATGTAACATAATATGTCTATAGAATATATATCCCATCATAGACTTTTATGCCTATGTGGTTATGTTTATATCTCTAAGACTGTGTCAATAATCTTGTGTACCTGAATATTGAGTCATCGCTCTTGTATCCTTTGGATTTAATAGCCACATATCAAGGAGACCATGCGCCTTTTTTTCCTTTGGTCTTGACTTATCTCACTCAACATGATTTGTTCTAGTTTCATCCACTACCCAGCGAATGCCATTATTTTATCTTGTCTGTTGGCTATGTAGAATTCCATTGTATATATGTACCACATTTTTTGTATCCATTCGTCTGTAGTGGGGCATCTGGGTTGTTTCCATCGCTTGGCTATTGTGAACAGTGAAGAGATGAACATGGCTGTAATGCACTACATTTTTAAGAGTAGTTGTAGGACCACAATAAAACTGAGCAGCAAAGAGCTATGGAAACACAAAAAGTATGCAAACAAGAAAAATAAAAAGATGCAACAAGAATGCAAATAAAACACCAAATTAATTCCTATGAATACAAAAGCTCAATGAGTTAAAAGAGAATAGAGTTAGGCATCTAAAATAGATTAAAGAAGACAAAGGTAAACAAGTTAATAAAGTAAGAAAGTCAATGCAAGACATGTAAAAGATCCTGCTAAAGAATAAAAGAAAATAAAGGAAAAAGAATAAAAGAAAGCTGGTGCGGTGGCTCACATCTGTAATCCTAGCTACTCAGGAGGCTGAGATCTGAGGATTGTGGTTCAAAACCAGCCAAGCAATAAAGTCCATGAGACTCTTATCTCCAATTAACCACCAGAAAACCAGAAGTGGTGCTGTGGTTTAATGAGTAGGGTGGTAACTTTGAGCTGAAGAGCTCAGGGACAGTGCCCAGGCCCAGAGTTCAAGTCCCACAAAAAAAAAAAGAATAAAAGACAGGTAATGGCAAGTTGTATTAAAAGGCAAGAGCCAACCATCTATTGTTTACAAGAAATAACAGGAAAGACTAGGGAAAACATTGTAAATTATTGGCATATACCAATAAAATATAAAGAAATATCATATAGCCTTGGTCATAAAAGAGATGTAAATGAAAACAACATTGAGAGTCAATTTTACTCCACTTGGAATGGCCATCAAGAAGCTGAGGAGCAGGGAAGGAAGATGGCGCCGAGACAATAGGGACGCTGCCTAGCTCTCTCTCACAAAAAGAGAGAACCAGGGAGTCCCACGAGCCAACTACCTAAAGAAATCCACAACAACAAACTCAAAAAGCAACGGAGAAGGACTCAAACCGGAAAAGAAATCCAGATAAAGCTCACATCCAACTTTCTCAAAGAATTCAGAACTCGAGGACCCCTCCCCACCTCTCGCCCAAAGCCATGGAAAGCCCCGAAAAGCGGCAGCTGGCGCTGGACTAGCCCCGAAAAGCGGCTTGAGCGGGTGCCGGCTCCACGCAGGGAAAGCGGGGGCGGGCACCGGCTCTAATCCACGAAAAGCAGCGGCAGTGGAGGGCACCAGGCTGGGAGCCCAACGGCTGCAGAAACCAGCACAGAACCGGGCCAGCGAACGGCAGAAGCAGCGGAACCCAGACGCGGAACCAGAACAGCAAGCAGCGGAACCCAGACGCAGAACACAGGCGGCGGCGGAGACCCGAGGGGAGTGAAAGACTCCCCACCACCATGGAGCACCCGCAGACGGACGCAGAGGCGTGAGTAATACAGCGCATCCCCAAACACATAGGGAAAGCGGAGCGGGTGCCAAGCAATAGAACTTAACTCAGACCCCAACACCCCGCCGGAGAAAGACTGGCGGGAGCAGGGGGGCAAGGAATTTAGAATGCTGTCCCTCCCCTCAACAGCCCCCTCCCTCAGGTCATTGACTGGACATTGACAGGCGGGCTACCTAAGACCCAGCACCCCACCAAGGGAGGCGGGGCTGTCCCAACTCCCACCCGCCCAATGGGCTCAACCCCCAGCCCTCTGACTGGAGACTGACAAGCGGGTGGACCCTAAGACTCAGCACCCCACCAGGGGAGGCGGAGCTGTCCCAGCTCCCACTCGCCCACCAGGCTCCTCTCCCAGGCCACTGGATCTGGAGAGTGGAGGGCGTTGGGACCCTGCCTTACAACAGTGGGTAGGGGGTGCGGGTAAATAGGAGCCAGCATCTGCCCCCCCTCAATTCTTCAGCGGGGCATCCTCCAGCTGGGAATCCTGAACAAGACACCACCGAGGGCCCCCCCACAGTCAAAAAGGCAAAAACTCAACAGAGAAACCTTAGAACTGAACAACTATATAGACCAACTAGATCTAACAGACATCTGCAGAATATTCCACCCAGCAACAACACAATATACGTTTTTCTCAGCAGCACATGGAACATTTTCCAAAATAGATCACATCTTAGGCCATAAAACAAACCTGGACAGATTCAGAAACACAGAAATTATTCCATGCACACTCTTAGACCACAAAGGCATCAAACTGGAACTGAACAAACATCTCCACCAACGAAAACCCTGTAACTCATGGAGACTGAACAACACATTGTTGAATCACCAATGGGTCATTGAACAGAAATCCAACAGTTTATGAAATTTAACAGTAAGGAGCACACAAAATACCAACTCCTTTGGGACACAGCAAAGGCAGTACTCAGAGGAAAATTTATAGCGCTGAGTGCCTACAACAACAAGTTGGAAAAACTGCAAACCAACAAGTTAATGTCTCACCTTAAGCTCCTGGAAAAAGAGCAACAAACCAACCCTAATCCCAGTAGAAGAAAGCAAATAATTAAAATCAAAGCAGAATTAAATGATTTGGAATCCAAAAAAAACTATAGAAAGAATCAACAAAACAAGGAGTTGGTTCTTTGAAAGAATTAACAAAATTGACAAGCCCTTAGCAAATCTTACCAAAAAAAGAAGAGAGCATATCGAAATAAACAAAATCGCAGATGAAAATGGTAATATCACGACAGAAATTACCAAGATCCAGAATATCATGAGGGAATACTTCTCAAACCTTTATACCAACAAATTTGAGAATCTAGATGAAATGGATGAATTCCTAGCCAATATTAACATACCCACACTGAACCAAGAAGAACTAAGCCAACTCCACAGGCCTATTTCAAGCTCTGAAATAGAAATGGCAATTAGAGAACTTCCACCTAAGAAAAGCCCAGGGCCAGATGGATTCACAGCTGAATTCTATAAGGTCTTCAAAGCAGAGCTCACACCAATACTCCTCAAGCTCTTCAACGAAATTGAAAATGAAGGTTCCTTACCAAACTCATTCTATGAAGCCAGTATCACCCTCATCCCCAAACCAGACAGAGATTCATCAAAGAAAGAGAACTATAGACCTATATCTTTGATGAACATCGATGCAAAACTTCTCAACAAAATACTGGCCAACCATCCACAACAACTCATCAAAAAAATTATACACTATGATCAAACTGGATTTATCACGGGGAGGCAAAGCTGGTTCAACATACGCAAATCAATTAATATAATTCAACACATCAACAGGAGCAAGGACAAAAATCACATGATTGTCTCAATAGACGCGGAAAAGGCATTTGACAAGATCCAACTCCCCTTTATGTTAAAAGCTCTGGAGAAACTAGGAATCCATGGAACATTCCTCAATATAATAGAGGCTGTGTATGAGAAACCTACTGCTAGTATTACACTTAATGGTGAAAATCTAAAGCCATTCCCTCTAAAATCAGGAACGAGACAAGGATGCCCACTCTCTCCACTCCTCTTTAACATAGTACTAGAATTCCTAGCCAGTGAAATAAGGCAAGAAGCAAGCATAAAGGGGATCCAAGTAGGGAAAGAGGAAATAAAACTATCCCTTTTTGCAGATGACATGATTCTGTATTTAAAGAATCCTATAGACTCTATTCCCAAGCTCTTTGAGCTGATTCAAAACTTTGGAAGAGTAGCAGGGTATAAAATTAACCCTCAAAAATCAACTGCCTTCCTTTATGCCAACAGTGAGAGGAACGAGGCAATAAGCAGGAATTCTTCTGGCTAGCCTCAGAGTCCTTTGCCACTGCACACTTGTTCCTTGTGATTTGATCTTTCAAGCAGTTAACATGAAATGGCAGAGGTTGCTTTGGAAGAGTTTCCTTGTGAGTTAAGCATGCAAATGTAAAACTTTAGGAAGTTTTAACAAAAAGTGAACTTAGAGATTAAGGGACAAAATGAATGCCAAGACTTTATTAAAAAATACAAAAGGAAAAGAAACATTTTGACACCATAATTAGTATTCACTGGGCTTGGCACAGATGGCTTTGCCCTTAGCTTTGAAGGCCAGCAGGCCAATTTCCAAACACAGAGCCTAAGATAGCCTTGTCTGTAGCGAGGAAAGTAACTGAGGGAAGATTTGCAAAACTCCTAGGCACTGTCTGATTTTTATCTTGCTACCTGATGATACAGCATTGCATTCTTTTCACAATATTTTAAGCCATTTTCTGAGTTCTTTGTTAGAATTCTTCTATATTCTTGTTTGATGCATCCTGTAACACAGAAAAGATTATAGAGGGTCAATTTGCAATTTTGCTTTATGTAAGGAGACTGCTCTCTAACCACAGGGATGCATGGAAGTTATTACTACTGATGCTACACAGATAAGGATGTTAATTTTTGTTATTGTTGTTGTCGTCAGTCGTGGGGCTTGAACTCTGGGCCTGGGTGATGTCCTTGAACTCTTCAGCTCAAGGCTACCACCCTACCCCTTGAGCCACAGAGCCACTTCTAAGGATGTCAATGTTTATTTAAGCTTATATATATTTATAGTGAAGCTTGAAATGTGAAGTAGCAGATAAATTAAATATTAAATTAACAACTGATTTCCCATTTTCCTGACGATTATCTGAAATAGCCAGATTTATTTATTTATTTATTTTCATATATTTTTTTTATTGTAGTTAATAGAAGGGTTACATGATATTTGCCGGATAGATGGTGCATTAATTCCCATACATTGATACCCTTTCACATGTCTTGGTCCCCATTTCCCTCCCCCCACCCTTTCCCCTCACCTTGTTTTCCCCCGTTCCCTATCAAATTTCAAATAACCAAATACATATATCTGATATATCAGGTAACAAAGTGAGATACTGTAACAATATGAGATAACCAAGGGACAGCAAAAGAGATGAGAGATAACATAGTACATTAAGAACAACAATCATTCATTATATGGCTTATGTTTCTATATCCTAGAGATCCTTTCATTTAGCGTCTTACTATATGGCCTTTTGTGTCAAGACTTTGCTCTATTGCAAATCTCTGCTAGGAGAGCCCAAGGTTTCCACTGATTATGACGAATGAGGGAAACCATTGAGCCTAAGTTCCTTTGAGTCTGGCTTACTTCACTTAATATGATCTTTTCTAAGTCTTTCCATTTCCTAACAAATAGGGCAATGTCATTCTTTCTGACAGCAGCATAGAATTCCATTGTGTACAAATACCACAACTTGTTGATCCACTCATCAACTGAGGGACATCTAGGTTGGTTCCATATCTTTGCTGCAATGAACATTGTTGTGTTGGTGGATTTAGTATGTCTTTGTTTCTGGATGATTGGGTAAATGCCAAGTAGTGGAATTGCTGGGTCATAGGGGAGCTCTATGTTTAGTCTTTTGAGGAACTGCCATACTGTTTTCCATAGTGGTTGAACGAGTTTGTACTCCCACCAACAGTGTAGTAGTGATCCCTCCTGGCCACATCCCCTCCAGCATCTGTTGCTATTAGTTTTCTTGATCCTGGCCGTTCTAACTGGAGTGAGGTGGAATCTTAGAGTTGTTTTGATTTGCATTTCTTTTATGACCAGAGATGTTGAGCATTTCTTCATGTGTCTATAGACCAGTCTTATTTCTTCTTCAGAGAAGACTCTCTTTAAGTCTTTGGCCCATCTTTTAATGGGATGGTTGTTACTTTGGAGATTAGTTTTGGGGTGATTCAATTTTTTGAGCTGTTGATATATTTTAGATATGAGGCCTTTGTCTATTGTATGGTTGGTGAAGATCTTCTCCCACTCTGTAGGCTTCCTAATTGGTTACTAGCTATGTCCTTTGCCATACAAAAGCTCTGCAGTTTAATGCAGTCCCACTTATCCAGCCTTTCTCTGATTTGTTGTGATTCTTGGTCCTTATTAAGAAAGTTTCGACCTGTGCCAAGGAGGTTTAGTGTATCTCCTATTCCTTCTTGTAAAGTTTTCAGTGTCGGCTTTTACCTCCAGGTCTTTGATCCATTTGGAGTTAATTCTAGTACAGGGTAACAAAGAAGGATCCAACTTTAGTTTTCTGCATGTGCTCAACAAGTTCTGCCAGCACCACTTGTTGAAGAGGCTATCTTTCTTCCATTCTATTTTTTTGGCTCCCTTGTCAAAGATTAGGTGGCCATAGGTCTGTAGTTTAATATCTGAGTCTTCAGTTCTATTCCATTGGTCTGCAGGCCTGTTCTTGTGCCAGTACCAAGTTGTTTTGATAATTATAGCTCTGTAATAAAGTCTAAAGTTTGGTATTGAAATTCCTCCTGTGCTGTTCTTTCTGCTAAGAAGTGCTTTTGCTATATGACGTCTTTTATTATTCCATATGAATGACATTGGGATATTGATGGGTATTGCATTGAGTTTGTAGATAGTCCTTGGCAAGATTGTCATTTTCACAATGTTGATTCTTCCAATCTAGGAGTATGGGAGGTTTTTCCATTTCCTCAGTTCTGCTTTAATTTCCTTTTTCAAGGTTTTAAAGTTTTCATCAAAAAGGTTCTTTACATATTAGAATTATCATAGGCAGCAGTGATAATTACAATTGTGGAGAAATATGAGATTGACTGTTGTGATGGAGAAGTCTGGATTCCGTTGGCTGGTTAAAACCTTTATGTCTGCACAAGTGTTTAGAGGAGGACGGAGAATTCATATTTTCCTATGGTAGTGCCATCCTCAGAACAGCAGCCTTTCTAAAGAGATGGGCACATCTAGAGATTGCTGGAGATTCAGTGTGTGTTTATTTACACAACAGGGAACTGGAACTTAATTCCATGACTCTTCACTCTATGACTGGAAATAGTCGTATAGAAGGGCAACTCTATTTCATTTTTCGTAGTTGCTTTCGTAAAATTTAAGTTTTCATCTAACCTGTGCCTTCTAAATTTAGCGGCTAATATGGGTATTGGCTTCTCAGCTGCTTCTCAGTATTGTCATTCATTCTGTGAGTGGCAGTGTATTAGGCCAACAAAGAATAATGGAACCTTTGTGTGGCTTGATTGTGTCTCATACTGGGGGACTCCAATACCTCTCATAAGTCATAAAGAAAGATACTTAACAAGGAAGCCGGTGACTTGTGAGAAAGCTGGGGAGTCCAGCAGCTCGTGTAGGGTGGGGGAGACTTCTGCTTTGGGTGTGGGATATAGGCTGTGCCTAACTGCACAACGTTCCTTCTTCATCTATACTTTTCCACAACCACAGCTAGAAATGACCTGGACATAGCTGCTTCAGCCCAGGGGCTCTCGTGGACCTCTCTTAACAGGCCCAAGCCATCAGCCTGGAGGCTCCTGGTTTCTGCTCACATGTGGCTGTGCACAGATGTGCACGGCATGCATAGCACACACTGCTGGTCTCACTCTGGCTTCGTATACTGCACTGCCAGGGGGCAGAACTCCTAAACAGTGGGTGCAGAAGACGGCCCTGCAGGGACTGTGCAAGTCCTGTGTGGAATGGTATCTCAAGGCTAACTGAATTCCTCTTACTATTTAAAGTGGTTTGCACTGTCAGTGTGCCTGCAGCCCACTTTTACTTTTGCAATTACTGTACAGAACATTTCTGGAGTGTTTAAATACTTGTTATAATCAGGCCTTTCCATACTAATGAAAGATAGGATTGTTTCCATGAATTGTACACAAAGAGTTTTTAAAATGTGTTTTTGTGATTTGCTGTTTTACGAGGGAACAAAATATTTATAATTTTTAGTCAATCGTATCTAAAAATTGTACCGTGTAATGTGTCTGACTTATTTTTTCTAATTTTTCTAAGATATAATACAATGTTTTTGTATTTTTTAAAAAATAAAATGAACCCAGTTAAAAAAAAAAAACAAACCAACTTAAAAAAAAAAAAGGTTCTTTACATTCTTAGTTAAGGTAATTCCTAGGTACTTTATTTTCTTTGAGGCTATCGCGAAAGGAGTTGCTTTCCTGATTGTTGCCTCATTCCTCTCACTGTTGGCGTAGAGGAAGGCAGTTGATTTTTGAGGGTTAATTTTATACCCTGCTACCCTTCCAAAGTTTTGAATCAGCTCAAGGAGCTTGGGAGTAGAGTCTATAGGATTCTTTAAATACAGGATCATGTCATCTGCAAAGAGGGAAAATTTTACTTCCTCTTTCCCTATTTGGATCCCCTTTATGCTTGCTTCTTGCCTTATTTCACTGGCCAGGAATTCTAATACTATGTTAAAGAGGAGTGGAGAGAGAGGGCGTCCTTGTCTCGTTCCTCATTTTAGAGGAAATGGCTTTAGCTTTTCGCCGGTAAGTATAATACTAGCTGTGGGTTTGTCATACACAGCCTTTATTATATTGAGGAACGTTCCATGGATTCTAGTTTCTCCAGAGCTTTTAGCATAAAGGGGTGTTGGATCTTGTCAAATGCCTTTTCTGCATCTATTGAGACAATCATGTGATTTTTGTCCTTGCTCCTGTTGATGTGTTGAATTATATTAATTGATTTGTGAATGTTGAACCAGCTTTGCCTCCCTGTGATGAATCCAGTTTGATCATAGTGTATAATTTTTTTTAATGAGTTGTTGTAGATGGTTGGCCAGTATTTTGTTGAGAAGTTTTGCATCGATGTTCATCAAAGAAATTGGTCTATAGTTCTCTTTCTTTGATGAATCTCTGTCTGGTTTGGGGATGAGGGTTATACTGGCTTCATAGAATGAGTTTGGTAAAGAACCTTCATTTTCAATTTCGTTGAAGAGCTTGAGGAGTATTGGTGTGAGCTCTGCTTCGAAGACCTTATAGAATTCAGCTGTGAATCCATCTGGCTTTGGGCTTTTCTTAGGTGGAAGGTCTCTTATTGCTATTTCTCTTTCAGTGCTTGAAATAGGCCTGTTTAGTTGGGTTAGTTCTTCTTGGTTGAAATAGCCAGATATATATTCCAGCTATTTAGCTCAGAGTATGTTCCCACCATGACATTTTGTTCTTGGCAATGGAGAAAAAATATTTTCTGCAACTGAGAGGGCAAATGAATTAGCAAACTATTATCTATAATGTAAATAAGTAAATAAATTAATATATAAGAAATTAAAATGTAAAGCTTAAATTTGCCACTGAATGATCAACTTTATGTGCTCATTAGTGTTACCGGAGAGTTTACAAAATCATTTATCTTGAGTCTCATCTCTAAGTCTTTCTTGGCTGATCCTGAATGGGTACTAGATATCAGGGTTTTGAAAAGCTGCCTTGAGTAGAGTGTAAACACTAAACTTTATTTGAATTTATTGTCTTTATTAGGTACTCCATAGTGTCTCCATATTGTCTTAAATATATACTGATTCTCAACTTACTAAAAATCTCTGTGTTCAATTCAGTCTATTCATAGACTGTGTAATATTATATAATATATTATCATGGTATTATTATCAAAGTAGTATTTTTAGGTTTAGAGCTTTGGGTTTATTCTATTTGATTAGGTCAGATCTCTTTTCCACTATTCGTTAGTATTTCCCATCCTTTAGATATACTTTAGAACAAACCAATTTAAAACTACCTTATTTACACTCTGTGTGTGTGTGTGTGTGTGTGTGTTTGTGTGTGTGTGTGTGTGTGTGTGTGTG
Organism: Megascapheus bottae; assembly: GCF_031878675.1. NCBI lineage: Eukaryota > Metazoa > Chordata > Mammalia > Rodentia > Geomyidae > Megascapheus > Megascapheus bottae. The sequence goes on from NC_143509.1 coordinate 73,156,943, forward strand.
TGTGTGCGCACATGCACGGATGTGCGCATTTGCTCACTGGGCCTCAGGGCCTCAGGCACTCTCACTGAGCTATTTTGCTCTACCACTTGAGCCACAACTCCCTACCACCTTTTTGGAGGTTAACCAGAAATAAGAATCTCATGTACTTTCCTTTCTGTGATTCTCCTATCTCTGCCTCTTTAGTAGCTTCAAGTATAGGTGTAAAATGCTGTAACTAGCCCATTGTTTATATTCTAGAGTTTATTGCTTGTATTCTACTCACTTATTTGAAAAGAATTGCTTGTTAATTAGGTATGACTTACCAGTTTACTTTTTAAAAATCACTGTTCTCTCCTTAATTCCCGTCTCCTTTTCTTTTCAAAGAAGATAAAAGTAAATTTGTAAGTCCAGTAATTTCATAACTTAATGACTGGATCATTTAGTCTCATTTTCAAGGTCACTGCATTTGCCAAAAATGACGTATCCTATAGCGAGGTTTGGTGGCTCACACCTGTAATCCTAGCTACTCAGGAGGCTGAGATCTGAGGATCGAATTCAAAGTTTGCAAGACTCTTATCTCCAATAAAACTACTCAAAAATCTCTGGTGATAGCTTTGTGGCTCAAGTGGTAGAGTGCTAACCTCAGGCAAAAGAAGCTCAGGGACAGTGCCCAGGCCCAGAGTTCAAGCACAAGGACCCTCTCTCCCCCTTGAAAAAAGATACATCCTTTAAGTTTTGGCAAATAGGTATCTAAAATATTATTTTGCCTAACATCTTACAAATTTGACTTTATCTGCATCTTAACTGTATAGTTTCTTTAAAAACACTTATTTTAAGTGCTGGATGCCCATAGCTCATATCCCTGTAATCGTTGCGACTTTAGAATCTGAAAATGAGATGGTGGTTTATGGCGAGGCTGAGAGCTTTTCTCCACCCGAGTTTTGTGGAAGGTTGAAATTAGAGGATTGAAGTTCTAGGCTGGTGTACAGACTATCTCAATAGAAAAAGTTGGACTTAGTGGTGTATACCTATCATACCAGTGACAATAAGAAGCCAGCTTTGAGCCTGGCTCAAAAATAGCACAAAGCCGGGCGCAGTGGCTCATGCCTGTAATCCTAGCTACTCAGGAGGCTGAGATCTGAGGATCAAGGTTCAAAGCCAGCCCGGGCACAAAAGGACCTGAGACTCTTATCTCCAATTAACCTCTAGAAAAAGGGAAATGGGTCTTGGCTCAAGGGTAGAGCTGTAGCCTTGGGCTGAAGAGGTCAGGGACAGCACCCAGGCCGAGTTCAAGCCCCGTGGCCTACCAAAAAATAAAAAAATAGTCGGCAGAAAAAAATAACTGTAGGCAAGGCTTAGTGGTGGAGTGCCTGCCTGGCAAGTGCAAGGTCCTGAATACAAACTCCAGTGTTAAAAAAGGATTCTCACCCCCATTTTAATGTCTCAACTGAAAGTGTAGACTCTTTTCACTAAGGTGCCTTCTCCCCACCTTATGTGGCTGAGAATTCCAACCTCTGTCCTACTGGAACTAATGCTGAAATCTTGGCTTCATGCTTTGGCATTTTCGCTGAGTTTTCTTTTTCTTCCCCCCTCCCACACACAGTTTGCTCTCTGTGTGTTTAAAATTTCGTATTTGTCTTGAGGGCAAGTTGCTGTGGCATTTGGGCTTTCCTTTCCATTGTTCCCTTTTTCCAGTTATGTCTGGCAAGTTTGGTGGATGTCTCTAAGCAAGTAAAGTCCAGAACTTTCTTCTTAAAAAAAAATCACCATATTTCTAAGGAGAAGTCCAGTCATCAAATTCCCCCCAGACTTCCCTTTTTCTACCAAGTCTTTTCCTCTCAACTCTGATTGTCTCCATTCCTCTCCAGTGCCTTCTAGCACTTTGTCCTTTGTCTTTTATTCACCTCTAACAATTGTTTTCTGGCAAGAGTATTGGAAATAGCTAGAACATAAAATTTTCTTCTTAGTTTAATGCATTCTTTTCTTGGATTGGTCAATTCATTTTAATATTTATCTCTGTTCTATTCCATTATAAACTCATCTTGAGTTTAAAACATATCTTTGAAACTTATGGTTTTTTAAAAAAATGCCTTTTCTTTTTATTTACTAGACATGCGAAATACATGTACCTGGTATCCCTATGCCAATTCTTCCTTTATTTTTGTTACTATGATTTTCCTTTTTCAATTTTATTATTGGGGTAATGCATAGAGTAGTTACAGTTATATTTGTCAGGTCGTGGACACATTACTTTTTGAACATTGATACCTCTTCCCATGTTTTCCTCCCAATTTCCCTTCCCCACACCCTCCCAATTATCTTGATTTTCTATTGTTTTACTCACCTTTAAAAAGAAATAATTCTGCCCATCTTCTGTTAGGAAAAGAAATTTAATTCCTCTAAGTTCATTGTATGGCTCAGTAAGATGTAGAGTATAGCTCTCATCTTTTAAACTGATTTTTTAAACTAAGTATCAACTTCCAAGATCAATGACTCATTGGTTTGGATAGCTCTGTTAGATTTCCTTGTCTTTCAGCTGAATTCACTGACTCAGAAGGGGCTCTATTCTGGTATCCTTTGAGAACAACTGCAGTCCTTTCACCCTACTAGATGCTTGTAATGTTTCCAAATGGACACATTTCTTTTTTTCTTCCTTTTTCTCCAAAGCCTTTTAAAGATATCCACTTCTGTGTTTCTGTAAAACTCAACTATCTGGAGAAGGATTGTATTTGAAGAGAGGTTTGGAAAGAAAAATGCCTTAAAACTAGTTTTGGTGTTAGAGGACAGTGACTACATGGGTGCGCGAAAGGAAGAGCAGGATTTTTAGAAATTTATTATTGTTTTTTACTATTAGTTTTAATACTGTGAATTTTATTTTTGAATAACTTGTTCCTATAAATAACCCCATACACTGAAATACAACTTCAAGGAAAAGTATAGTACGAGTTATCTATTAGTTTGTCTTTCTGTCTGTCTATGAGTAATCCTAGCTACTCAGGAGGCTGAGATTTGAGGATCATGGTTTAAAGCAAGCTCAGGCAGGAAAGTCTGTGAGCTTGTTATCGCCAATAAACTGAAAAGGCTGGAAATGGCACTGTAGTTCAAGTGGTAGAACATTAGCCTTGAGCACAAATTGGCTCAAGGACAGCACTCAGATCCAGAGTTCAAGCCTCAGGACCGGAGCTTAAAGAAGAGCAGTATTTTTATATCAGGCATTCTTGAGCTAGTGTTCCCAACCCTTTCAGGATACTTGCAATGGAAGGATGATTTAAACCTTTTTCAGTGGTAAAATTGGTATATTAACAGTACTAGCTTCAAAGGATTATTGCAAGGACAAAGCAACAAACATAATGCAATTAGTAAATCTTGATACAATGAGAGTTTTTAGCTAAGAATCATCACTACTTTTTTTTTTTTGCCAGTCCTGGGCTCGAGCTCAGGGCCTGAGCACTGTCCTTGGACTTTCTCAAGGCTAGAGCTCTACCACTTGAGCCTCAGCACCACTTCCAGCTTTTTTCTGTGTATGTGGTACCAAGGAATCGAACCTGGGTCTTCATGCATGCTAGGCAAGCACTTTAACCACTAGGCCAAACTCCCAGCCATCATCACTACTTTTATTTTTATTTTTATTTTATTACTGAACCAAGTTACTAAATTCCTTTGGGAAATGCAAGTATATTATGAACGAAACAATATTTTGTAGTATCTCTATTTGAGAAATAGGATTAAGTATAAAGTTAGGGTATAGCAATGAAAACAAGTTGAAATCTTAAAAGATATTCCTGGAATAAATTTTACAACACAAATATTCTAGCTCACTCATCCAGGCAGCCCCCTGAAAAAAGCTTCCATACAATTAACTATGCAATTTGCTTTTCTTTAACTGTGAATTGAAAACTTCAAGTCCATGCTTTTTTAATTAAAAATATTTTTTTTTTGCCAGTTGTGGGGCTTGAATTCAGGGCCTGAGCACTGTCCTTGGACTTTTTTTCTCAAGGCTAGAGCAGTACCACTTGAGCCACAACACCACTTCCAGCTTTTTTCTATGTATCTGGTACCAAGGAATTGAACCCTGGTCTTCATGCATGCTAGGCAAGTATGCAACCCTAGGCCAAACTCCCAGCCCCAAATCCCCACTTTTATTTGATCTTAAACAGAAGGCTGAAAAGTGATGTTAGTTCCATGTTAAAAGGGTAGATGAGAAGAACCCTATAAGCAAATTAGGAGACCCTTGCTCTCATCCTGTATGAACAAGTTACATTATCCTGGGTACATCATAGCCTCTCTCTGTGTTTTGGCTTCTCTTAAGGTGAGGAGGTTCCATTAGGTGTTCCCCAGAGTTTATCAGTTCTAAAATATTATAGTTCTGGGTAGGAAGGCTTGAGTAATGTGCCACTAGTATCATTTTCTGTGAGTTTTGTTAAATTATAACTGTTTACTTTCTTCCTTTTTATGTCCTATCCACCAGTTATCCAGTCAATCTGGTGTAGCTAACTTGATTTCAGAGTGAAACATTACCAGCTCATAGTGTTACAGTTTATAGACACGTGGATCCTACAAACCCAGTATGTCCTCACTATCTACAATGCACAAGACACACACACACACACACACACACACATACCCCCTTTAATTAAACATATGAAATGTATTAATCATGTGCTCTGGAGAAAACTATTTAAAAAAAGACCCAGATGTGCCCTTGGAAAGAATTAGGCCAGTGAAAGAGAAGGAGGAATGGAAGTTTTATCCATGATTACTCCCATCTGTTGTTCTTTGGAGGGGGGAAAAAAAGAAATTATGAAATGGACACTGATGTGGGAAAATTTGCAAGAAACCATTGTCTAAACTGGAATAAGTATGCTGACTTACTCAATTAATAACCCTAATTTTTGAAATAGGATTTTAGATTTCTAATTCTTGTTAACACCCTAATTGTGCTTTCGTTCTTTGATTTTGTTCTTTTTTTTATCACTTTGATACTTCTGTGAAAAGTCTGGAACACAACTCATATTGTAGTAGGTAAGTCCTTTTTTTGAGTCATATCTTTCACACAAAAATTTAGACATCTGTTTTAGTCACTCAGTGGTTGTGAGTAGTGTTATCAATTTCCCTCAGCTTACTGTGGTCAATAAGTGGGAGGAAGTCAGATGAAAGAATCTCAAGCAATCAGTTTAATTTAACAAAGAAAGGCATAGATTGGACTGAACATTATTTGCTGTTCTAGAGAGCAGGAGATGGAGCTTTCAGTAGAATGAGCCTTCCACAAGCCTGGTTATTAATTTATGATTAAACTGGTCAACTCAATTATGTTGATATTTGAATGAAATATGTAGTTAGTGGTGCCTTGTGAAAGAGTGCAAAGCAAAAGCTGGCTTCAATTTCTCCTTTGCTTCTATTCATGATTGTATGAAATTTTCTTACTAATTTATATGAGATAGTTTTATATTTGTGCTCAACGTTTCTAATGCATTTTCATTTGAGGTGGTTAATGAAGAGTTTCAATTTATTCTTCTTACAATTATGAAAAGAAAATCACTAAGCTCAATAGAAAATAATAGTTCTCTTAACATACTTTAAATCCTACTTAAATGTGGAATTTTTGAACATCTTTTCAATGTGTAGCTTTTGTTCTTTAAAATAGCAACTGAATGTGATCAGATAAAAAGTTTAGTACACAAAGAACATTTATTTCACCATGATTTCTACCAAGCAGTCAAGTGTAGAGACTGTGGAGAATGTATCAAGTCCTTGGAAAAGTGAACAATTCCAAATGAATTAGTGATTTAGATTGTTCTTTTCAAAATCACTTGATGGGAATGATAAGCTTCATAACTACTAAAGCAATTTTCCTATTGTAGACCTAAGGAAATATGACATAATATCATGTTGATTACAGCATTCTTCATAACAGTCAAACCAGGCAACAGCCTAGGTGTCCATCAGTAGATGAATGAATAAAATGTGGCATGTGTGTGTATATACATGTTAGAGTATGCCACATACATATATGTGCATATAAAGAAATATTATTCAGCCATAAAAGAAGGAAAAAGTGACATTTGTAAATATGTATGAGCATTATCCTAATGGAATACATTATTCTGGAGTACATTATTCTAATCTCAGACTCAAAAAGGCAAATACTGTATAAGCTCACTGATATATGGATTCTAATGAAGTTGAATCAAGACAAATGGTGGTTTTCAGGATCTAGAGATAATATTAATGTGGACTTTATTAAAGCTTTAAGTAGCAAATGACTTGTACAATTATTTCAGAGAAGAGAAAAAGGAAATACTTCCACAAATTTTATTGCTATTTTATTCTTGGTGCCTCTTCTAGACAGAATAACTGCCTCTCAAATATATCTATATCCTAACAATTAGAACCTGTGAGTAACTTATGTGGCAAAGAATATTTTAAAATCACATATAGAATTAGAGTTTCATCCACTAAGTTTAAATGAGATTAATTTGGATTGTTCAGGTGGACTTAACAGAATCTCAAGAGTTCCAAAAAATAGATGAAAAAGGCAGAAGAAAAAGACAGGGTGATATGAAAAAGACTACACCAATCAATATTGTTTCTAAAAATGGAATGAATAGGGGCCGGGAGTTTGGCCTAATGGTTAAAGTGCTTGCCTAGCATGCATGAAGACCCGGGTTCGATTCCTCGGTACCACATACATAGAAAAAAGCCAGAAGTGGTGCTGAGGCTCAAGTGGTAGAGCTCTAGCCTTGAGAATGTCCAAGGACAGTGCTCAGGCCCTGAGCTCCAGCCCAGGACTGGGGAAAAAAAAATGGAATGAATCTATGAGAGCTATGATTTAGAGAATGTGAATGGCTTCTCAGAACTAGAAAGGACAAGGAAAGGAAGCTACCCTTAGTCCCTGGATTTTAACCCAATGAACTTCTGCCCTCTAGAACTCAAAGATGATACATTTTCATTGTCGTAAGACACTAAATGTATGGTAATTTGTTACAGCAGCAATAAGAAACTAATATAATGTCCAACATGGAAAAGGACAATGAAAAAAAAAGTACAGATCAACTGTGAACATAAATATATGCACTCTAAATCCAAAGACTAGCATGAACTCTAACCAATATAATGTGTTTGGGTTCCTCTAAGAAAACTAAAGATACCTATAATTTAGAATGTATTTATATAAGGATTATATACACAGATGAAAGGAAATATATAAAATACATTAGAGGGAAAGCATGACATTGTTCAAGAAGAGTTGTATTCTTTACCTGACTTCATACAACTGTCACCTAAAAAGATAACTCTACATTACCCTTATAATCACAGTAAAAATAAAATATATAAAATTTACATGTGTAAAACGCACAAAGAATATTCAGTATGTATTAATTATGTCAATGGACGCAGAGAAGACATTCATGAGGAGACAGTAATCATACATGATCTCCACAGTCTTAGCAATCTCAAAATCATGCCGAGCATTCCCTTTCCTGCTCATTGTTATGTGAACATAAACAGAATCACATTAGAAGCATACTGTTCATGGGAATAAAAAGGTAAGGGTGCTCAATCACTGCGGCTAGTGAAAGAAATCACACGTAAGTCAAGAGACAGATGGGAAGAAGAGCTATGCAACATAAACCCTAGAGGGTTGTACTCGAGATTCAGTGCAAGCAAATGGCTCAGAAAAGAGTGTTCTGGTACATTTAGTAAACCTACAGCTCTTCAGTTGGTCTTGCAAAATATTTGTAGAAGACGAGGATTGAACCTGGGAAAATAACAAAGCTTAAAGGAATTAACAGTTCTCTATGTATCTGCTTTTATTTTATACCTGAGCTACCCTTTCTTTTATTTATTTATTTATTTAGTTAGTTATTTTTTTAGTTAGTTAGTTGGTTAGTTATTCTCTGTTGTTCCTAGGGCTTGAACTCAGGGCCTGGCCTGGGTGCTATCTTTGAACTTTTTTGCTAAAGGTTAGCACTCTTCCTCTAAGAGCCATGCTTCCCATTTTCTGTGTTAATTGGGAACTTTCCTGTCAGAGCTGGCTCTGAACCACAATCCACAGGTCTCAGCCCTCTGAGTAGCTAGGATTATAGTTGTGAGCCAACAGCAACTGGCTTACACTATCCTTTTCTAGTCTCTCTAGTAAGACCTCAGCTTGAATTGAATCTGTTGTACTTCCTGTTTGTTGAACTAAGCGTGCATAAACCTTAAGGGACTTTTTAATGCATTGTCCCTATCTTTTCATTCTTACAAAAAATGTTACATACTAACCCAACCAGTATTCTTCACCTAAATGTATGACTTATTTACTCATATTTAAGCAGCTGTCAAATTATCACGTTGCTCTGGGTGTATTTAATTTGTGTATACTTTATTTTGTATATTTTGTCTGCACTGACAGCTTACCAATAGTATATTTCATTATTGTGGGGAAAGCAGTAACAACAGACTGTTCACTAATGACGCACTCATGTTCATTCAATCCCTGTCTTTCCTCTATGTGCCTTTCAATAGGACTGAGTGTCAGATCAGTATATCGAAGACTCAGCTAGCATCCTCCCTTCAAACTGCTCAGTCTCTGGTTGTTTAGCTGCATCACATTCATACACGAGGGTGTGGGACTCGACTGTCATCCTAGAAACTATCTTCCTTATTTATTACATCTCCTTTTCTTCCAGTGTTTGTTGAGTTTTGCTTTCCATATCTCCCTCACTCCCTCACACATCTGTTTGAATTCAAGATTGGTCATCTGGGCCATTGAAATGAACAGATCTCTCCCTCCCTCTCTCTCTCTCTCTCTCTCTCTCTCTCTCTCTCTCTCTCTCTCTCTCTCTCTCTCTCTCTCTCTCTCTCTCTCTCTCTCTCTGCCTCTCTGTGTGTCTCTGCCTCTCTGTCTCTGTCTCTCTCTCTGACTCTTCCCTTTCTAGCATCCTACTTCCAAATCTTCTCTTCCTGCTGAGAACTCACTTTAGGCTAACTCCTAAAATCTTTTTTTGTGGATGTGGATTACTAGTAATGCTTTTTGTTTTTGCCAGTGCTGGGGCTTGAACTCAGGGCCTGAGCACTGTCCTTGGGCTTTCTCAAAGCTCGAGCTCTACCACTTGAGCCACAGAACCACTTCTGCTTTTTCTATGTATGTGGTACCAAGGAATTGAACCTAGGGCTTCCTTCATGCTAGGCAAGGACTCTACCACTAGGCCACACTCCCAGCCCTCCAGCTGCTTTTTTGTCCCAGTTGGTCTACTTGATTCCTACTCTTATTTCCAGTCCCTCTTTTTTTTGGTACCATTTCTTCAGGGAAGATGTTCTTGATCTTCCTGAATTGTTCAAATCCTTCAACTAGTACTTGCTACCCAATGTTCTTTTTTTAACCACATAACATGAGTATAATATTTTCCTCTTAAGACCTGCATAGTCCAAGCTCATCGTTACTAGCTATCTGCAGATATTTCAATGCAAATTTGTTAAAAATTAAATGGGTTAAATTCAGTTTTTTAGTCACACTTGAAAAATTTTAAGTACTCAAAAGCCACATATGGCTAACATCTGCCACACTGGACAGTACACAATGAAGAACAATTCCATTATTATCTGAAAGTGGTACAGTATTGGGCAGCATACACTGGACTCTAAGTTCTTTTTTATTGTTTGAATTTTATTAGCACACATTTAGTGTATGAAATAATGGGCTATATTATGGCATTTTCATACTAGCATATTGTATTCTTTGATCATAGTCAACTCCCTCACACCTTCTCTTGTTCCCTCCCCTCCTCCTATTTCTGCTGGTTCCCTTTCTACCCAAATATATTATTATTAGCTCTTTTGGGCCACAGTTGATATTTTTGTAATTGTTTAGTTTGTCTTTCCATTTTCTTCTTTTCTTTCTTTCTGTCTTTCTTTCTTTTTTCTTTCTTTCTTTCTTTTTTTCGTTATTATAAAGGTGATATACAGAAGGATTACAGAAAGGTAATGAGTATATTTCTTTTTGAGCAGTATAACCCTCTCCTTTATTTTGTGTCTTCTCCTTCCCCACCCCCTGCCCATTTTCCGTTGTGTCTCTGCCTTGAATTCCCAATGCTGAGTAAAACATCTAGTCCAAAGACGACACTTCAATACTTTAGTGAAGCAAATGAATAAAATGAGTTAATGAATGAGTACCTCAGAGCCTTGTGAGAATAACATAGAGTCATCTGGTGGGAACTGTAACTACCTCCTATCCTCCATCACTGAGGATTAGGTCACATCCTGCCATGCCCGCCCAATGCTTTGGTCTGATGGCTCATGTTTACTCTTGGTGTGGTGTGACATAGTGTGTAGATGCTTTATGAAAATTTTAGAAGACTTATTCTTCTCCTCTTCCTCCTCCTCTTCCTCCTCTTCTTCCTCCTCCTCCTCTGCCTCCTCCTCCTCTCCCTTCTCCTCTTCCTCCTCTTCCTCCTCCCCCCTCTCCCTCCTCCCTTTCCCCCTCCTCCCTCTCCCTTTCTTCCCCCTCCCCTCCTCCCCCTCTTCCTCCTCCCTCTCTTTCTCTCCCTTGACTACCTTCTTCTCCTCCTAGACAGTCCTAGGGCCTGAACTCTCAGGGCCTGGATATTGTCCCTGAGTCTGTGCTCTACCACTTTACCTAGAAGCTCCCTTTCTGGATTTCGACTGGTTAATTGAGGGCAAGAGTATCAAAGACTTTCCTGACTGGGCTGGCATTGAACCTAGTTTCTCAGATCTCAGCCTTCTCAGTAGTTAGGATTATAGGCATACTGGCACTGGACTCAAGGTTTCCTCCTTATTTATGGAAATAAAAAGGTATAAGAGTGTTCTAGCAGACGTGTATCGGTTGGACTGTGACGAGTCTGGGTTGTATTCTTATGCCTGGGGGGTATAGTGAATGATGGGAGGGATCACACTTACTTTACTTTGTTTTCTTGCAGTTTAATTGTATTTTTACTGAAGTGTAGAGTTGAAGAAACCTAATCTAGGAAACAATTGGTAGGGGATCAGGTTTCATGGGAAACTATTAAAACAGGAAAATATTGCATAATGTATTTAAGTTTCATATCTACTGTAGCATGAACTAGAGTTTTCTTCCTTTTAAAGATAGAAATCATTTTCCATTGTATGTGTAGCCCATATTTTGCTTATCTATTTATTTTTAGGTCACTTCTACCTAATAAATTGCTATGAATGTGGATGTGCAACAGGGACATAGATTCATAACAAGTTTCTGTGCCATGTTTCTTCATTACTCAGGCTAATAGAATAAACTCAGGCTAAGAACCAGGCTAGCCCAAGTTATAAACTTAGTTTCATGTCTTAACTAACAGTATAATCTCAGATAAATTACTTACAGTCTCTGAGTTTATTTTGTTCTTGGAAATAAAGGAATAGTGGTATTGAAACAGAGTTGTTTTACAAGTTAAATGATAGTTCATAGAAAGACTTTCCACAATATGGAGAAAGAATTTGATAATGTCACATTCCTTTTATCCCTTGAAATGTACCGTCTTTTATTCTCTGACCACCTACGTACAATTCTGTCTTTTATTCTTACCGTATGGAAAGTAGGGCCACAAATGGATCCGTGAGGGTTGAGGATGACTTGTCTTGTTCACACTTACAAAAATTCCTCTGGAGTCCTAGTAGAGTTGGTCCAACATGGTTAAACTAAACACATATTGCTCAGAGTTTCAGAGTGCCTTTGAAAGAACATTGGCGCTCTGCTTATTTCTTTAAGATGCCTTTCTTAAAAGCAGGAAGTCATACTTTTTCCTCTCAAAAGCAGTTTGAGATATTTGAACTCACTTCAACACAAACTTTGAGATGCCAGACTCGATCGACCTGCTTTCCCTTATGCCACACTCAATTGGGCTCACTTGCTTGATCCTGATCAGAGAAAAGGAAATGGGTCTTTGCACGCTATGCTGGCAGTAGTCACCATTGCCTTTGGGGAGTGTCACTGAGATAAATGCCTCTTAGTGGTACCTCTTACATTCTAAGGAACATTATAGTTTAGTGCCCATACCAGTAATGGTCTATTTATTTAAACTCAATCTCGTGATATAAATATTTAAATTATCAGCAAAATGTGTTCTTAAATATTTGGAAAAGTGTAGAGAAAGAATTTGTAATTTTAGATCTTGGCAAATTGCTGTAAAGTGGTGGTGGGGGGGCAGTGGCTTCTGGATATGCTCTGCCAGAGAAGTTAACTTCAGTTGTTTCAAGGAAAAAAAAAAGCTCAAGTTTGATCAAAGAAAATAGTGTAAAATAGAAGACATTTTGGTAGAAACGATGTAAAAATTGGACAGGCAGATAGAAATGATACTTGTTCTTAAAATTCTCCTATGAAAAGAATACAAAAATAACATTTCTGACATTAGGTGGTACTAGAATGAATTGGCATAAATGACAGTGTTTTTATTTTTAAGCTCTTTCATATACTGAGTGAGAAATTTAGATTGGATTAAAAACTATTTTGTTTTTGAAAAATAATGACAAAGTAGCCAAAAATCTTCACACAAATCCAAATTTGCAATGCTAGCTCACTCACCAGGTATGAAGGTTTAATTAACATCACATAGCTTACAGTGCAAATTGAGGAACCTTAGACATTTTCAAAAGAGCTCTGGGAGTTTTGAGTACTTTCCTTTCAAAGGAGGAAAAGAATTCGAATCTTACATAATCCTAATGAATCAGAGCTGAAGAAAGCAACAAATGAGTCCAAAATCAGATACCAGTAGGGCAAGAGAAACCTCCTTCTCTTGCTACTTAGTGTAGGAGAACTGTGGTGCTAGATATGGGGTGGGGAGGACCACTGGCAGAATGGTAGAGGAGGCCAGCACTGCTGTCTCTTTTGGGGAAAAAGTTCCCAAGTTTAGATCTTTGTTGCTGTGATTGCAAGTGGCACTAGAAAAAAAAAAGAATCACAATTCCTCCATTTATTCTGAGTAAAGTGTATACCCAGAAGGTGGGGTATCACCTAGAAGTGATTTCCTAAAGTTAATAATGCACAATTCCTCATTTCTGTATTATTTACCTGCTCCCTTTATGTGGAGTTGGTTTCTATTATTTATAGGTAGAACATGGATCAAAAATGTGCAATTAAGGCTGGAGATGAAGCTCAGTGGTAGACTGAGTGCTTGCCTAGAATGTATAAGGCCCTAAGCTAATTTCTAGTACACACGTGCGCACACAGACACACACAGACACAGACACAGACACATACACACACACACGTGTGAAAATCTAGAGATTGTTCTTATCTCAAGGGCCTCTGACCTACAATTTTAACAAAGTGAAAAGGTAGAAGGAATTCGCTAAGGTTCAAATGCCTTATTTTCTTAGAATGTTCTACACCTTAATAGCACAGGGGGTTAGGAGAATGTATCTGTGCTGATGATTACGAGTAAGATAAGTTACTGGCAGTGTTGAAGTGCAGAGTCTGGGTCTAAGAACTTCTCATAGTCACTCTGGTGCTTTGATTGGCGGAGGGGTTTTCCACCCCCCTGAAAAGCCTAGAGGTGAGAATGATCCATCCCTTGAATTGCAGAAGTCATAGTGTTTAGCCTTAGGAGAGTGAGCTTTTGCTATAGAGAATGCTCAACCTTGGTTACCCTCTCTGAGTAGCCCCTAAGATTTCCTTAGGTGGAAAATCTGAGGCATATTTAGTATATGGGAGGATTAAGTTGACCCTTGAGCTACTTCCCAAAATAGAGTTTTGTACCTGAGCTGCTTGTACCTGAACTATTTCCTAATAAGGTCTGCTTTTGTGAAGGCTTAGTCTCTACCCCAAGCATGTGGTTTTTGTCTCTCTCTTTTTTTGTCAATTGTTGGGCTTTAACTCTGGGAATGGGTTCTGTCCCTCAGTTCTTCAGCTCAAGGCTAGCACTCTACCATTTTGAGCCACAGGTTTTGGTATTTCAAAGCTTGATTGAAGCTTTGTTCAAGGCTGCAGATCTTGCAGATGCTGCCTCTTCAATAAAGATTCCCAATTCAATCTCTCGAAATGTGGCTTCTCTGTTTCTTGCTGACTAACTTCTATTTCAACAGTATAAAATACATGTATTTTGAAATCTAGAGCTATAATAATTATGAGGTAATTATGGTCATCTGAGGGGCAAAAGTAAAAGCAACTGCACATCAAGTATTAGTGATCAACTATAAAAATGAGCATTAAGTTTAATCACTAAATGAAGGGTAGCTTGTTACTAATTAGTAAAGTCACTGGTGCATATGTCCTCTGATCACTTATCAACACACCTGGGCATATACTCTGGAGGAAGTGGAACTCATGACCATGGTTGAGAATGAACTAAAGAACATTCACACATGTACAAAGAAGAATGAATACTAGTAGCTATCACAGCTGTGAGGAATAGCAAAACTTGAAAATAAGCTAAATGTCCAATGGAAGAAGAAAAAGATGGTGGCAAAATTACTATTTGTGATGCTGTATAGCAGTTTATAAGACTCAACCAGAGTTGCAAAGTATCAGTGTGGGCCTATATAAAAAAGTGTCCAGCAACAAAAGCAAGTTGAATATTATTCTGATTGGTACCAATCAGAAAAATTAAGAACATACAGGATGGACATCAAATATCTGGGAAAATATTTGCTAAGTCTAGTAAAGTATACAGTGACTATAGGGGCTGTGAGTTTGGTCTAGTGATGGAGTGCTTTCCTAGCATACACAAAGACCCAGGTTCGATTCCTTGTTACCACATACATAGAAAAAGCTGGAAGTGATGCTGTGGCTCAAGTGGTAGAGCTCTAGCCTTGAGAAAGCCCAAGGACAGTACTCAGGCCCTGAATTTAAGCCCCAGAACTGGCAAAAAATGGTATACGGTGACTATAAATATTAAATTGCGACTTGGTGGTTCCATTGGGAAGTTAGGAGGAGTATGGGTTTAGAGAGGACATTGGAAATGTTTTATTTAAAGTAAACTATGTGAAAGAAACTACATGAGAGAATTATTATTTTGGCAAACTAATTTCCCACATTAGTCAGTAATATAAGAAATATGGAAATGAATAATAGAATCTGGGATTTCAGTAGTAAAAAGTGGTTTTGGAAGGGATTGGATTAGATCAAACTCAATGCCTTATATAATTGTGGGTGAGCCTGTAAACAATTTTTGATCTTGGCTAATTCACAAAGACCTGCCTTGGAGTTCTCTGCTATCAGAGTGCTGAAAACCTGTCTGCTCTGACTTCCTGGATATGCCCTACTTTAATGGTGCCATGTAAACAACATCAGTAGCATTTTTCAAGGGAGCTGTAATTCACAAGCAACATGTGATGAAATTCTGTTATATTTTCTTACTTGATCATTCCTTTTCTAGCCGACCTTTAGCTATCTTAGTGTGCCATAATCCCAGACTATTAACACTCTATGCTTCAGCCCTACGTGATTGTACCTCTTTCCATGGGAAAATAGGAATCAATGTGAAATCCAGAGAGCTTCCTCTGAATTGTAGACTTCAAATAGTCAACTGTTCACCCAGAATGTCACTGGGTATCTCTAATTCTGACTTAAAGATGTTCCCTCCTGTTGGGGACTGACTGTGGAGTCAGTGACCGTGACTGTGGGGTCAGTGACCTTGGACCCGCACAATTGAGTACACAAGGAAGTAAGCTCTTATCATGATTTTGGGCTGTGTCAATAGCTTCTCATTTAACCTGTTTGGGACTTGATAGCTTCTCATTCAACCTATTTCAGACTTGATACTGTTTGTACGAATGTAGCCCCTGGCAGTTCCCTAGTTTAAAGAAGTGTATTTAAGATTGAGAACTGGAAATAAACTGGGCTACGGTCTTGGACTACAGGCTTCTTAAGCTGTGGCTCCTGATTTGGGCTGTAGCCCTCCTGAACCCCATCTGTTTGTCTCTCTTCTATTTTTTCCTAGTCCTTGCCCCCTATTTCAGGAATCCCAATCTGCGAACCCTGGTTTGCTGCCGGTTGGCCCCGGCATCTGGCGCCCGAACAGGGACCCTGAAAATCTGGGACGAAGGTGAAGGACCCCTCCCTGTGGTGAGTAACACATCGTAGGACTATTAAGAGAGGATCTTAAGAGAGTGTATAGTCAGGAGTAAAAATTATGGGTCAAGTTAATAGCCATAGGTTATTTCTACCGATCTTAACAGGCCTACTTGAAGCCCACGGAACGTGGGTGGAAAAAGGGGTGCTTCAGAGCTTCCTACAATTTGTTGAGGAGGCATGCCCGAGGTTTATAGAGGAGGAATTCCAAAAAACCTGGCAGCAGATAGGAAAAAGAATTCAAGAATATTATAATGTATATGGCCCCGAAAAGACCCCAGTAGAGGCTATTGATGTATGGAATTTAGTAAGTGAATGCATAGATCCTCAACATGAGAATGCTGAACTTAATCTTGAATTAAGGGAACTTTATGAATTAAAGGACCTTTCTGAAAATCCTGAGGCTGAGCCATATGCCGCAGCCCAAGAGAGTCTAAGTGAGATCTTGAAAAGGGAACAACAACCAGCAGATATTGAGTATCAGAATTCAGGTTTGAATATCAAGGAGGAAAGTTATGATGAGTCAATGGAGGGCCGGATGGCTACGATAGAGAAGAAGTTAGAAGAAATGCTACATTTTCTATCGAAAATGGGGATGGAGCAGAGAGCCCCCCCAGAAGTAGGAAAGAAAGATGACCCTCAGGCCACCATGGTGTCTGATTCTAAACCTTACCCCTCACACCCACCGCCTCCGGCTGCAGCCTTACGGCCTCAATCCCTTTTTCAACCTTTAGGCAAGCCTAAAGGCCCTAGCAACAGGTCCCTTTTAACAGGCACTACAACCAGGCACAATGCATCGCAATTAAACCTGACTCAGGCTGCTAGAGAGAGGGAAGATATTTCAGGGCCTCAATGCTTCCCTAGTTTAGTTGATCATGATGAACAAGTATACCATCAACCTGTTCCTGTTAAACTGTTACAGGATTTAAAGAGTGCCTGCTCCCAATATGGGCCAACTGCCCCTTTTACTCAAGTAATATTGGAGGCCGCGTGTGCTGGTATTGTATGCCCAAATGACTGGAAGCGGCTTGCCAGAGCATGCCTTAGTGCAGGAGAGTACTTATTATGGGAGACAGAGTTCACTGCACAGTGTCGGGCTAAAATTGAAACAAATAGGCCTAAGAACCTGCCTTACACTGTTGATCAGTTGTTAGGAGAGGGAACCTATAAAAACACCGAAGATCAATTGGGTTATGCAAAGGAGGCCTGTTTACAAATAAATGCTGCGGCGAGAGAGGCTTGGAAAAGGTTACGCAATTCCAATCGTACAAAAAATCTAGTAGAAGTTAAACAGGGACCGAATGAACCTTATCTAGAATTTTTGTCTCGATTAGTGGAGACTGCAGACTGCCTAGTACAAGATGAGAACGCAAGGAAGATTATATTGAGACACATAGCCTATGAAAATGCCAACGCCGCCTGTCAGGCGGCTATCAGACCCCATAGGAATAAGGGAGGAATCACGGACTTTATTTCACTGTGTGCTGATATTGGACCCTCCCATGTACAAGGCCTTACTTTAGCCGCCGCTCCTCAAGAAAAGACTGTTACTGAATTTCTAAAATACAGAGGTCAGCGGCATTCTCGGGATGCTAGACCCCCAGGGCATTGCTTTTCTTGTGGACAAATAGGACATTGGGTGACGCAATGCCCACGCCAAGCCAGGTTAAAGAGAGAAAAATCACCTGGCACATGTCCACGCTGTGGTAAAGGGAAGCACTGGGCTAAAGATTGCAAGTCAGCAACAAATCGCAATGGCCGCCCGTTTTTGGGAAACTGGAGAAGGGGCCAGCCCCTGGCCCCGCAAAACCATGGGGCAGTCCCCCCTCTTCTCGGCCACAAGTGCATCTTCTAACAACCCCCCAAGATCAGTCTCCAGCCTCCTCCGTGCCACCCCAGGCAGTGCAAGATTGGACCTCTGTTCCTCCACCTGCTCAGTATTGACCCCAGAGATGGGGACACAAGCTCTCCCCACGGGGGTCTTCGGCCCCCTTCCCCTGGGAGTGGCAGGATTGCTGTTAGGGCGAAGTAGCTCAGCCCTTAAAGGGATACAGATTACACCTGGCAAAATTGACCAGGATTTTACTGGAGAAATCAAAGTTATGGCCTCTGCCCCGAAACACGTGGTATCGATCCCAGCCGGTCAAAAATTAGCACAACTAATACTTGTGCCTTTACCTCCCAGGGAGACTGCTAATTCCCCATGTGGACAGAGAGGATTTAGATCTTCTGATATCTATTGGGTACAAAGCATAAAACAAGAGAGGCCTGAGATGACTATATTTATACAAGAAAAGCCCTTTAAAGGAATATTAGACACTGGAGCAGATGTGTCTGTGATATCTAAAAAACATTGGCCAGCCCAATGGCCCCTGACAACCTCTATGACTTCCCTACAGGGGGTTGGGCAAGCAACTGACCCACAGCAGAGCAGTGCGATCCTTGTTTGGAGAGATGAGGAAGGGCACTCTGGTCATTTTCAGCCATTTGTCCTGGATCATCTGCCAATTAATTTATGGGGTCGTGATATCATGGAAAAAATGGGAGTGTATATGTTCAGTCCTAGTGCTGCGGTCACTAAGCAGTTACTTGATCAAGGCCTCCTCCCCTTTAGGGGACTAGGCCGAGCAGCACAGGGGGAGCTAGAGCCACTCCAACCCCAGTCTCACCCTACGAGACAAGGATTAGGGTATTCTTTAACGGGGGCTGTAGTTTGTCCTGCCCCTCATGCTGATCCCATAAATTGGCTCTCTGAAGAACCGGTATGGGTCGAACAGTGGCCATCCAAGCAGCGACTCACTGGGCCTACACCCCCAACCCTCCAGTGGTGCATCCTGCGACGTGGGAAGGACCTGAGTTATTTGTGCATGTCAATTGGGACTGCTACTGATCCACTTGTTCCACACATTCATGTGAGCTGTGTTTCTCCTCCTTTTACTATTATGTAGGGACCTTTTAACATATTCATTGACTCTACACAATTTAATATGTGACATTCTTTTGTCTTTACCATCCCTCTTCTTAATAACCTTTTTTGTAAAAGATGCCCAGGTGAAAAGCAAAGGCCTCCAGAGGTAAGTAGAAGTCGGCCGACCCCCGTGTATGTCTGCGTTTTATTTTATTTTATTTTATTTTATTTTATTTTATTTTTGTTTGTTTGTTTGAAAAGGTGCACTGTGGGCCTAAAACAGAGGCCTGGGTGGTCAAGGGACGCCTTGACCCCCCCTCCCCTTCTGAGTTTCTTGTCAATAACAAGGCATACCTGAGAGTCCCACCAGCAAGACATGTCTAAATCTAAAAATAACTGTTTGGTGAAAACATTCATTTGAGCTCATGTTTTTTTGTGTTAAGTGTATCTGATTGAGTCCAATTTTCTTGTTATATGTCAATGTCTGATTATTTAAAAGTCTCCGTTTCTCTGTCTTGTTCGTGTTACATATTTTTCCTTGTCCAGTTTTGTTTTTAAAATTGGTACCATTTCTAAGTATGGATCCGTATGGTTTTTCTGTGCGTACTCAAGCACACATCCTTGTTATTTTTTTGAACATTTCTGGGCCTAGCATGGCCGCTCCCCCATGTCTGCAGTTGTAACAAGCCCTGGAAAAATAAATTCCAGCTAAGTTGCCTTGCAAAAAGTTTTGTTTTGAACCTAGTTCTCATCTGTAAGAGTAAAATTGGCAAAACTCTCTTGACACAAACTTCCGGAAAACGAACGGCCAATATTAATTTTGCGCACTTTATGATCTTTGAGTATGAATGTGTGTGAATGAGTGAGTGAACATGTTCAAGGTTAAATTGTCAGCATGCTGTATAAAACAATGGATAAATTTATACTTAAACACAAAGACAATTGGGTAAATCTAAGCTTAAAACTTCCACAAAAATATTAGGTTTGAATGTTTCCTATGTCTCAAAGGATTATTGCATTGTCTTAAAGAAAAACTGGTAAATATTTTTCTAGATCCTGAAATCTGCATTTTATTGCAAGGCATACAGCTGTTTACATTGTAAACATTGTATCCTGTTTATCACAGAGGTGTTAGGGAATTTGGGATTTATTACTTTAAGTTAAAGTTTGGAAACATGTATTAGAGATTTAAATGTAAAATTGTTCATCAATGTCAGAAATTTTGCCTGTCCTTTTTTGCAAACTGACACTAGAAATCTGATGGTAAAATGTGGATAATGTGATTAGTATTTTAAAGGAATGTTTAAAGGTTTATCTCCATGCTATTGGGTGTATTTTAAAAAAGGAGAGGAAACTAAGTCCAGACTTAGACTTTTGGTGCACTGATGTCTATAGTTCTTGAATTAGGGAAAAACTGTTACTTGAGTTTAAACTGTTGTTGGAGTTCTAGACAGTAATCTAAACTGCAAAAGAGCCCTTTTTTCTAAAAGGCAAGAGGAGTGCCTTGAGCCTTAGGGGCCCTGAAGGCAGAAGGAGTTCTTTGTGCCCTTAAAGGTTTTTCAATTGCAAATAAAGGCTAAGGTGTTAATTGTTTAAGCCAGTATCAGTAAAAGTTATTAAGAACATTGGAAATGGGTTTCTAAACAATATTTGAAAGTGAAGTTGTCTTAAATGTTTAAAGAAAGAGAAAAAAGGAAAATTAGGACTACCAAAGTAATTGCTTAATTGCTATTTCAGCTTGCTCTTGTAAGTTACCTTATAGCAACTTCCAGCTAGCCCATGGAGAAGGACAGCAATCCTTATTCAGATGTAACTTTGGCTTTTACCAGGTTCTAGGTAAGCTCATGCTTAGAGACTATTTCTGTGTTGACCACCTGGTTGCTTTAATTGGGAGTAACGTGGCCTTTTGTAGGACTCATTGATCTGAAAGCCACAGCTTTGAGCCTGCCCGGGCAAAGCAAAGTCCCTGTGAGACTATGGTGTCTAATCTGCCAGCAGGATGCTAGGACAGAGTTGTTTTGGAGCTTGAAGTGGCAGAGTGCTAGCTCTGAGCTGAAAAGCTGGGGGGAAGCACTCAAGCACCAAGCTCGGGACTCATAGTGGTAGGGTGCTAGCCTTGAGCTGGAGAGCTGAGAGACAGTACCCAGGCCCCGAGTTCAAGTACAGCAACCAACAAAGTGAAATGCCAATGGCATGTTTATCCCTGTGTGGAGAGACACTACTGGGACACGAAAGCCTCTGCTTGGATGGCAGAGATGGTGTCAGATCTTAGTCACTTGTGCTTGGCCAATCAAATTAATCAGAGCCGGGAGGTCATAGAATAGTTTGTAAGCATGCCTTACTAATGCCCGTGCCTTTCATAACTGGGCAGGAACTTGTCAATCTTCTGTGATAGCGGGTAGTTTAAAGTCCTAATTGAGTAAAATTTTTATTTTTTATTTTTGACACCAGCCACAAATTCAGGAAAAGTTTGTGGATCTGAGGCTTGTGTCTCTATTAATCTGTTTAGATCTGACAACTGAAGCATTGTTTAAGGTTGCAGAAATTTAGTTCCCCAGACAATCAAGAAAAAGCCTTTGCAAATGGGTGCTATGTAAGCTACACTACTGTAGCCAAAGATGGTTTGTGCAGATGTTAAATGTCAAATATGATCTCTAGTTTGGAGTAAATTATTGTTCCTAATATCTAATCCTTGCAACCCCTTGATAAAACAGGCTAGGCTTCTTAAGGTCCCTGGTCAAGCACAGAGACAACACCCCTGAGTCAGCTTGAAGAAGTCACAGAAGTTGAATCTCCGCCCATCAATCCCCGTTAGACCAAGGGACCAAAGTCATTTTTGGAAAATGCGACAGGATAAATTAGGGGTATAGAAAAGAGTAAAAAATTGCACTTGTGTTTCTTTTAAATAAAGACGGGGGAGATGTTGGGGACTGACTGTGGGGTCAGTGACCGTGACTGTGGGGTCAGTGACCTTGGACCCGCACAATTGAGTACACAAGGAAGTAAGCTCTTATCATGATTTTGGGCTGTGTCAATAGCTTCTCATTTAACCTGTTTTGGGACTTGATAGCTTCTCATTCAACCTATTTCAGACTTGATACTGTTTGTACGAATGTAGCCCCTGGCAGTTCCCTAGTTTAAAGAAGTGTATTTAAGATTGAGAACTGGAAATAAACTGGGCTACGGTCTTGGGCTACAGGCTTCTTAAGCTGTGGCTCCTGATTTGGGCTGTAGCCCTCCTGAACCCCATCTGTTTGTCTCTCTTCTATTTTTTCCTAGTCCTTGCTCCCTATTTCAGGAATCCCAATCTGCGAACCCTAGTTTGCTGCCGGTTGGCCCCGGCACCCTCCAGTATGTTACAGCTGTGAGTATATTTCTTATGAGTTGCTGGAAGCTATGATATCATTAGCCCAAATGTACCTTGCCAAATCCTGGGAGTCTCCTCTTCTGTCATCCTTTATAGTCAAAGCATCAATAACATCGTTGATTCTACCTAGTAAGCATATCCCAGCTACAAAGTTGTTGCTCCTTTTAGGTTTTCCCTTGATCTTTGCAGGCTCATTATTTTCCCTATATTCTTGAGCCTCATCCCTTTTCATCTATATTTCATCAGTACTTACTTAAGGAAATTAGTGTCCATCCTGTGTACAAACTAATCTCTTCATAAGGCAAATCTTAAAACATCATCCCTGCCCAAAACATTTCCCACTTTCTACTGATCCTAGATTTTTTTTGTGTGTGTGGGTCATGGGGCTTTAACTTGGCCTGGGTATTGTCCCTGAGCTCTTCAGTTCAAAGCTTCTTGCTTGGAAGCCTCTTCTCATTGCAGCCTTCCTTACTGATTCTTCTTTAGTTTAGATTCATCCACATTGCCTCCTTTTTAATAGCAGCTTCAAGCTACTTCCCACTTTAATGCTTTGATACATCCTATCCTACTTGCTTCTAAAATTGCCCTAGCCACCAATTCCAACCCACCCCTCTAATAAGCCTTTTTCATTTTTTTTTTATCTCTTAGCTCCAATATTAAATTCTCAAGAAACTATTTAGTGAGTATTAGAACGGACTATAAGGGAGCCTGGATGCCACTTCGCAAGTGCTGCACTACTCTGGGAACCTGGGAGAGATAGCAAATATTGTTGGAGATGAACCAAATAGTAGCCATAATCCTCTGCCCAAAGCAAGTTTAGGCCTGGGACAAGCCCTGGGCCTAAGCTCCATGAGAAACTCCATGGAGCATGTCTTGACCTGTTCTAGCTAATCCAAAAACAGGCTGTCAGGGGGGCCGGGAGTTTGGCCTAGTGGTAGAGTGCTTGCTTAGCATGCACGAAGATCCGGGTTCTACTCCTCAGTACCCCACATACATAGCAAAAAAAAAAACAAAAAACCAGAAGTGGTGCTGAAGCTCAAGTGGTAGAGTGCTACCCTTGAGAAAGTCCAAGGACAGTGCTCAAGCCCTGAGCCCAAGCCCAGGACTGGCAAAAAACCAAAACCAAAACAAAACAAAAAAACAGGCTGTCAGATTGAGTTTAAAAACAATAATCCAATCTTTTTTTTTTTTTGCTTAAAACAAACATGCACCTCACTGACAAAGACAAAACACCTGCTTAAAACAGAAAGATGGAGAAATCTATCTAAGCAAACATTTCCCTAGAGCAAAGAGGAATAGCTGTTCTCAGCCTGGTAATTCAGACTACACACCAAAATTAGTCAGAAGAGACAAAAAGGGCATTGATTATTGTTAAAGGGAAAATATGACAATTGTAAATGTATAAACACCAAATGTCAGTATAACCAGTTTCATAAAACCAGCATTACTGGACATATAAACAAAGAAATCACCTAGGGATGTGGCTTCCATGGTAGAACACCTGCCTTGAAAGTACAAGGCCCTGATTTTGAACTTCAGTAACACACACACACACACATACACACACACACACACACGCGCGTGCATGCCCCTACCACCATAGACTGTAACACAATGATAGCTGTGTATAACTTTAACACCCTACAATCCCCAATACATAAGTAATCCAGACCAAAACCCAAAAAGATCAGGTAAACTTTAGAGTTACGGTTAGCCATGTGTGTAATCACAGCTTGTTAGCAGGTGGAGAGTGAGAGAATCATGGTTTGAGGACAGCCAGGACAAAAGTTAATGAGACCCATTTTAATGTGTGGGCATGTGAGACCTGTCAGTAAGAAGTCAGCTAGAAGGGAAGTATGGGGAGGAGAGTTGGGTCCCAAAGCTAGCCTGGAAAAAACATGAGACTCCAAAAAATAAATGAAACAAACAATCCTTAAGTAGAAGGGCAGGGAGTAAAGCAGTATGTCCACTTTCTTAGCATGCTTGATTCCCCAAGTTAAAACCCTAGTATCATCAAACAAACAAACAAAAAAACATAGTAAATTATATTTTAGGACATAATGCAAATATTAAGAAATATAAGAAAATTAAAATAACTTCCTATATTTTATCATACTATAATGGGATGAAACTGGAATTCAGTAAAAGAGATAAATGATAAAAAAAACCCTCAAACACATACAGACTGAAAACTTCACTTAGTTTTGATGATCAGTATATCATCAAAGATATAAAGAGGGTAATAAAAAATTCCTAGTTTGAAATAAAGCATAACTTAGCTGGGTATGGTGGCTCTTGCCTATAATCCTAGAAACTCAGGAGGCTGAGATCTGAGGATTCGAGTTCAAAGCCAATCCTGGCACTAACGTCCGTGATACTCTTATCTCCAAATAACCACCAGAAAACAGAAGTCATGCTGTGGCTTAAGGGGTAGGGCAGTAGATTTGAGCTGAAGAGCTCAGGGACAGCACCCAGGCCCAGAGTTAAAGCTCTTTAACTGACAAAAGAAAGAATAAATAAATAAAGCATAATGTGCCAGAATTACTGAGACACAGCAACGGCAGCATTATTAGGGGACTATATATGAGAGCTGCCTACTTTAAAAAGTAAGAGAGATCTCAAAAAAAAAACTTAATAAAGCTTAGAAAACCCAATGAAATATAAGAACAAGC
Organism: Megascapheus bottae; assembly: GCF_031878675.1. NCBI lineage: Eukaryota > Metazoa > Chordata > Mammalia > Rodentia > Geomyidae > Megascapheus > Megascapheus bottae. Next base: position 73,181,890 of record NC_143509.1, read on the forward strand.
CAAACCCAATATCAAGTACATGGAAAACAGAAAATAGTGATCAGGGGAGAAATTAATGAAGTAGAGACTAATAAAGATTCAGAAATCAGTTCAAAGAGAAGTTGATTGTTTGATAAGATAAACAGAATTGGTAAACTCCTAACCAATTATAAAAGAAAGAGGAGAAGACCCATATTAATAAAACTAAAAATAGCAATGATTATCACAATAAACACAAGTGATATTCAGAGAACCATTAGAAGCATATATATAGGATGAATAATATATGTGTGTGTGTGTGTGTGCGTGTGTGTGTGTGTGTGTGCGTGTGTGTGTATGTATGTATGTATGTATGTATGTATGTATGTATGTATGTATGTATATATGTATGTAACAAGCCTAGTAGTGCTCTACCACTTTAAGCTACAACTCCACTTCTGGCTTTTGAGTGGTTAATTGGAGATAAGAATCTCATGGGACAAAATTGAGGACATGTATTTAAGGAGTTTAGAGTGAAATATCTCAGCAGAAGGGAGGGCAAAAAGAAAGAAGAGTTCTGAGTAGACAAATATTATCAAACTACACTAGATGCATTTGTGAAAATGGAATACTGATGCATTAAAATTTATAATAAATGGGGAGGAGTTTTAGAAAGAGGTATAGAAAAATATTAATTTGCATGTATAAAAATATTACAGGACATTATTTACAATAGCTAAGATGTAGAACCAGCCCAGACACCCCTTAGTAGGTGAATGGATTAAGATGTAGTATAGGCGGAACTTTCCAGAACGCTCGGGGAGAGGTTGGAGGAGCCGCGGCTGCCCTAGCTGCGCATAGCTACGAGCTCCTTCCCGCTCCCTCACCGGCCCCAGCCCGCTCACCGGCCACAAAATGGTGAAAGAAACCACTTACTATGATGTTTTGGGAGTCAAACCCAATGCCACCCAGGAAGAATTGAAAAAGGCTTACAGGAAACTGGCCTTGAAGTACCACCCTGATAAGAATCCTAATGAGGGAGAAAAGTTTAAACAGATTTCTCAAGCTTATGAGGTTCTCTCTGATGCCAAGAAAAGAGAATTATATGACAAAGGAGGAGAACAGGCAATTAAGGAGGGTGGAGCAGGTGGTGGTTTTGGCTCCCCCATGGACATCTTTGATATGTTTTTTGGAGGAGGAGGAAGAATGCAGAGAGAAAGGCGAGGTAAAAATGTTGTGCATCAGCTCTCGGTTACCTTGGAAGATTTGTATAACGGTGCAACAAGGAAACTGGCTCTGCAAAAGAATGTGATTTGTGACAAATGTGAAGGCCGTGGTGGTAAAAAGGGGGCAGTGGAATGCTGTCCCAACTGCCGAGGTACTGGGATGCAAATACGAATTCATCAGATAGGACCTGGAATGGTTCAGCAAATTCAATCCGTGTGCATGGAGTGCCAGGGCCATGGAGAAAGGATCAGTCCTAAAGATAGATGTAAAAGCTGCAATGGAAGGAAGATAGTTCGAGAGAAGAAGATTCTGGAAGTTCATATTGACAAAGGCATGAAAGATGGCCAGAAGATAACATTCCACGGTGAAGGAGACCAAGAACCAGGATTGGAACCTGGAGATATCATTATTGTATTAGATCAGAAGGACCATGCTGTTTTTACAAGACGAGGAGAAGACCTTTTCATGTGTATGGATATTCAGCTGGTGGAAGCATTATGTGGCTTCCAAAAGCCAATCTCCACTCTTGACAACAGAACCATAGTCATCACTTCTCATCCAGGTCAGATTGTCAAGCATGGAGATATTAAGTGTGTGCTAAATGAAGGCATGCCAATTTACCGACGACCATATGAAAAGGGGCGCCTAATCATTGAATTTAAGGTAAACTTTCCTGAAAATGGCTTCCTCTCTCCTGATAAACTCTCTTTGCTGGAAAAACTCCTTCCTGAGAGGAAGGAAGTGGAAGAGACTGATGAGATGGATCAGGTAGAACTGGTGGACTTTGATCCAAATCAGGAGAGACGGCGCCATTATAATGGAGAAGCGTATGAGGACGATGAGCATCACCCTACGGGTGGTGTTCACTGTCAGACCTCGTAACGGGGCCAGTGAATAGCACTACTGGCATTTTAAATGCAGTAGTGAATGAGTGAAGGACTGTAATCATAAGCTCACTACTTGCTATTGTTTTTTGTTGTAATATTCAACTATAGTAGTGTTTTAAAGTTAAATGAAGAATAAACACATATAAAAGCTCAAAAAAAAGATGTAGTATATATACACAATGGAATTATATACTTCTGTTTTAATTGTAAATAATAGAAGAGTTAAATTATATTCACTGAATAGAAGGTGCATTACTTCACAAACATTGATACCCTTTCTCATGTTTTTGCCCCATTTTCTTCCTCCCACTCCCTCCCCTCATCTTGTTTCTCCCCTTCCCTATCCTATTTCAAATAAGCAAATAAAAATATATAAAATATACCAGATAACAAGGTAAGATACTGTAACAATATGAGAATAACCAAGGGACAAGAAAAGAGATGAGAAATAATATTGTACATTAAGAACAATAGTCACACATTATACGGCTCTTGTTTCCATATCCTAAAGGTCTTTTTGTTTAGCCTCATCCTATATGGCCTTATGCATCTAGGTTTTGTTCTATTGTAAGTCTCTGCTAAGAGAGTCCAAGGTTTATACTAATTATGACAAATGAGGGAAACCATTGAGCCTATGTTCCTTTGAGTCTGGCTTACTTCGCTTAATATGATTTTTTTTCTAAGTCTTTCCATTTCTTTACAAATGGGGCGCTGTCATTCTTTTTGACGGCAGCATCGAATTCCATTGTGTACAAATACCACATCTTGTTGATCCACTCATCAACTGAGGGGCATCTGGGTTGGTTCCATATCTTTGCTATGGTTAATAGTGCTGCAATGAACATCGTTGTGCTAGTGGATTTAGTCTGACCTTGTTTCTGGACGATTGGGTAAATGCCAAGTAGTGGAATTGCTGGATTATAGGGGAGCTCTATGTTTAGTCTTTTGAGGAAATGCCATACTGCTTTCCATAGTGGTTGAACGAGTTTACATTCCCACCCACAGTGTAATTAGCTAAGTTATTTTTAACTACTCAAGACTTCAGTTTAAAAAAAATTGTTACTATAAAGGTGATAGAGGAGCCAGGAGTTTGGCCTAGTGGTAGAGTGCTTGCCTAGCATGCATGAGGACCCATGTTCAAGTCCTCGGTACCACATACATAGAAAAAAGCTGGAAGTGGTGCTGAGGCTCAAGTAGTAGAGCTCCAGCCTTGAGAAAGTCTAAGGACAGTGCTCAGGTCCTGAGCTCAAGCCCAGGACTGGCAAAAACAAAAACAACAGCAACAAAAAAAACAACTAAGGAAAACTGTTGGGAGCTGGAATGTGGAGTCAGACTAACCCATGAATCTGCATAACTCAGTAAGATAACCACACAAAGATATGAGCTGTCATGTATGGCGCCATGCCTAGGAACTTTTGAGCTACATTATCTGTACTGTGAACTCCCTGACCTTATCAATTTATTACTTTATTGCTTTATTGTTTTATGGCCTTGTCCTGAGATTTACCACTTTGTATGAATGTAACCCCTGGCAGTTCCCTGGTTTCAAGAAAGTATCTAAGCCTGGATTTAGAAATAAACGGGCTGCAGTCTTAAGCTCACAGTCTTCTTGGGCTGCTGACTTGGGCTGTCGTCCTCCTGACCCCATCTGTTTGTCTCTTGTCTATTTCTTTTCCCAGTCGTCACCCCCTAAATCAGGAATCCTGGTTCGCTGCCAGGTGGTTCCGGCAGAAAACTAAAGGTGACAGAGGAGTTAGTGACTTCAGTTCTTTTTTCATTTGAATATCATTGAATCTATCTTATCTTTATGCCAAGATTTACAGAGATACCCAAGATTTAATGAGATATCATTGGTGGAACATTTTGGTAGAGATTCAGTGACTCCAGTTCTTTTTTTTTTTAATTTTATTTTGTCAGTGTGATGTATAATAGATGGTTTATAGTTATATGTATATATTTTATTTGTTTATTTATTTTTGTCAGTTGTGGGGCTTGTCCCTGAGCTGTTGGGCGCTGTCCCTGAGCTCTTGAGGTGAAGGCTACTGCCCTACCCCTGGAGCCACAGTACCACTTCCAGTTTTTTCTAGTGGTTAATTGGAGATAAGAGTCTTAAGGTCTTTAGTACCTGGGCTGGCTTTGAACTGGGATCCTCAGATCTCAGCTTCCTGAGTAGCTGGGATTTACAGGCTTGAGCCACTAGGGCACCTGGCTAAGGGTTCTAGTAGCATTTGTCAGGTAGTGAGTACATTACTTCTTGAACATTGAAACCTCTTCCCATTTTTCCCCTCATTTTCCCTCCTAACCACCTCCAAAGTGGTAAAGTTCATTTCCAACATACTGTCTTGTGAATGTCGCTGTTACATCGGTTCACCCTTTGTGTCTCCTCATCTTGTGTCCTTATATTGGGACCCAGATCACTGAGTTCACAATTGCCGCCTTCTAAAACCTCTCATTCCTCAAGCTTATTCTTAGGTGTTTTGATAGATTGAAAGACGACATGATTCTAGCACACACCAATAAAATATTTTTTATGCATTTGAGAACAAAACTAATAACAGAGTAAGAAATAAAGAGTGATGCTCAGATGCAGAAGTGAGAGCTGCCTATTACCTCACTGGAAGAAGGAACTAACATAAAGCTTATCCTACAAAGGAAGGACACCATCAGACTTTTCGGAGCATACCTGCAAACACATCCTGAAGAGCAGATGGAACAAAGACCATCATGTATTTCCTGCAGTAGAGAAGGATCCATCCATCCTTCATCTTATTCACCTCACAGGTATAGGAAACATTTAGGATGTGTGAGGCACTGGTACAGCAGCCCAAGTTCAATAGCAAATATGGCCCTTCTCTGCTCTGATGAGAAAAGGGAAGAGTTGGAATAAACAAATGGATGACAAGAGGGTGGGGTTTTGCAGATTCCTGGGGGCAGGGGTTTTGGAACAGAGGTGACAATTACTCTTGAGTCCTCAGTGGAGGGCATCATGAGAAAGGCACAGGAGTTAGAGCAGTGACAGCCCAAGTCAAGGGAGGAGGAGTGGAAAGAGGCAGAGACTTGGTAAAGATTCCTATCACAGCTGAGTACACCAGATTTGAGATTCTGGTTTTGAATCTGAGAGAGAAGGAATACCGTGAAGGAGTTTTGAACATAAGCTTATTTACCTGTTAACAGGATCACTCTGGCTGCTCTGGGAGATTGGTTTGCAGCATGGGCAGAAATAGGAAAAATGATTTGGATGTTCTTCCCCAAATGGGATAAGTATATTCTGCTTAGTGTTAGTTCAGTGATACTATACTACTTCACGTAGCCTCGTTCCTCAAGAAAACAAATGCTAATGATTACTGCCACATTAAACCCTGTCTATTTATGTTTGCTTATCCTTTTATTTCCTGTATATCCAATCTCTCCAATAAAATGGCTTAGACTACTATAATAATTACTGAACGGTATTTGGATTTTTGAACCTATTTCAAAGCTGACATGACTTAGTGATATACTCGAGTATGAAAGAAAGACACTTAAGGGCTTGATCTGAGCAGAGGAAGAGCAGAAGCAGCAAAAACTAAAAGAGATGCAGATGCAGGGCATCCTGTAAGATCTTTCGATTCTTCAAAAGCTTCTATGCCATAAAAGGACTTCTGTCTCGGCCTCATCAGCCACCTTCTTTCTGAGCTTGAGTTGCCTGCAGAAGGCTGTGTGAAGTAAAAGAGAATTGCCTCTCCTAAAAGGTGTTCTCAAGGAGAAATGGGAGTACAAAACACAAAATGCACCTATTTGGCTACTTAGCCAAAAGCAAGTCCTGTTTATTAAGAAACATTCCTGATTAAATATCTCCCCAGAGGCTCAACAGCTGTGGGTGATTCCCAGCTTGGCAGTGGTTGCAATAGTCATAAAGTCTTCAACAATAAATCCTGAATGCTTCCAAGTTTTGGTTCATAAAAGCATGGAACTACAAGAGGAAGGGCCACAAATGAAGAGTCTCCCAAAAGTCTAAATTACAACCCAGAGATGCGAGACTGACAAGGTTGACTTCTGCATGCAATGTAAAGAGTAGCAGAGATTGAAAGAAAATATGCCTCTCTGATTCTTAGTCCAGTGCTCCTTTTGCTGTACGAGCCTGGAGAGTTCACAAAAGTTCCAGGAATGCACTGGTTCAGAGCAAAAATTGTGCTGTAGTTGTGGTTAGTAATAGGTCATCGAAGCCTTCACCACATACTCCTCTGAATCCATATTTATGGTTCCTATAGCATTCCTCTGGAAAGAAAATGGGTTTGGCTGGGTTTCTTGGCCTAAGCAAATACAAAATGACAATAATAGTCTTTGCTTCCCTCTGGGGAGAGAATATTACTTTCATATTCAGGAAGTGGTGGATTACAAGTGTAATGATTGGAACTGGGCAGTGGAGTGATGACCAGATGTTGCCACCTCAAGTGTGGGGACAATTAACATTCATCCACAGACAGCACTACGGAAAATGGATTTGGGATGAGATTTCCATTTCCTTGTCTTATCACATTAGTGGTTGAAAGTTGGGGGAGGGGAGACATAATTTTTTGAAAAATTTTTCCAAAATTCAGAGAGCTTTAAGGGGTTGTGAAAGATCCAAAGTCAATTTCTGGGGAAAGAAAGGAAAGCAATGCAACTATTTATTCCCAGACAGAGAGAGGTTTCATTGTTTGGCTTCACTGAATTATTTTTGAAAAATCTAAGTGGAAGTTTATGAACCACCTCACACTGGGACCAAGCTCATCTTGGAGTTATCCTATTCACATGTCAGTAATAACCCTTCATCAGCCTTTGCCCCAATCCCTCCCGCCACTAAGTCTCACTTTTAGTCTGTCTGTAAAACCCAAATGGAATAAGACACTTATATCTTCAAGTGAAAGTTAATTAGAACCTTCGCTATTATACTTGATATCCAAAGTTAATATCTAACTTGACTTACAAGTTTACTGAGTTTAGAACATAATAAGACGGAGGACCCATTTAATTCCCTAGCACTTTGTTACATTTGAATGCCTCTTTGTAAACTTTTTTAGCAGGGAAATGTTTTTCACATTTATAGATTTCTTATCCTGCTGTGTCATTCAGGCATTTTCAGGGAAACTGAATAGATAGATAGATAGAGATAGAGATAGAGATAGAGATAGAGATATATACACACAAAACACATATATGCATGAGGAAATATATGGTTATGGAGGTCGAAAAGTCTGGTGAGCTGGTGTTTGCAAACTGAGGACATCAGAATATCCAGTGACGTGTAAGGCAATCTGAGTCTGAAAACTCTAGACTAGCAATGTCAATTCTAGAGGCAGGACCAGCTGCCACACAAAGAGCAAACAATCAAAGAATCAATGATGTTTCTCCACATAAGTGAGAATGGATTTTACTCAATTCACTGATTCATATGTGAATCTCTTTGAGAAACAAACACATCCATAATTAATATTTATCACTTATTTGGGCTAAATCAAGTTGACACATAAAATTAACCATCACAGATTTACTCCTTGAATGTGACATCCTACCCATCTCCTGTAACCATTTTTAATCCTCAAAGAAAGACAAAAATGAGATAATAAATCCATTTGATATAAGTATCTGACAACCAAACATATAGTAATCTTTTCCCCAGAAGAGGAGGTAAAGCCCTTGAATAGTGCTTATTCCTCTTCCAATAGCATGCTGCTTAATTACTATAACATAAAGTCATCAATACTTAAAAATCATGATGTAAACTCAATACATCTTTTGGTACATGATGAGAAAAAAAGGGAAAAGACACAGCTTTGTGGAGGACATTGATACATCGGGGGTTGAGTCTTTCAAACACCATTCCATTAAGCTATATTGTAACGTGGGGGTGGGGGGAGTACTGTGACCTGTATGAACCACGGCCCATTCTTTAGTGCTGTGGAACAGAACGCTTCTTTATTTCAACCTAGTTTATTTCCTTTGTGGTATCTAATATGCCAGTTCCTGGGATAGAGTCATTTACTTTTTCTTAGAAGCTGAATGTTGGATCTCTGAAAATTAAAGACATTTTGTAGGAAAATTATATTTCTTCCTAATTGTTTGTAGTATGAGTTTCAATAAAGCTCCGTAGGCTTTGTGCACCATAATTATTATGAATCTCTCCCTCCCCCCACCCTCTCTTTTTGCCAGACCTGGGCCTTGAACTTAGGGGCCTGGGCTTTCTTTTTCTTTTTTCTTTTTGCCAGTCCTGGGCTTGAGCTCAGGGCCTGAGCACTGTCCTTGGACTTTCTCAAGGCTAGGGCTCTACCACTCGAGCCTCAGCACCATTTCTGGCTTTTTTCTATGTATGTGGTACTGAGGAAGCGAACCCTGGTCTTCATGCATGCTAGGCAAGCACTCTACCACTAGGTTAAACTCCTGGCCTTTGTTTGTTTATCCTTACAAAATATGGGGAGTTTGATGTTTGTTTGTTTGTTTGTTTTCTAAATACCTGGGATAGGTGCCTTGCAAGAATGCTGTTTCAAGGATGGTTTTAGGAAGGAGCCAAATTCTCATTTCCATTTTTTTTTCTCTAGTAATCTGCATGACAGTGATACTTCTTTTTTCTTTTTTTTTTTGCTAATCCTGGGGCTTGAACTCTGGGCCTGAGTGTTTCCCCTTAGCTCCTAGACTAGTGTGCACTTGAGTCACACACAGTGCTACTTCTGGCCTTTTCTGTGATTAATTGGAGATAAGAGTCTCATGGACTTTTGTACCCTAGCTTGCTTTCAGCTGTGATCCTCAGATCTCAGTCTCCTAAGTATCTAGGATTACGGGCACCCAATCCCATTTATTTTTACTGAGGCTTCCATGGGGACCATTGTAGGTGATGAAGACACAAAGACGAGAAGATAGTTTTTGCCCACAAGGGTCTCAAAATCCCTTAGAGGATGCGAGAGGATTTTAAGACATTAAACTAACAAGTACAATTGTAATTTGTCTATGATGAGACATTCTCTTTCAGCATGGGAGGAATGTGAAAATCACTGTTAGTTACTGTGTCAAACTGAACTTTTCCTGGAAGCAAATTTTCTAAAGACACATTTTAGTAATTATTTTTGGCCAAACTTTCTCTAATTTGTTGGGTCTTTATTCTCTTTTTTCTGGTTGGCAGTCAATTCCAAATCCATATCCTCAATCAATTCCCTATTGACTACAATTTCCTTGATGGCTCTTTGTTTGGGTAAGTCAGAGTGCAGATCTTGCAAGATGGACAAAGTCATAGAAGTACCTGAAGAATCCAGGCAGAGACAATTAACCCCATGAGGTACAATTTAAGCATTCCAGAATATATTGTCCCCCAGTTTAGCAAAGTGGAATGAGCTCGAAGCTTAAACAATAGTTTTGTTTTCTTACGTTATAATTTAATTGCTTTTGTAAGTGAGTAATATCAAGTTAACTCGTCTTTTCACCCATACTGATATTCCAATGAAGTAACAGTGGCAATAGCTTTTGGTAAGCATTGCACGTGTAGGTATTGAATGTACAACTTCCTTAGACATTGACATACACTGCTGTGTTCTTCTAATAAAAACAACAAGTGAAACAAAACAAAACAAAACAAAGTAATTACTGAAGAGCTATAAACTGTAGAGAAGAAAAGAATCGCAAGAGTATTCATTTTGGTTATTCTTCTTCCCATATTGTCTGCCACATACTTTACTGATAATGTAATGCTTTGGATAAGTTTAGTTGATTATCTTAAGGGAAAGCAAGAGGAGGATTTCCTCTTATTACTGCTATATTTTTTTTCCCAGCAGTATAGAACTATCCTAACTAGCCTTTAATAGAAGCATACTCCTATAATGGCATAGTAGTATTATGAAATTTATTGTTTATAAACTTAAGCACTTTAAGACATTTTTTAAAGTTTGTAGAGCAGGATTTTATCTTCTAGGAGGTATTTTGTTTGCACTTAATAAAATAGGAAGAGTAAAAATTGGAAAATAAATCACTTAACTTTGTACAGATAAACATGCTCTTTATTACTAATTTGGAAAATAGTATTTGTTATACTAAAAAAGCTGCCCTTTTTTTTCCTAGTAAGCACTCCAGGAAAAGCAAAAAAAAAAAAGTCATTAAAACACTTAATCCTTCTTTTCTATGTGACTCATGGTTTCCTCATTTGCTCCTGACAAACATAAGCATCTTTGTATCTGTGCATCAGGACACCTAAGGTTTCATTTCCCCTGATGCCCCAAAGATAAAACCATGGGCATGCTGTCAAGAATCAGTGAAGGAGAAAGTACACTTACATCCCACACCTGTTAGTCCCCTATCTTTTCCTAAAGAACTTCTTATTCAGTTTGATACTAAGGGCCTTTGTGAAGGAGTTCAGTATATTTTAACATTTCCTGCTTCATTTGCAACTCAGAGCCAGAAGTATAGCTCCAGTTCCTTCCAAGTTGCTTTGTGAGTAAGGAATCACGTGCTCTGCAGTCATCCAGAGTTAAAGATGCCTCAGGTTTCACACTTTGGGGACTGAGAAGGAAAGTACATTTTCTGCTGACTCTTTAATTCATGTGACATATATTCTAGGATGTTCCTTTTTTCCAGCTGGAGTGAGATAGATCCTAAACACCAGGTAGGGAGGCCATGTTAAAACACACACACATCTTACTTTGTCAACTCTTCTGACTGAGGGCCTAAGTGTGTGCCACACAGCGATTTGTTACAGGGGAAACGGTACTGCCAATGAGGTGACCCTTCACTGCTTCTTGCTTCCATTTCCCATCTGGAGGTAGACGTTCTCCAGGATTTCAAGATGTTACCTCAGAGAGTTTGTGTTTTCCTCCTCTCAAAAATGGGTTACAAGCTGGGCACTAGCGGCCCATGCCTGCATTCCTATGTTCTTGGGAGACTGTGATCTGAAGATCACAGTTTGAAGCCAGCCCAGGCAGGAAAGTTCATGAAGCTTTTATCTCCAATAAACTACTCAGAGAAATCCAGAAGTGACCCTGTGGCTCGAGTGGCAGAGGGCTAAGCTTTGAGCAAAAGAATCTCAAGAACAGGCTTTAATCCCAGAGTTCAAGTCCAAGCACCAGGACTCCTCCCCCCTCAAAAAGGGGGAACATTGTGAAGAAAGTGTTTATGTCCACATGTACTGGCTAATGATAACTGAGAACTTTCCAAATAAATGCACATTTGAATGTAATGTCTCTGTTTTCTGGTAGACTGAGGAGGTAGAAACCAGAGCTTCCCACTGTGAGACAGTATAATCTGACCCTAATTTTACTTTTTATGGTAATTTCTGGGCTGAATCCATGTTAAACATATTTTCCTCTTTTGAACCCATCCTTCATTTTGTGCACGAAGTAGAATTAAACAAAAATATTCTAAGGAAATTTCTCTGTTTTACTCAAATAAAATAAAACAAAGTAAAAGAAAGGATCTAGGCTTTAGGGCATTTTAAATGCATGGGGGGGGTTGAAGCCAGATAAATGATAACAAGCTTAAAATAGCTTATTTATTAAATAAGAATTTAAAAGTATATAGAATAATGATATTAAGAAAGTGCTTTACAACCAAAAAGAGAAAGAAAACATAGCAAGTTATAATAATCACTCTACAGATATTAAACATCTTCTTTAAAATGTCAATAGCAAATGTAATGTTTCAACCCCCCAAAAGAAAGTGCTTTACCAGATAGAATAAGTTTGGGTTTATATAATTCAGCTTTTTAGATCTATACTTATATTTAATACAGTTGCATTATTCACAATGCCTACAATGCCTATACACAAGATTTCTTCATGTAGAATGAGTAAGTCATGGGTTTGAAAATGCTTCAAAAATCGTGTTTCTTCTTACTATTATGTCTTTTTAGTTTAAAATTAGTAGGCTAAAATATTTCTATTCAGCATCAATGCTTTTCTTATGATATTTGAATCATCTCATTGCAGTAATTCTGGAGAAAAATCTTACTTCTTCAGGAAATTTTCATAGGGTTGTTCCTATCTATTTTCCCAATCCTGAATATGTGAGGCATATGACAAAGGAAAGCTAAAGTTAACAGATAGAATTAAGTAATACATTGACCATAACATAGATTAAGTGTGATTATCTATGTGGGCCCATACAAATAGATCAGAAGAAAGATGAAAGAAGACGTGCTATCTGATGCTTTTGGATCTGAAGGAAGGGGTCCATTGCCAAGGAAAAGGTTCTAGAAATGGAAAAGACCAAGACACGGAGTCCATTTTAGAGTCTGCAGGAAAAGATTCAGCCCAATTGATTTCAGTTCACATAATTTATTTCTGATTTCTGATCTATAGAACATGAGATGTGTGTTGTGTTAGTCAAAATTATCTATGTAACTTTTATGACAGTTACTGAAAAATGCATTTCAATTTCATTTCTTGGCTTAAACTATTCCTTCATCACTGTGTTTTCCATTTACATTTTTCTCTCCTTTTTTTTTTGTTCCAGTAATAGGCCTTGAATTCAGAGCCTGGGTGCTATCCCTTAGCTTTTTTGCATAAAGCTAGCAGTCTACAACTTGAGCCACAGCTCCACTTCTAGCTTTTTGGTGGTGACTTGGAGGTAAGAGTCTCATGGACTTTTCTGATTGCGTTGGCTTTGAGCTGTCCTCCTTACATCTCAGTTTCTTGAGTGGCTGTATGCCCAGCATTTCTATTGCTGTTTAGTCAAGCTTTCATTGTTCTTTTCACTAAAGGATGGGTAATTTACAAAGATGAGAGATTTATTTACTTTGTAATTCTCATGGGTAAAAATCCAAACACCATGGTGCTGGCATTTGAAAATGTTCCTGACTCCTCCCAACATGAAAATTAGTATTACCCGGAAAAGGTCTGTGCAAAAGACTTCACTTGACAAGTGAGGATGCAATGACAAAGGCCTGCCCTACTCTTCCATAATAAACTAGTCTCACAGGACCCAATCTTTTTTGAGTCGTAATTCCCAAGACCCCAAAATCTTCCTTAAAGGCCTTGCCACCTTATTACCTGAAGAGATTCCTTCATTTAGGAATTAACACAAATGTGAATTTTGAAGATGAACTGCATTTCCACATGGCAGAGATTAAGGCCTCTCATCCTTTAAATTTTAAATTTTCAGTTTAAATTTACCTACCATTTAAAGACTTATCAGAAACCCACTTGAGGAAAATACCTTTGTAATCTTCCCTACCAATAATTAGATTGAGCTAGAGACTCTTTGGTTTATATACATTCATCTCCATCTGAAATACTAAACGTACTACTTAGTAATCCTTAGATTGCTTTTCTTCATTCCTTAACAGCAAACAATGACATCCTCCAAAACATTATTGCTTAGTGGTTTGGATGGCTTTGTAGCCTCCCTAAGTAATGATTCAGTGAATGGAATGTACACGTCTACACAAGTTATTGCTTGGAAGAGAGGGAGAGTTCTGTAGCCGAGGACTGATAATTTGAGTGACAGGGTTGGATGACATAAGATGTCGTGAGTCTGGTTTATGACACTGGCGGTATCAGACTGGTGAACAGATTGGGTCAAGGGATTTGATCAGTGTACTACCTGCTGCACTGGCAGGTGTTTGGGTTATTTTGAATAAGCAGTTCTAGTCTTCTGGAAAGAACTCAGAATCCTACCAGCATCACCTTATGCGATGACCCAAATGACTGTCTTACGGGAGCCCTGATGCTAGGAACCAGACATTCTGGGCATTCGAAGGACACCACATTTTCAGTTCGGACAGTGACAGATGATGACACAGGAGTAAGGAGTTGCCACATCTCTTCCCCTGGCCTCTTTAGAAGACTCTCCCCATTGCCTTCTACACATTTTCATAATTCGGGACTTGTTCCTGGAATTAGTATCAGATGTTTTGGGTGAATCATATAATTTCAAGGAAGGCGATTCCTTTTCATTTCAGCATGGGAAAGTAGAGGGGAAAGATTTTCTCAGCTTTGTCTGGAAAGTAATCAAGAAGAAAGTCTGCAGGACTTAAACCAATCTTCTTGGAGGCCTAAGATCCTGCTTGGTAGTAAAGGGATGGTCATATGTGTCCCCAGGGGAGCTCACTTCTTTTTGCCAGTCATGGGCTTGAGCTCAGGGCCTGAGCACTGTCCTTGGACTTTCTCAAGGTTAGAGAGCTCTACCGCTTGAGCCTCAGCACCATTTCTGGCTTTTTTCTATGTATGTGGTACTGAGGAATCAAACCCGGGTCTTCTTGCATGCTAGGCAAGCACTCTACCACTAGGCCAAACTCCTGGCCCCTTCTTTTATCATATTTGAGCACAGGAGTCCTTAAGAGAGATAACGTTGGAATGTTCAAGTGGCTTCTTGTTCCATTACGTTCTTAGAGTTGATGCCAGAGAAAGAATCAGAGACTGAAAACAAGCTATAACCAATGGATAATTGGATGAACGATCACTTTTAAAAGAGAGAAAAAATGGGAAATTAAGGTTCTTTCCGATTCCAATGTGCTTTAAGATAAGCTCAAAGCCTAGATTCCAGTCTTCAGGAAAATCCTGGTTGCAACCTCATTTATGTCGTACACCCTTCTTCCTACCTCTCTCAAGAACTTAGTCCTCTTGCTCCATCCTCCAATCTATCTTGAGCTATAAGACGTAATTTATCTATCTTACAGTGTTATCCTTCTAAGGGATCTTTGCATGTCTATCCATTTATTAAAAGAATTCTTTTAAATAGAATTTCAGATATAGAATGATGAATAGAGCTGAACACTGATGGCACAGAACAGTAATTCTACCTATGCCAGGGGCTGGGATCTAGAGGACTGTGGTTCACAGCTAGGTCAGACAAAAACGTTTATGAAACTCTCTCTCTAACTAGCAAAATGCTGGACTGAAGGCTTGAATTAGCTGAACAAGAGAGCTTTGTGAGCGCATGAGAACCTGAATTCAGAGCCTGTTAACACACACACACACACACACACACACACACACACACACACACACACACACGATTCTTCAGATTATCAGGAGAGCTTATGAACTACAATGTTATGTTTCTTGGGCAAGTCTCTTAAATGGAGTCATAGCTTCTCCATGTAAAATAGTTCACAGGGTTATAAATAAGGATCAGAAAATACAAAAATGTATATTCTGAGTAACTTTAAAAACTACATACTTCCAGGGAATTGTTGGAGGAATAATAAACCATTTTGAGAGCTTTGTTTTTTCCTAAATGAGTTTTTGCAAGTGTTGAAGAGAATGAGATCAGTACTTCTAAAAAAAGGAAGAAAAGATTAAGAAAATAAAATCAGAGAAAAGAGATGTGAAAGCTTCTACAACGAAACAGAACACACATACACACACACACACACACACACACACACACACCTTTTAAAAGTGGGCATTTAGAGGCATATATGTAATAGCATCCTTAATTTAAATGGTAGATATACCTCTGAAACCAGCCATTTTTTAGGTTTTTACTTCTTTACTGTGGATCTCATGTACACATAAAAATTAACATCTGTAAAATTGATATACTTAGATAAAATAAAAATGGCTATTTATGATAATTTGTTTTGCAATTAGTCCCTCCTCTATGTGAGCATGGAATCTTTAATACATTTTATATCATTGATACTTTTTCCTCTAAATTAGGAAGAAGAGATATTATACTCTGAAGTATTTGACTGTGAGAAAGAGCTCTCATGTTGTTCATCTGTTAAAAAAATCACAATAGGAACTGGGAATTTGGAGTATGGGTAGAGTGCTTGCCTACCATGCACAAAGACCTGGTTTCGATTCCTTGGTATCACATACATAGAAAAAGGCAGAGTGGTGCTATGGCTCAAGTGGTAGAACTCTAGCCTTGAGAAAAGCCCAAGAACAGTGCTCAGGCCCTGAGCTCAAGCCCGAGCACTGGTAAAAATATCACAATAGGTAATTAGTTATCTGAAGTTATTAAAAGGTAACTAGGTATTTGAGATAATGTCTATGGCATCACACTGTGTTGAACTTCATAGTGCATTGCTAGCTACTATTTTAGAAAATCACTGTTACAGTCACCATGATCACCACCATCATCTTTACCTTGGTAACTGTTAAGAAATTTCCAGTTGAAGTAAGGATAGCAAGAACCAAAACACTTGTAGTCAATAATTACTGAGGGCCTAATGTGAGCTAGGTGCTATTCTGTAGATTTTACATTATATTAAGCTATTTATTCCTCATGTTAATTCTCTGCCATGATCGCAATTCCCATTTTTCAGAAGAGAAGAAATTGCAGCACATATTAAATTAACTATCAATGATTGAAATACATCTTATTTATGTATTGTATAATTTTTCTATAACAAGTCTAAAGACTGCCTTACTGGGAGCAAAGTGGGAAAAGAAGGGTGACTCAGTTTATGTAAAATGTTCTTCTTTTAAATCAGAGAAATAAATCATTTCTCCCCCCCTTTTTTTGGTGGGGGCTTGAAGTGAGCTCTTCAGCTCAAAGCTACTACCCCTTGAGCCACAGTACCACTTCCAAAATAAATCTTTTCTAAAAGCATGTTGGCAAAATTTCCCTTTAATTCCATAGGAGAGAACTAGGTCATGTTTTGTTTTTTTTTTCCAAACCATCCTTCTGCCATGGGAAGCAAATTTTCTCAGTGTGAGAGGAGAGGAAGAAATGGCTGTTCAGTTGGTAACCAGCAACAATTAGGCGACTTCATTCTGTCTTCTTTTTTTTTTATGTACAAAAATGGTCTTCCATTGTGCTTGATATCTTGGGTGATCCACTCAAGGAACAAGGAAGATCTCTTAGTCCTACTTGTTCTTTGGCATACTGGCAGAAACACTGTCCACACATGTTGAGCCCCTACTTCTAGATCAGACCATGGCGGTTGGAGACCACGCGGCAAGAGCAAGGTCCCAGGCTGAACTTTCGGGGGTGACTCCAGTAGACCCGCTGGTGACCCATCTTGCTTCCACAGACCCAACGAGGAAAAAGGAGAGAAAGGGTGCACGCATGCGCTCTTCAAACTTGTTTGGACTACATTATTTCTTGCCAGCAGCGTTAGAAGACATTCCCCACTGCAGGCTACCCGACCCTTCAAGGGCTGAACACGTGTAAGTAGAATGCTTTGGTTTTCTAAATGCATTCATCAACCTGAGAAGAACTTCTTGGGTCAGTAGAACTTCAACCAAGAACAATACAATCCTATTCATTTTTCACAAGTGAAGTGAATGGAACAAAAAGAAAGGTAGTCATCATTTGGTTTTCCAGCCATGAGTTACAGGAACGTTAGTTATACTTCATTGGGAGATGTTACCATGGTGGAGTTCCATGTTACGCATTACCTCTCTACTGTTCAATATGACAGCAAATAGTGAATGTGACTATTCACCAGATAGAAGGTGCATTACTTCACATACATTGATACCCTTTCTCATGACATGGTCCCCATTCATGGTCCCATTTCCCTCCCCCCCTCATCTGAATTTCCCCCTTCGCTATCCAATTTCAAATAACCAATTAAGCACATATAAAATATATCAGATAACAAGGTGAAATATTGTAACAATAAGAGATAACCAAGGGACAACAAAAGAGATGAGAGATAACATAGTACATTAAGGACAGCAATCACTCATTATATGGCTTTTGTTTGCTTATCCTGGAGGTCCTTACATTTAGTGTCATACTATTTGGCCTAATGGCTCTAGATTTTGTTCTATTGTAAATCTCCGCTAGGCGAGCCCAAGGTTTCTACTGATTATGACAAATGAGGGAGACTATTGGGCCTATGTTCCTTTGAGTCTGGCTTACTTCACTTAATATGATGTTTTCTAAGTCTTTCCATTTCCTTACAAATGGGGCGATGACAGGAGCATAGAATTGCATTGTGTATAAATCACATCTTGTTGATCCACTCATCAACTGAGGGACATCTGAGTTGGTTCCATATCTTTGCTATGTTATATAGTGCTGCAGTGAACATTGTTGTGCTAGTGGATTTAGTATGCCCTTGCTTCTGGATGGTTGGGTAAATGCCAAGTAGTGGAATTGCTGGGTCATAGGGGAGCTCTATGTTTAGTCTTTTGAGGAACTGCCATACTGCTTTCCATAGTGGTTGAACGAGTTTGCACTCCTACCAACAGTGTAGTAGTTTTTCCTCCTGGCCACATCTCCTCCAGCATCTGTTGTTATTAGATTACTTGATCCTGGCCATTCTAACTGGAGTGAGGTGGAATCTTAGAGTTGTTTTGATTTGCATTTCTTTTATTACCAGAGGTGTTGAGCATTTCTTCATGTGTCTATAGGCCATTCTTATTTCTTCTTCAGAGAAGACTCTCTTTAAGTCTTTGGTCGATCTTTTAATGGGATGGTTGTTTCTTTGGAGATTAGTTTTGGAGTGATTCAATTTTTTGAGCTGTTGATATATTTTAGATATGAGGCCTTTGTCTGTTGTATGGTTAGTGAAGATCTTCTCCCACTCTGTAGGCTTCCTAATTAATTTACTAACTATATCCTTTGCCTTACAGAAGCTCTGCAGTTTAATGCAGTTCCACTTATCCAGCCTTTCTCTGATTTGTTGTGTTTCTTGGTCCTTATTGAGAAAGTTTCAACCTGTGCCAAGGAGGTCTAGTGTATCTCCTATTCCTTCATGTAAAGTTTTCAATGTGTCTGCTTTTACCTCGAGGTCTTTGATCCATTTGGAGTTAATTCTAGTGCAGGGTGACAAAGAAGGATCCAACTTTAGTTTTCTGCATGTGCTTAACCAGTTCTGCTAGCACTACTTGTTGAAGAGGCTGTCTTTCTTCCATTCTATTTTTTTGGCTCTTTTGTCAAAGATTAGGTGGCCATAGGTCTGTGGTTTAATATCTGGGTCCTCAGTTCTATTCCATTGGTCTTCAGGCCTGTTCTTGTGCCAGTACCAAGCTGTTTTGATTATTATAGCTCTGTAATAGAGTCTAAAGTTTGGTATTGAAATTCCTCCTGTGCTGTTTTTTCTGCTAAGTAGTGTTTTTGTTATACGGCGTCTTTTATTATTCCATATGAAATTTTGGATTGCCTCTTCTATTTCTTTAAAGAATGACATTGGGATATTGATGGGTATTGCATTGAATTTGTAGATAGCCCTTGGCAAGGTTGTCATTTTCACAATGTTGATTCTTCCAATCCCGGAGTATGGGAGGTTTTTCCATTTCCTCAGTTCTGCTCTAATTTGCTTTTTAAAGGTTTTAAAGTTTTCATCAAAAAGTTCCTTCGCATTCTTAGTTAAGCTAATTCCTAGGTACTTTATTTTCTTTGAGGCTATTGCAAAAAGAGTTCCTTTCCTGATTGTTGCCTCTTTTCTCTCACTTTTGGTATAGAGGAAGGCAGTTGATTTTTGAGGGTTAATTTTATAACCTGCTACCTTGCCAAAGTTTTGAATCAGCTCAAGGAGCTTGGGAGTGGAGTTTATAGCGTTCTTTAAATACAGAATCATGTCATCTGCAAAGAGGGAAAGTTTCACTTCCTTTTTCCCTATTTGGATCCCCTTTATGCTTGCTTCTTGCCTTATTGCACTGGCTAGGAATTCTAATACTATGTTAAAGAGGAGTGGAGAGAGAGGGTGTCCTTGTCTCATTCCTGGTTTTAGAGGAAATGGCTTTAGCTTTTCGCTGTTAAGTATAATACTAGCAGCGGGTTTGTGATACACAATCTTTATTATACTGAGGAACGTTCCATGGATTCCTAGTTTCTCCAGAGCTTTTAGCATAAAGGGGTGTTGGATCTTGTCAAATGCCTTTTCTGCATCTATTGAGACAATCATGTGATTTTTGTCCTTGCTCCTTTTGATGTGTTGAATTATATTAATTGATTTGCGTATGTTACACCAGCTTTGCCTCTCTGTGATGAATCCTGTTTGATCATAGTGTATAATTTTTTTGATGAGTTGTAGATGGTTGGCCAGTATTTTGTTGAGAAGTTTTGCATCGATATTCATCAACGAAATCAGTGTATAGTTCTCTTTCTTTGATGAATCTCTGTCTGGTTTGGGGATAAGGGTTATACTGGCTTCATAGAATGAGTTTGGCAAAGAGCCTTTGTTTTCAATTTCTCTGAAGAGCTTGAGGCTTATTGATGTGAGCTCTGCTTTGAAGACCTTATAGAATTTAGCTGTGAATCCATCTGGCCCTGGGCTTTTCTTAGGTGTAAGGTCTCTTATTGCTATTTCTCTTTCAGTGCTTGAAATAGGCCTGTTTAGTTGGATTAGGTTTTCTTGGTTCAGTGTGGGTATGTTAATAAACAATCTATTCTTTTTAGCTTAGATTATATTTGCTACCTCCTCCCCTCTTTGTCTCAAGGATCTAGAATTTGTCCTTTCTTTGTAAGTTTTCCTGTTCTTTCTTCATTGTAATTTGGGCTGTAGCCAGAAGAGCTCACAATTGAGTATCTTAAGAAGCAGCAGCAGCACTATAGCTCTGATGAGCCACAGTATCGCTTCCGGTTTTCCAGTGGTTAATGGGAGATAAGAGTCTCACAGATTTTGGTTTTCAACCTTGATCCTCAGGTCTCAGCCTTTTGAGTAGCTAGGATTACAGGTGTCAGCCACTGGTGGCGGCCTGGCTTGATTTCAGAATCTTGCCCTAACACATCCTCCTGTTAGTCTCTCTCCTCTGGTACGGGCTTATATTTTACATTCAGTTCTTGACTCTAATAATCCATATTCTTTAAAGTTTAGAAAAAAATACTTGATCTTAAAAAAATACCTATTTTAGCACAGAAGTGCTACTGTTTGAATGTGTCTTCCAAACTTTGTAGGTTGGAAACTGAATCCTCAGGGAGGCATTCCTGGGTGTGGGGCCAATCAGAAGTGAGGAGGCTTTGGGAGTCTGCCACTGTGAATGGATTAACGTCATTGTCACAGTAGTAATTCAGTTGTGGGTGTTGCCTTCTAGCTGGTAAGTGCTCCTTCACCAGGTAGTGCTTTCCATCAGATCTGGATGCAGATGCAGGCTCTTCTGGTCTTTGACACCAAACCACCAGATGGTCAAGAAACCAACTTCTATTATTTAAAAATTACCCAGTCTATTGTATTCTGTGTTAGCAGCAGAAAATGATAGAAGGCAAGCTTCACAGGTTAGAGATGAACAATTTCAATTGGAAAGCTCATTTCCAAACCAACAGAAAGGATTCCTTTATACTGTTTGATGAGTGCAAGTTGCCGGCTCAAGGGAATGTAGCCAAAAAGTGGAGGTCAAGACGCTTTTAGATAGACTGAAGAAAGGCAGGAGTTTGGCCTAGTGGTATAGTGCTTACCTAGCACGCATGAAGACCTGGGTTTGATTCCTTGGTACTACACACATAGGAAAAATCCAGAAGTGGTGCTGTGGTTCAAGTGGTAGAGCTCTAGCTTGGAGAAAGCCAAGAACAGTGCTCAGGCCCTGAGCTCAAGCCCAGGACTGGCAAAAAAAGAAAAAAGTTTCTCAAGATAGACTGAAGAAATACTGGCAAATATAAGTTACATACTTAAAGATAAAACTTGTCAGAGTTATATAAACCATTGTAGAAGAAAGTTCAACGCTCTGGCCAAATATACCTCATTGAAGTAATTGGTTCATCAACCTAGTTCAGTACAGTAATTATGGACACAGATTTGGGCTAAAAACATGGAACAATAGATTTCCCATTTCAAGTATGAATCTTCCTTTATTAACATCCCTATGAAAACAACTGCAGACCTTTGTATATTATTAACTGCAAATATATAAGCCTTAAAAAATCCATAGTTCCTAGTGTACTAGAACCTAAAAACTGTGAACTGAGGGGCAAAATAGATACAAAGAATTTACTTGCAAGATTTGAAAGATCTAGATATACTGGAAATTTCATCTTAAGTAATGAGATTAGCATCAAACACACAAGCCTAATATAAAAGCATAACATAAAAAATATGACACATAAGTGGAATTGGGTTCTAAATGTACCTTAGACTCATGAATTTTTCTTCCTTTTCCTAAGGAAAAATGCATAAAGAAATGATGGTTTGTGATTATGGTACCAAAATCCCACTAAGTTTGCTGTCTTGTGAAAAAGAAAAGGGAATGGGAGGTCCTGGGTTTATACTTCTCCTATTTTGACACATGTTTTTGACACAACTCCTGTCCAGCGTGGTGGGTGGGTTGTTTGTTTTACTTCACCTCATTCCAGAAGCAAATTAAAACAACTTACAAAATCACATAAATTAAAGCTCCAAGTAAAATAAGCGAGAAGTAAGGGTGGGGATGGAAATGAGAGCCAAGAATGATGTCAAGCAACGCACATAGCAAAGACCTATACACTTAGCATGGGTGAGGGGACTTTCTTGGCTCTGTTTTTCTAGTGATCACCACAGAGAAACCTGGTTACCATGTCACAAATAAAGGCAGCTACAATACAGAAAATGTTCACAATTTTGACAGAAAAAATCTAACGTTGTCTCTAGAGTGTTCAAAAATGAATAAGCTGAGTGGTGGTGGCTCACACCTATAATCCTAACCACTCAGGAGGCTGAGATGTGAGGATCATGGTTTGAGCCAGCCTGGGCAGAAAAGTTTGTGAGACTCTGATCTCCAATAAACTACTCAGGAAAGGGCCAGAAGTAGTGCTGTGACTCAAGTAGCAGACTGCTAGCCTATATTCAAATAATCTCAGGAATAGTGCCCCGGCCCTGATTTCAAGCCCCAGGACTGGCACACACACACACACACACACACACACACACACACACTCATACACACACACACACTCATACACACACTCATTCACAAGACTACTATATTATTTAATAAGCAATGCTTAGCAGTACTTTTTCTCTATACAGTATAGGATTTTGGCCAGTTCTTACAATGGACTTCATTGTAGCTATTATATGAAAGCACTATATTAAAGAGCTAAAGAGATCTTTTAAAGTAGGCCAATATACATTTTACATCATGTGCAAGTTAACATTCATAGTTCCTGGCTACTGGCATGAAATACAAAAGTCATCCATTAAAGACAAAGGCTAGTTTATTACTTACAACGACAGGCTGAATGTCTGTCCTTGCCTCGATATTAAGAAACCCAGTTCCTGTGGGACAACATGAAGAGGTACAGGTCATGTCTGGCGTCTGCCATGGGCTGTGTTGTAGGAGAGAACTACCAAGCTTAGGGAACTCGAATATTTTATGATAGGAAGTAGTTACGCATTTTATTTGATGCAAGGATCTTACCTTTAGGAGTTAGAAAACAGTGTTTCCTTCTTTTTTAATCCAAAACTTTTTATTTTTTTGCTTTATTGTCAGGTGATGTATAGAGGGGTTACAGTTACATTCGTCAGGTAGTGGGTACATTACTTCTTGAATGTTGGTATCCCTTCCCATGTTTTTCTCTTACTTTCTCTCCCCTCACTTCCTCTCACTCATCTTGTTTTTCCCTTTCCATCCCTATTTCAAGTAAACAAGTGTATATACAAAATACCAGGTACCACAGTCAGATGCAGCAACAATATGAGATAAAACATAGGGGCAAATAAAAGAGAAAAGAAACAATTTCACACAGTACCTTAAGAACAATAATCACAAACAGCATTTTCTCCAAGGCTTATTTGCAAACATTTAATCCAGTTCACAGGGAATTAATGTCTCTGTTCATAAAATACATAGAAACTTGAGGAATCTTTGAAGAACTGACTTTCAACAAAGATTTCAAGGACATAACTCAAGCACTCACTGGATTATCCAAGGACTTTCAGATTATTTGCAGGAATTGTTGGGCTACATTTCCTTTAAACTAAACTACATTTTCTTTAAACTAAAGAAACAGGGTCTCTGCCATCACCAAAAGATTATAGATAAATACAAATATATTTTATGTATTTTTCAAGCCATTGTCAATGTTTTCTTCAACAGGATTTTTGTTTTATAAATGTGAATGACAATGAATGACATAGTCTATAATCTCCCAAGTATCTGGAGTTTAGCATTTCCACATTTCAAATAAAACACAATACTTGAAGAGGATTTTGAATGTGGTTAGGGCTCGGTATCCTAGCATGGATGCCCAAATTATTCTAGTATTTTCGCCAGGGTACCCAAGTCAGAACTTTCTAGAAGATTGCCTAAAACACACCTAAGGATTTCATGAAGAAAATTATGGTGCTTTTACTTACTTACAGTTCTGGAAAATTTCTATCCTTCTGTTTGGATTGGGACAATGACAGGACAGAAAACTATTGAGAAAGTGAAATGTCCTCTCTGAGATGGTCCCTTTCTTTAAGTCATTACTCTTCAACATCTTCACTGAATTGCTCATTTGTCTTCCTAGTGAGGGTAATGCAACCATCTTTTCCTGACCAAACAAGCAGAGATTTGCTTTTACTTCATTACTAACCAAGCAGCTCCACACTGTACATCAGGACTGCTAATGTGGCTCAGACATCCTCGTCTGGCCCAGCAGTGTCTCAAATCTGAGTTCCATTAGCTAATTTCACACCCCTTCACACACACACTCTGTTCTGAGGAGTTAGTCTTCAATATTTCTGCTGGGTTTGTTCCCTTAGAAAACCTGTTGTTTTCTGCTAACACTGTGGCCCCACTAATTTTACTTGATATTAATGGCTTAGAGAAGCAGAACTCACAGGGCCAGCTAGATGAATGTCCAAACTCAGGTTTGAGGGCGCTGCCTATTCAAGGAGAAAATCAGAGATAAAAAGTACCTGTTAAATAACCCAGTGCCTTCCACTGTCCCTGCCAGAGAATTCCTAAGGTGAGAGTGTAGACCAGGCCAGCTCCAGATGACTTTAGCAATGCATCTCCTCACACTGTTTTTGAAGGACAGGGATGTCTCTTCAGTTTTTATTTTACTAAGTTGCCTAGAATTTATTTTTGAGCAGCCTGCTTTCACTTCTTTCTTATGTTTGGATTCATCTATAGAAACTTTATAAATAGACAAAGAACATGTAAAATGTTATTAAATATCCAGCTATGCTAGTATCTGTATTCAGGACTCTATCATATAGTATTTTGGGGGTGGGAAGTTGAAGGTACATACATCCAAGCTTAGAAGTCTATTAAAAGAAGGGCTTTACTATTGTTGCCATTTATTATTGTTTGCAACAATGTTATCTAATAAATGCTTCCTGTATGTCAGGCATTAAAATCCTGCTATTAAATTTATAACATTGATAGTCTCTATTTTAGAATTTAAAGTTTAGTAATTAAAACTAGAAATGGAGGAGCATGACCTAGTGGTAGAGTGCTTGTGTAGCATGCATGAAGCCCTGGTTTGATTTTTTGGTACCACACACACAGAAAAAGCCAAAAAATAGTGCTGTGGCTCAAGTGGTAGGGTGCTAGTCTCAAGAAAGCTCAACGACAGTGCCCAGGCCCTGAGTACAAGTTTGAGGACTAGCAAAAACAAAACAAAATAAAACTAAATCAGGGTAATGTTGTTTGCTTAAAATGCTGGTTCCAACTATTTACCATAGCAAAGATATGGAACCAACCGAGATGCCCCTCAGTTGAACAGTGGATCAACAAGATGTGGTATTTGTACACAATGGAATTCTATGCTGCTGTCAGAAAGAACGAGATCACCTCATTTGTAAGGAAATAGAAAGACTTAGAAAAAAATCATATTAAGTGAAGTAAGCCAGACTCAAAGGAATATAGGCTCAGTGGTTTCCCTCATTTGTCATAATCAGTAGAAACCTTGGGCTCTCCTAGCAGAGACTTACAACAAAGCAAAACCTAGATACATAAGGCCATACAGTATGATGCTAAATGAAAGGACCTCCAAGATATAGAAACAAAAGCCTTATTATGAGTGATTGTTTTCCTTAATGTACTATGTTATCTCTCATCTCTTTTGCTGTCCCGTGGTTATCTCATATTGTTACAGCATTTCACCTGGTTATCTGATATATTGGATAAATGAGTATTTGGTTATTTGAAACAGGATAGGGAAGGGGGGAAAAGAAGATGAGGGGTGGGGATGCGGGGAGGGAAATGGGGACCAAGACATGAGAAAGGGTATCAATGTTTGTGAAGTAATGCACCTTCTATCCGGTGAATATAATGTAACCCTTCTATTAATTACAATAAAAAATATATGGAAAAAATGCTGGCTCTGTTACCTCTTAGTGCTATGTCCTTGGGCCTTCCACTTCACCACTGTAGGTTCAGTTTTTCTACCTGTAAAATAAGTGGGACAACAATGCCTTTCTCATAGGTTGTTTGGAGGAATAAATTGTAATTTATGTAATTGATTAGACCTGTATCTAGCACATTTTAGAGTACTGGAATGTAGTCAATATTGATAACTAGCAAGGGCTTCTTGCTAGAAAGTGAAATGTAAATTTAAAATCTTATCTGCTCTACTCCAGAGCCTGTCAGAACATTAATCATTAGAATATTCCCACTTCGTCAGGACTGTTAACCTTCCTGAGTCTCAGGCTTGTTTCTGGTGAATGGGAATAACACTGTAGTTCCTACACAGTCACTCTATTAAATGCTATTTCAGAGCCCAGCTCACGGTAAAGATCAGCTGGTAATGTGTTACCTCTGTCTTTACATCCATAGCTACATAATTTTCATATGTATACATTTGTGCACACAATGTGTTGCATATAATGCAGAGCATTGTAGACCTATAATTACTTTTAAACAGTTTCTCTAAAATCCTAGAACTGCAGAGTAGTTCAAAATATATTTCTATGAACTTACTCCTATTTTTTTTTGAAGAATTGGGTTGGTTTCCTAGATAATTAAAAAGTTTCCTTCTTCACAAGGTCTCAGTTTATATTTTTAACATCCTGATGCCTTTTCCCCAACTCAGTGAAATAGTTCACCCAAAATTTGCCTTATAAATATTTTTCTCTTCCACCAATTTCAAATTTGTATCACAGAAGGAAGAAAAGAGACAGAGAGATGTGATTTTTCTTTTTTTTCTTTTTTTTTTTGGTGTGTGTGGGAAAGGGTGTGATGTCATCTTGTCTCCACCCCTTGTGAGTAAGCCACAGCAGGGGGAGGGCAGGCCTGCCTCTGTCACTGGAAGACAGTCCACTTAAATGCGGCTCCAGAGTTGTGAGGCTTCCACCAGCATCACTCCCCGTGTGAGGTGGCCGGTGCAACATGCTCTCCAGCTTGCGATGGCTGCTTCTCTGTGGAAGTATTGCATTTGCCCTGGGAAATGCACAGAAATTGCCAAAAGGCAAGTAGTTCTGATGTTTTATGCTTTAAGAATAATACTAACGGATGTGTGTGCAGTGTTCTATTAACTATGATATGCTTTCCAACATGAAGGGGGTGGAGTTATGTGGCAGAAAGTCCAAGTGAAAGGGAGGGGTGTCTCTTAAACTTTTACTTCTCCTGTTCTTAGTTTTCTGCTGCCCACAACGTTTTTCTTTCAGTTATGTTCAGAGGAACCTGAATGGTATAATATGGAAGTACAGTATTGGAATATTGAGTGATATTGTATAAATGAGCATTTAGAATTTGTTAGTTATTTGGTGCTTTTATTCTCTTCCCCCAGAGACTAAGCCAGTATTTGTTTATGGATTTAAAAAAAGCTAGTTCTGAAATTGGAAATTCTTGGCATAAATCTCAAATGTACCTGTTCATCCGAAGTTTGAGGCAGTTTAGGCAGGTCAGATCCAAACGTAGCCATGAGCTAAGCAGCAGGCACCTTTCTGGGAGAGTTTGGGGGTGTTTGAGCTGAATGGGACACTCCCCCCTCCTGTTTAAATTGCTCTTATTTTAGTGTTGGTATTTTGTTTACAAATGCCATCAAAAAGAAATTAACATTTCTCAACTTAGAAAATATCAGTAACCCTTTTGAGCCTATTAGCACTAAAACCCGAGACTCTTGCCTCTGTCCTGTCTTTGAACATAAATGCTGCATGTAGTTTAGCTCCTTTGCAGAGGCACTTTTCTAAGCCAACTCAACGTCTGCAAAGGCTTTTTATGGTTGCAGACTGCAGTAGTCAGCAGATTTATGGAAAACAGACTGGAATTTACCGTCCAGTTATAATGGAAAAGGTTGGACATAATGCAGAGCACAGTGTGTAGAGAGGCAGAAAGAAAAGTTGTTAATGTTAGACTATCCAAAAGTTCATGTCTTTATCTGCTTTCTGGTGAGTTCACTTCAGGATCATTTTGTCTCAAATGCAAAGTGTCCTAGTGTCACTGGATAAAGTGAAACTTGAATGTGGAATGTGAATGTTGAAGGAAGCATTTGGCTGGTTGGTCTTTCACTTGATGTGAAAAGCAGTTAACAAGAACAATAACAACAACAAAAGCCTAAAATTAATTTTTTCAACTCCAATCAAACAATCATGCTAAGAAAAAGTAAAACAATCACTCCTCAATCTTCTATTAAGAATTTTGTGATTGAAATAAAGTGTGAGCCACAGACACTTAGAATTGACTGTTCATATTGATGACGGATTTAATGACTACTTGCCACTTGAGGGGAGTGTTGGCATTTTTTCTATCTCAGTACTTATAGATGATTTGATTTTTGTATTTGCTGAGTAGGAAAAAAAGCCAACATTTAGTTAGTACAAAGTGCTGTGAATTCCAAGTGCTTTAATTAGAATGATATAATCGTAAAGCATATTTGTAATCGTAAAGAAAAAAAACAAAGCAGTCAAAAACAGCTATGAAATTTTGTCACACTGAGTATTGTGCTATTTTTTTTAATTAGATGTATTTTTTAGCTGGGTTTCTTTTGTAAATTTAAAACATATCCACAGTTTTGGTAATTTGAAAGCAGAAGTCCCATCAAATCATAATAAGTGGCAAGTCTTCTCCTATTTAATGCTTTTTCTTTATTATGGAAGCTATTGAATAACTTTTTTTTTTTTTAGCTGAAGCGACCTTTCTTAAACTGGGTTCCATGGAGGGGTGCATTGTGGTACAAGGGATAGGGGATGAGAGAGGAGAAAGGCAGCATATTTGTTGTTTATGGTATTTTTCTTTCTGATCCTGGAGCTTGAACTTAGGGCCTGGGCTCTGTCGCTGAGTGTCTTTGTGCTCAAGGTAGTACTCTACCACTTGAGCCACAGTGCCACGTTGGATTTTATTGGAGAGAGGAGTTTCATGGACTTTCCTGCCTGAGCTGGCTTCACACTGAGATCCTCAGATCTCAGCCTCCTGAGTAGCTAGGATTACAGTTGTGAGCAGCTAGCACCTGGCTTTGTCTTTTGTGGGGCTAGAATGTTTTCTCACAGGCTTGTCCATCATAAAACACATTTGAAGAGATGGTTGGCTAAAATAGCAAAAAAAGTTCATTTTTTTTCTTCCTTTCAATTTTAAGTTAAATACTACCTGTGATTAAAGAAGAAGATAGAATCTGGGAGCTAAGCCAGGTGTAGTGGCTCATGACTGTGATCTTATCTACTCAGGAGGCTGAGATCTTAGGATTGAGGTTCAAAGCCAGCCTGGGCACTAAAGTCTGTAAGACTCTTATGTCCAATTAACCACTAGAAAACTGCAAGTGGTGCTGTGGCTCAAGGGATAGGATGGTAACCTTGAGCTGAAGAGCTTAGGGACAGTGCCCATGTCCAGAGTTCAAGCCCCATGATGGACAAAAAAAAAAAAAAAAGGAAAAGAAAAACAAGCTGAGGGCTAGAAAAGGCATTACTTTTTTTTTTTAAAATCATATCTACTGGTCCAGACCTTTGGTTTGTTTTTTTTTTTTTGCCAGTCCTGGGCTTGAGCTCAGGGCCTGAGCACTGTCCTTGGACTTTCTCAAGGCTAGAGCTCTACCACTTGAGCCTCAGCACCACTTCTGGCTTTTTTCTATGTATGTGGTACCAAGGAATTGAACCCGGGTCTTCATGCATGCTAGGCAAGCACTTTAACCACTAGGCCAAACTCCCGGCCCCCAGACCTTTGGTTTTATGGACCACTAAAAATACACATATATTTAAATAACAAAGCTCTATTATGGGGCTCACAGTAGAAACTTGCCATGTAGGAATGCTCAAAGTGAGGAAATATCCTTGTGGTTCATAAAAGCAAATAAAAAATTTATCAAGTAAGTGCATTTAATTAGACAAATAAGTTCACCATCCTTACTCTGACTTTACCAACTGGTCAAAAACTTAACCACAGGCCAATGTTTGGGAAACAATATACTACTTCAACCATTTACCTTCTAAATAAGGATAGCCAAACTGGGTGTGGTGGCTCACATTTATAATCGTAGATATTTGAAAAGCATTGATAGGATTATAATCAGAGGCTGGTCCTGGACAAAAACTTAAGACACTCTGAAAAATAACTAAAATAAAAATGGTTAAGGGTGTGACTCAAGTGGCACAGTATGTGCCTCACAAATTTGAGATCTTGCATTTAACCATAGATACTGCCCAAAAGAAAAAAAAAAGATACTCACAGTTAGAAGAAGTTTAGGGACTTCCCATGTTAGTGGCAGGGCTAGAACTGAGTTTCTGGTTCAGAATCTTGCTTCTTGCCAGGGAAGCAGCTTCCATTCAAATCTCTGGATTCGTTTCCTGCAGTATTCCTGATAATGCCATCTTCCCCTTGAATAAAATTCTAGAGGCACATCTTAAATACCAAGAATATATCAACATCTCATGTATATAAATATGAATTTGCTTATTTATAAGAAATCACTTTGTACATGTCTTGTGTTTATTTGCATACCTACTCACTTAACTTGTTATAAAAATAAGTTGTTTGAAATTTTTAAAACTTTTTTGGTAAAGCTTAATGCTAGAGACCATGATTAATGTGCATTTTATTTTCTTCACCATTTAAGATGTTGTTGTTTGGCAAATTATTGAATGTTGTTATGCCTTGTTTTTTTTCCATCTAAAAAATGAAAATTAAACTGGGTGCTGGTAGCTCATTCCCGTAATCCTAACTAGGTCGTAGGCTGAGATCTGAGGATCATGGTTAAAAGCCAGCTTGGACAGGAAAGTGTGTAAGACTGTCTCCACCAATCTCCCAGACAAGTCATATGCGGAGCTGTGACTCAAGTGGTAGATATTAGCCTTGAGCAAAAGCAGCTCATGGATAGCATAAGACCCAGGCTCTGAGTTCCAGGCCCAAGACCAGCACACAAAAGAAATGGAAATAAAAATAGCTATTATGCAAGTTTTAATTTTTTCTTTCATTTTATTGTCAAAGTGATGTTAGAGGGGTTACAGTTACATATGTGAGGTGGTGAGTACATTTCCCCTCCCATGTTTTTCTCTCACTTTTTCTCTCCCCACTCCCACCCTAAGTTGTAGAGTTCAATTCCAACATATTGTCTTGTACATATTGCTGTTACATTGGTTCATTGTTTGTCTCACCATCTCATTGTTCCCTTTTCCTTCCCTGAATCAAATAGACATATATACAATACATCAGGTACCAAAATCAGATACAGTGACAACAGGGGATAAACCAGGGGAGGGTGGGAAGAAATAATTTCACAGAGTACATTAAGTGATTCAAAGTCTATTTTCATATATACACACTAAACAATGTATACACCTTATGTTGAGACTAAAAGAGAGATGTTTTTAGGTAGCAGATGAGGTTGAGTGTTCTTGGTGGAAAATTGGAATAAGATTGTTCAGTGCTGTTCTGTGTGAAAAGAATTAAGGGAAGGCATCTACTGCTTTGTGGCCTGACTGTTGTGTGTCCATGTAGATGAACGCTACTCTTCTCGGAAAGCTTCATCTTTCCTATAGGATCCCCTTTTCCACAGGATTGGTGAGACTCCATGGCTGATAACCATTCTGGAGGACAGTAATTCTACAACACACAGGTCCTAGAGAAGGATGACTACATTGTTGCATACTTCAGACGCCTCTCGTTTCAGCTAACTCTTAGAATCTTTCTTCTTTGTACTAGAGAATTCTCCCCCTCCCCAGGCATATGTGCTAAAATTAAACATTCAGAGAATAATATGGGGTGAAGGTGCCAATAAAAATCTTACAAATGAGCATCAGAAGAGGGATAAACCTCTGTACTGAGGCTCCTGTGTATGGAAGATTATAATTAGGCTGAAGACTATTACTTAGTGAGGAATCTGTGACACTTCTCACTAAGGCATTTGTGAGGAAAATCATAGAGGTTCCAAGATACATGTGCAATAAATAGTTCCACACATGGACTTGTGGCTCAGGGAACTAGCTCCTTGCCTCTTACTCCAAGGCTGGGAATTCCTGACATGAAGCAGATGGACAGATGATTTGACAGTAACAGTAACCATTGTGGCTATTAACTACACTATTATTGTTCAGTTATTCTCATAAACAATGTTCTTTGAGTTCATACTACATATGGTCATTTAGTGTTATATGTTTGCCATTTAACAAAGCTGTTTATGAATACACTGCATCTTGAGCAGTGTCATCCCTTTCAACATTCTCACTCACCCTTCTCTTACCCACCTCTCTCACTCTACTTCATTTTGTAAGATATACATCCAACTTTTTTTTTTTACTGTATTCTTTC
This sequence comes from Megascapheus bottae, assembly GCF_031878675.1. Lineage (NCBI taxonomy): Eukaryota > Metazoa > Chordata > Mammalia > Rodentia > Geomyidae > Megascapheus > Megascapheus bottae. Next base: position 73,214,378 of record NC_143509.1, read on the forward strand.
CCTCTTCTCCATATTTTTTTTTGCCAGTCCTGAGCTTGAGCTCAGGGCCTGAGCACTATCCTTGAACTTTCTCAAGGTTGGAGCTTTACCACTTGAGCCTCAACACCACTTCCAGCTTTTTTCTGTGTATGTGGTACTGAGGAATTGAACCTGCAAGGCAAGCACTCTACCACTAGACCAAACTCCTGGCCTCTCCATATTTTTATTGTAGAGAATCAAATTAAATATTCAAGCACTCTTATAAAGCAGGTATTGCATCGTTCCCATTTTGTAGAGCAATGGATTGTCTGTACTTCCCAGTACTTAAGTAATTTGCCCAACTCACATAGCCAGAGAGGTTTTAAGCAGACAAACAAGGAAAAGCCCCTACTTTTTAATTTGGATCTGATATCAGCTCCTTGCTCTTTGTAAGCAATGCTGATTTATTCAAGTAATCATTTATTTAGAATTATTTTCTATGCACATGAAGAATTTGGAGTCTGAGGGAACGTACCATGGTGCCTGTCTCCAAGGCCCTAACCAGTAAGTGAGGAGATGGATGGAAAGAGATAATTCCAGGAGAGTGAGGTCCTCCTCCAAATTGGGTGAAGTACAAAGAACTTTGAGAACAGCCAAAAGGCCCCAGTCCAGACTGGAGGTGTCAAGACATATGAGAAGCTCTGAAGGAGAGATCTGAGGAGCAAACACAACTTGGGCAAGGAGGTGTTTGGCTAAAGAGGTCAGAGACCTTCCCAGCATAAGTAGCCACTGGGCCAGCATCCATAGGATACCTAGGAGCAGAGCTCAGGAATTAGTAAAGCATTACAAAGGGAAGCCAAGACTGGAAATTCACCCTACATGCAATTGTGCCTTTGGTGTCTCCATCTGTCCTAAATTCTCAAGATTCATTACCTCAAGACTCATCGCAACAGAGGAAATAGACTGTTGTCTTTGGAAAGTCAGCCTCTTACATCTTGTTCTGTAAAATTTCCAGCCATTCACCTGGGGCCTGGCGCTCATTCACCTGGAGCCCTCCCAACCTCACTAGGACAGAACACGAATGTGTCATTCTCACAGCCCAATTCATGTCTCCAAAGGGTGGCTCATACTTGTGAGAGACTAGGAAGGTGGAGGGATGATTGTGGGGAGTGCAAAGATGACGAGATGGAGTCCTGATTTCACCTGAATAGTACATAATTATGTGCTGATGGAAATGTATTAATGAATACGTAAGAAGAAATGGTTCCATTGATTTAAAATTACAGAAGACTATTTTAGAATATTTTATAGTTCTCTCACTTCCTTCCCTCCCAACTGTCCTTTCCTTCCCTTCCTCTCTCCTTCCCTCCTTCTTTCCTTCCTTCGCTTCTTTATTTTTGCCAGTCCTGGGTCTTGAACTCAGGGCCTGAGCACTGTCCTTGGGCTTTTCCTCAAGGCTAAGTGCTTTACCACTTGAGCTACAGCATTATTTCCGGCTTCTTCTGTGTATGTGGTACCAAGGAATCAAACCTTGGTCTTGGAGCAAGCTAGGCAAGCACTCTACCACTAGGTCAAACTTCCTTCCTCTTCCTTGAACTCAGATCCTTCTTCTTATTAGGCAGATGTTCTACCCTTGACAAGTATCCTCAGCATTTTCTTTATTTTTTCAGATAGACTGTATAATCTTTTTTTTTTTTGCCTGGTTTTCTTGACTCTCATTTATCCTACCTACACATTCTATGTTACTAGGCGGACAGGCAAATTCCACCATGCCAAGCTTTTGTGTTGATGTGGAATCTGCCTCTTTCCTCTGTGCTGACCTTGAATGCTGATTCTATGATCTTCACATCCATAGAAGCTGAAATTACAGATGTGAGCCACTGCACTCAGCCTGATTTTTAAAAAAATTTAAGTACTAATTATTGAGCATCAACCAGGTAATCGTTCTAGCTGTTGTATAAAAAGAACTTTATATTAGGAATGAAAAAAATGATCAAGTATAACTCTTTTGTGCTGAGTTTAGAACTCAAGGTTTCAAAATAAAAATTCTTTATAAAATTATTATGTGCCAATGATACACTAGCTCAATGTAGAAACTATTATTTTAGTTCTTTGATTATTCCGTCAGGCTGTGACATACAAAATGTTAAGAAATCTTAGCATCTTTCCTTTTTGTTTCCATATATTTTTATTGTAATTAATAGAAAGGTTACATTATATTCACCAGATAGAAAGTGCATTACTTCACAAACACTGATACCCTTTCTCATGTCTTGGTCCCCATTTCCCTCCCCCCACCCCTGCCCCTTATCTTGTTTTCCCCCCTTCCCTATCCTATTTCAAATAACCAAATATGCATATATACAATATATCAGAAGGTGAAATACTGTAACAATATGAGATAACCAAGGGACAACAAAAGAGATGAAAGATAACATAGTACATTAAGGACAACAATCACTCGTTATATGACTTTTGTTTCTATATCCTGGAGGTCTTTTCATTTAGCGTCATCTTATATGGCCTTATGTATCTAGGTTTTGTTCTATTGTAAATCTCTCTTAGCATCTTTTCTTTTAGGATATGGGGGAACACTTGATAATATGACTAATTAATCTGTATAATGGCAATGAAGGTTTAAATGTAAATGAGAAATTCTGTATATTGGCCATGGAGATTTAAATGTAGGTGGTAAATGGTTTATTTAAGGCAAAGATAAGGGATCTAAGGAAGAGAGAGCCATGGATAATAAATGAAAACGTGTTTGTTCAAATGGTTAAAAAAGTAAAAAGAAAAAGGACTACAAAAGTTAAGAACACATTCTGTTGAAGTAACACAAATATAACCATAATTTTTATTACTAATCATGCTGTTTACTGGTGTGTTTATGTGAATTTACTATTTGCTCAAGGAATATGCTAGTTATTTGTTGCTGTATAAAGCATTTCTCTAAAATTATCGGCTTACAATAAGATATTTATTGCTTCTAAGTTGCTGGGGGTTAGGAGTCAGACTGGCTTCATTAGATCTTCTGCTTCTAGGTTTTTCTGTGAGAGTTTTAGAACTGGGGTCTTATACAAAGGCATGGCAGGTGAAGAATTTACTTCTAGGCTCCCATGACTCGGGGACTGTTACCTTGGAAGGCCAGTTCTTCCATGTGGGCCTCTCCACTATGGCCTTTAGCTTCACCAAATATATGAGCCCGGAAGAGTCTGCAGGCAAGACTTTCGGTTTTATGCTGTCTAATAGTAGAGGTGAAGCCTCTTTTGCTATGTCCTCTTGTTTAGAAGCAGCTCAGGGGAGAGAGATAATTGCACACTTACACTGTCTTGATTCTACACACACGATGAAATGCTCAGTATCACCAAATGATATATTGGAACTGTGAACAGAGGAAGTCCAACTCTAGAGAAAGCATTGTTGTTTGAACATTTTCACTCTGGCTACTTCCCGCAGAATTCTACCATTAGCAACAGATGGTCAACACATAAAATGCTAAATTGTTGAATTCCAGGGTTAGATTTAGTTCTAGAAAAATCCTTGAGAGTTGAGATAAGTGTCTTAAGCATATAAAGGTTAATTCTGAGCATCCAACATAAACCTTGTTTATGATATTAGGAGTCTAGCCAGTCCTAGACTTTTTTTTTATTAGATTCCATCACATGTAGTTGACCTGTGTGTCAAAATACACAAAACAAATTCCCTTAAAAGAAAAAAAGTTACTTTCATTGATGCTACCATCCCTGGAAGAAGAACACATAAGAAAAAATTGTATTCAAGTAATAAAGAAATATTGCAAATTATACTTATGAACTTATCATATAGTTCTTATAAAATGCATTTCTGAAACATTAGTGGTTCTTAGAGTAAATGGAAGAGTAACTGTGAGTTTGAGTTAAATTTGTGTTTGGGCAAGAAGTTATACTTTTATTACTACATATATTGGAGGTACCTTGAAAGTTAAAGGAGTTTTTCTCAGATCTTGTTTGGTGTTAATAAAGCAACATTTGTTCCACAGGCTCTCAGGAAGCAAAAAAAAATGCTTGATAATACTAAAATAACCTATCCTGTGGATTTTTTTTTACCCAGTATCCTCTTGTGCTTGGATGGTTCCAGAAGCCCAGGAATATGACAGGTTGGTTCTGTTGTCTCAGGATATCTTGGAAAAGTTTTTTACACAGAAAGATGAAGCCAGAATTCTACTCCATGTTAATATAGCTGGACATGGTTTTTCATAAAAATATCATGGAAGGCATTGTAGGTTTCTTCTTCAAGCTAACAATCTTTTTTTTTTTTTGTCAGTCCTGGAGCTTGAATTCTGGGGGCTGGGCTCTGTTCCTGAACTCTTCAGCTCAAGGCTAGCACCGTACCCCTTGGTCTGAGCATTGTCACTGAGCTCTTCAGCTCAAGGCTACTGCCTTGTCCAATGAGCCACAGTGCCACTTTTGATTTTCTGGTGGTTAATTGGAGATAAGAGTCTCAGGGACTTTTGTGCCTAGGATGGCTTTGAACCACGATCCTCAAATCTCAGCCTTCTGAATACCTAGGATTACAGACATGAGCCACTGTGTCTGGCTCTAACAACATCTTAATACTCAATTTTAATGGGAATGTAGAAATGTTGGATACAATCTGAGGTGTGAGGTCTTTTCAATGCACAAACCATCAAGTCTACTGAGGGCTTTTCCTTGCTGAATTTTGAAAAGACAGGTAGATGATATGACCACTTTCTTAGTTTTACTGTCAAGTTTTGTTTTAAAACATAATCCTTTGTCACCTCCTTGAGTAGCTGGGATTACAGGTGTGAGATAGCTACATTTGAATCTCAAGACACTGGATGTGAGAAAATGTGACTGTTTTTCAGGATTTATTTGCAGTTCTTCATTTTGTCATCCAATTAATATATCTAAAAATGAACACAGTAGGATTAAAGACCAATAACGTTTTCTGTCTTTGAAATGTTTGAAATTAGTTCTATTTTAAGCTGCTTGGCGATAGGAAACACATTCTTTTTCATATTAAACTCAGTGTCATAATTCTCATCTTCACTTAGCAGCCAAGGTTTATAGGAATAAAGCCATTCCACTATGTTGCCATGCACATACATTTATAGCATATATACATATATATATAAAACTTAGTATTAGCCTAAGAAAAAGTGCCTTATGAGTCCAGTTAATACTAGATTCTGAAATGAAACAAATGTGCAATGAATTTTCCTCCCCATAAAGTCCACGTTATATAAGTGACTTGGGGAAATGTATCCTTTAATTGTATATATTATCATACACTTCCAGCTCATTTTTTCTATTCTAGGTTAAGGATAACTTTTGAGCACATAAAGTATCTGTAATCTAAAACATCTTTCCATGTATTCTGCTGGGTCTCCAGTAGAATGGGAAGTCTCTGACTTTTGAGGATGGAGGAACACCTGTTGGCAATCTGAATGGATGCTGTTCTTCTAATATGTGGGGTCAGGTATCTTTCATTTTAAATACAATCCTCTGAGTTTTTAAAAAAATTTCTGATACCTGGTATGAAAACACTCTGGTTTTTCAGGAGCCCTACTGAGTTCACTGTAGGCATGTGGGTGTATGACACGGAACAGGCCTGCCTGCTCTAAGAGCAGGGCATCCTGCCATTTAAAGGGTGATCTGGGATGGTTGCCAAAGTCATGCTGGCAGAGATCTCTGGAATTCTGAGTTCTATCCTGTTCCTGATATATGGTCAAGGAATACTGGACAGTTTCCTTCTCCTTTCACTTTCCCAGATGGAGTTAACTCACCCCTAGCCAGTAAGTTTAGGACAAAGTGTCAGATGAGCTGAAAATCAATCCTTCTAACCTTCTTCTCCATCTTCTTCAAACATCCCTGATCATCTTGCTGCCACAGACTTCCTCTCTACCTGTTTCTACTATCACTTGATTTAGGAGGAAGATGATGGTATATAATGCAGTCCCATTAAGTTTGCCTAAACTACAGTTTTATGATAAAGTATATATATATATGAAAAAGTAGCAATATAAAGCACATAGGAAGATATAAGCTTGGACAAGTTATTTAGCCCTCTCTGAAAATCAGATTGTTTTTTCCTCTGAACACCAGAACAATAAAAACATCACTCCTCTTCTTTAGCTTCCATACATAAGTAAAACAAGGGTGATTTTTGGAGATTTCAGTGGTTACTTTATTAACCAAGGGGAAAGAAGATGTAAAATCCTGGGTACAATTTTGAAAACTCTGTTCCCTCTGTGGTGCTTAGAGGGATATTGTTGGGTACTCTATGGCCTGAAAGTATCTTGAAAAGATGCTGAGGGAAAAGAGCTCTTGTTGGATGTCAGAGTCCACTCTGCCTAGGTTTGTGCTGTAGAGATTTCACTCTTCATTCTGAATCACTGCAAGTATTTTAAGTGTAATTCTTGAAATCAGCCTCTTGTTCCTCTTTCCTAGTCCACCACTTCTTGCAATGATTTGAAATGCCTTCTCAGAGCAGGCTGGGCTTTTACTGTGAAAAATTTGGAGGACAAGCCATGGTCTTTGGTCAGATTTTCCTTTCACTTATCCTTGGGATGTAGTTTTGTTTGACTTGGCTCTCCCCAGTCTGTTTGTTCATAGGAACTGATTTTTTAAACCTCTAATACTGAGGATTAAACCAGGGCCTTGGATTTGCTATGCCAATGTCCTCCTTTTTGAGCTGTATCCTTACTTCATTTGTTAGTATTTTGATTCTCAGACCAGGTTTCACTAACTCTGTCTGGACTGGTATTGAACTCACAATCTTCCTTCTGCTACCTTCAAGGTAGCTGGGATTACAGCTGTGTGGCATCACACATGGATGACTAATGAAACATTGTCTGTTTTTTTTTCTCAGATCCCTTCTCATATCATAGATTTTTTTCTCTCTCCCTTTCTCAATTCTACAATAGTCTTCAGAGCACTTTCATGGCTGGCATCCAAAGCCTCTCCTGCAGGCCGTTTCAGCCATTTTCTGGACTCACAGCTGACTCTCCATCTGTTTGGATGTGCCAGGAGTCATCCCTTTGGAAAACAATGAACACTCTATCTTTTTCTAAATGTTGCTTCTATGTCATTTAGAAGACTTTCAATAGATTGCAAATGTCTTGGTTCCTTGGTCATTTATTTATCTTGGCATAGTAAGCCTGCAAAGAGCACATGTTTACTTTCAGCTGGTAATCTCTTTACCTGTCATATTGAATAAATCACAAATTATATCCATACCATACTTCATTCAAAGTAGCCCTGAATGAAGCCTACATCATTATGTCTGATGAAAGGGGTTAACAACAGAAGCATGATAAAAACCAGAAAGCCTGGTGTCATTTTGTAAAGTTAGTGTTTTGTTCATTCTGAAGATTTATTATGCTGTAGTTGTTGGAGTTTGATATTTTGAAGCATTTTCAGGGAATTATTCTGTTTTCCAGTGACTCAAGAAATTGGGTCTTAAATTCAAAGACTATATTTTGATTCATTTGAATTGTAACCAACATTTCCATAAAAGTTTTTGTGTAAAGTGTCGCAAGGAAATGTGATCGTCTAATTGGCAACTAGACCATTATCGTGGCCACTCAATTCTATTTCAACATGGTAGCCTCACTCTTTGATCTCCATTTCTCTGGCTTACCATTTTCTTGCTGTATTGAAGAGGTGACTTTCAAAATTTCCTCTCACTTTATTTTTAGCTCTCTTCTCACCAGCTTTCATATCTTTGCAAGACTCTGTGCTTAGAATCTCATCTGCTATATCTTCTACAATAACTTTACATATTATATTGATGACTTTTTCAGCCCCTATTATGAATTAATAATGGAAATATTTATAAAAAGTCATATATATCCATAGATCCCACACTTGTTGATTCTTTGTTGGATCTATTTAGAATATATTTGGAAAAAAAATTCACCTTTATTGACCAGGTACAGCCTTCTTCTGACCATTAGGCCTGGGACAATGTAGTAGAGCAATTATTTACGCAGCATTTACATTGTGGTAGGTATTAAAGTAATTGCAGACTACTAAAAGCAGTTAGACATCAATTCCAGATCTAGGAATCCGCATGTGAAATTGCACATGCTAATTTGTACAGGTTCTTCTTGTGATACAAATAAACATATAAGAAATAAATAATAACATTTCAGGAATCTGATTAAATGTAGTGTAATACACTATTGGCTTTTGGTTAATCAATTTATAAATAATATTGTGCTTTAGATTTTCAGGCTTGTGTAGGATGACCTAGTTAAATAATGCAAAGTCTTAGAAACAGTGATTTTTTAAAATCCATTTAGGGTACAGCTCAAATTTAAATATTGGTACTCTAACTGAATCACTTGAATGACTATTAAGTAACACTAATGAATCATTGAGCAAAAGTGACTCAAGCCTATAACCCTATCCTACTTGAAAGGATAAGAACAGAAGGACCACTTTTTTTTGCCAGTCCTGGGGCTTGAACTCAGGTCCTGGACACTGTCTCAAGTCTAGAGCTCTACCACTTGAGCCTCAGCACCACTTCCGGATTTTTTCTATGTATGTGGTATGGAGAAATCGAACCTGGAGCTTTGTGCATGCTAGGCAAGCACTCTACCACTAGGCGAAACTCCCAGACCAGAAGGACCACTTTGAAGCCAGCTTAGGCAGTAAAGTTAACGAGACCCTTCTCATAGCTGGGTGCAGTGGTGCAGACCTGTCATGCTCACCATATTGCAGTTAGGAGCGTCATGGGTCCAGACCAGTTGGAGCAGAAGAGTCCTCGCGACTCAATCTGCATGGAAGGAAGCTGGATGCAGGGGCCAATGTCTGTCAACCTAGCCATACTGAGAAGCCTACCACAGGGGAGATGGCAGTCCAGGTGCGAGTCTGGGCAGAAAGCTATATGTTGCTCTTGAAAGTAACTAGAAAAGGTCTGGGAATGTGGCTTAGTGGTAGAGTGCTTGCCTTGCATGCACGAAGCCCTGGGTTCAATTCCTTACTACCACATAGACAGAAAAGCCTGGAAGTGATGCTGTGGCTCAAGTGGTAGAGCCCTCGCCTTGAACACAGATAGACTCAGGGACAGATCCTGGGCACTGAGTTCAAGCTCCACTACTGGGAAACAAACAGAGAAAAACATACCGGGTCTGGAAGAGTGGCTTGATGGTAGATTGTCTTGCAAGTGTGAAGTCCTGAAAACTCTAGTACTGCTGTTAAGTAAAAAAAGAAAAGAAAGGGGGAAAATCAATGAATCATTTACAGACAAGTAAAGAAAGTATACTTTCTGTTGTGTGTTAGTTTAAATTCCTTCATATATAATTGGCGAGAAACCCCATTTTCAGAGTTTGTCATCAACTTGTCAGTGCTTCATCAAACACATTCAGGTGTCTTTCTCAGCTGTTCATTAAGATCATACATTTTTACTTTAGAATTTCCAAGTCAGCCAGCTGAAATACATTATGTAACACTTGTTCCTAACAGGCCATTCAGTCCCAGCATCTGTTTTCAGTTATGTCAGAAAATTAAGACAACAAGTATTTACTGTGGTGTTTTCCAAAGTCATCATAACCCATGGCTCGAGCATTCTCTGCAAGGGCTTAGAAACATCATTTCAAACATTCCTTTACATGGTTGGTGGTTGATAGGCCACAGAGACCACAGACGTTAACACTAAATAAACTTCCTGAAAATAATCACATAACTTAAAACCTATTAAAGGATAAGCACTAGCAGAGTTCAAATACTTTGAGGAATACCTCTTTCCAGAGACTTTTGTGTTTTGTAGCAAGAATGTTTATTTCTTTAAGAAAAGGTAAAATATTTATATCCACATTTATCCCCTCAAGAGATTCTTGAATCTATTGCACCCTATATCCACAGGGCTTGCTTATGGAAGATGATTCTATGGGAACAGTGAAAGAATCCTTAGGCATTTCATTATATCAACATGCGGCTGTTGTTTCATTATAACAATATCTAGCAACCATCAATGTCTACTTCATAGACATTGAATCTAAAATCTAATGTAGTTTGTACACCAGCATGATACCACAAGGGAAAATTCTACAATTGACCACATGTGATAGGGTGCAGTCGAAATGCAGGTACACTAAAACATAGTGTGTACTGTTGGGGGCCGAGTAACGCCATTCTAATAACTTTCTGCTGAGACCTGTGGTAGGGGTAAACAAGTGGACCTCTTTATCCTGCCCACCTGTTGTGCTGATAGGCTCCCGCACCCAATATAAGGAGGGGAGTTTTAGAGAGAGATTCCTGCCTTGATGAAGCTGCGTGGTGCCTCTGTTTATGCTCCGGAGAAGCAAGGGCGTGAGTGCGGAGGACAGTGGGCCCTCTCCTCTCGCGGCTTGGACTGGTTGGGGTGTGTTTTTCCCATCCCTCCTCAAGAGGGACTGGGGATGAAGGACCCCGACATATTGGCACCCAACGTGGGGCACGAAAGAGGCACGAAATGGGGCATGAAAGGGGCACGATTGTGAGTTGAGCCAAGTGAGAGATACATGGAGGAAAGACTGATAAACCAGAGAAAACCTGAAAGGCACAAAAAGACTGAACAACCAGGGAAACCTGAAGGGAAAATGCAGGCTGAAGTTGCTCACAGGGAAAAAGAAAAAGACAGGAAGACAAGGAGAAAAAGAGGGACAAAGAGAAAGAAAAAAGGTGGTAAACAGGAGAAAGGGAAGCAACTACCTGCAAAACCAGAGAAACCTGAAAGGAAAAAGGGACTGAAAGGCCAGGGAAACCTGAAGGGAAAATGCAGGCTGAAGTTGCTCACAAGGAAAGAGAAAAAGACAGGGAAGAAGACAAAGACAAAACTCCTCAAAGACTGAAAAACCAGCGAATGTGTGTGAATGTGTGTGTGAAAGGGGTTTTTAATCATTCCCAGATCACCTCCGAAGCATGGGTCACTTCAGGAGGAACCTCACGGAGGCGAGAAAATGTCCCAGGAAGGGAGGAACCTCGCGGGAGTCTCTGGCCAGAGCAGTAGGGCGAGGCCTATTTTCTAATGAAATGTCAAAAAAAAAAAAATTACCTCGCGGAGGGCGAGGCCTATCTTCTATTTTTCAAGAGATTTTAAAATAGAACCAAATGGGTTCAGACTGGAACGACCGCGTGTGTGTGAATGGTAAATCTAAATCTATATAAGAGGTGTAAATCTAAATCTATATACGGGAGTAAACAGTTTGAGAACAGGTGAAAAGCGCAGACTTGAGAAAGAGGATTAAGTGGTAGTGATGTAGAAAGCCTGTGCTCGAGTTCAGAATAGTTGAAAACAGGCTAAAGCTTTTTAAAGTCCCTGACAAAATATAGAGATGACGCCCCTGAGTCAGCTTAAAGAAGTTACAGAAAATGGATCTTCGCCCATAACCCCCTTAAGATGAAGGGACCAGAGTCATTTTTAAAACAAAAAGGGGGGGACTGGAAGACTCCTCTAATTCTTCCATTGCCCTGCTATTCCCTATGGCTTGTGTGAATGTTTTCTTAGTTAATGTTGGAATGTTTCCCTATTTTCTGTTGTAGTCAGAGCCACTCAGTATATACTAGTGCCTGTACAGGCGGAGGAGAATGCTTTCCCGCTCATCAGTAAGAGACTTTGGTGTTTTCCTGCCCTTACTGCTGCGAGTCCTTGCCACTGTGGTTCCTAATGCTTTGAATGTGAGGACTGGAATTGTTATGTGCACAAATGACAATAGTCTAACTTTGGGTGATTGTTATCTTGACACTATTTTGGGATTGATCAGTTTGGATTTGTTTTTATGCACTATAATTGTAATGTGTCTATTGCCTGCCTCAACGCAGAAAGTGAATGCTAATGCGACAGGCATTTGCTCCCATGGAAATAGATGCATCCTGCAGGTCTGATTTGCTTAGACGGCTGGTAGTCAAAGACCGGAAAGTCCCAGCTATTAGCCTAAGACAGGAGCCAAGTACCTATCAACCTAGCCAAGTAAAAAGGACTTGGTGACGAGTAAGAAGACTAATAAGCTTGGAGACACCTAAGACAGGCACAGCCGATCTAATATGGTGGTAGCCCCACATATTCTAAGTTTTGTCTTTTTTAAGATAAAAACGGGGGAGATGTTGGTGGCCGAGTAACGCCATTCTAATAACTTTCTGCTGAGACCTGTAGTAGGGGTAAACAAGTGGACCTCTTTATCCTGCCCACCTGTTGTGCTGATAGGCTCCCTCACCCAATATAAGGAGGGGAGTTTTAGAGATTCCTGCCTTGATGAAGCTGCGTGGCGTCTCTGTTCGTGCTCCGGAGAAGCAAGGCTGAGTGCGGGAGGACAGTGGGCCCTCTCCTCTTGCGGCTTGGACTGGTTGGGGTGTGTTTTTCCCATCCCTCCTCAAGAGGGACTGGGGATGAAGGACCCCGACAGTGTACAGTTATCTTTAGGCTACTGTACAAAGTATATGTAAAACATAACATGAATCTTGTATTCAGGCTTAGGTTCCAAGATATTCTGTATATGCCAATATTAAAAAAGGTTGACACAAAACAATAGGATAAAAGCAATTGCTTTTATCCAAAGCAATTTGGATAAAAGATGCTCAGCTTTTACTGAGGAGGAAAGGACCTCTGGATGCAGTGGTCAGCAAGCTACAACAAGCAGGAGACTCCTACAGGGCTTCTTTGACCTCAGAAAGCAGAGCCTTAGCCCCTGAAGTTCTGATTCAGTAGACTTGAAGAAAGGTGGTTTGGAGAATTTGTATTCCTCACAAGTTCCAATATGATATGAGTCCTACTTCTCCTGAAAGGACTATTTTTAGTCATGCATTATTATAAAAGTGATATACAAAAGTCACATTTATATAAGTCAGATTACTTTTAAAAAATGTCACCTCTTCCCTCATTCTCTCCAGTCCCCACCCACAAGTTCTATAGTTCATTAGTGTCTAGTGAGTATCACTTCTGCATTTGTTTACCCTTTGTCCAACTATTTCCATGCCTCTCCTTATTCTCCCCCAAACAGATAAGCAAAGAAATAAGACAAAAGAAAAAGAAAACAAAACAGCAACAAATAAAAAAAACCCTCTTATTTCCATTTTCTGGAGACATTTTGTGAAATACTGTTTTATATGACCATATGCTCATCGTTACTGAGCCTTTGTGATCCTCTTCTAAGAATATCTTCCTTTGGCCTCACTCTGGGTGAATGCCTAGAGACCTGCATAACTTATGTCTCAGTGCATTTTTTAACAGCCAGTATGTTTAGTTATAGATTTATAGGCATATTCTGACTACCATAAATGAGGGAACCCATGCATCTTGTGTTTCTGAGTCTGTCTTACTTTGCTCACTATAATTTTTTTCCAACTCTTTCCATTTGGGAAGACCACTTCTTGAAAATCCTTGACAGTAAATTCATTAAGTATGCAGTGTCATCTTGCCCAACATGTACCTTTACTGTACTCAGAAGATTTATTCAATTGTTTTGGTAGCTAAGTACCAGCTTATGCCTATAATCTTTGCTACTAGAGAGGCTGAGATATGAGGACTTTAGTTTGAAGTCAGCCCTGGGAAGACAATTCTGAGGGACTCCTGTCTTCAGTTAACCAACAAAACACTGAAATGTTGGCATGCTCAAGTGGTAGAGCACCAACCTTGAGTGAAAAAAATCATTCTAGGAATCTGCATGTTAAATAGCTGTTATTGGGGGCTAGGAGTATGGCCTAGTCGTAGAATGCTTCCCCGTCATGAATGAAGCCCTGGATTTGATTCCTCAGTATCACATTAACAAAAAAGTAAAGAAAGAAAAAGAGAAAAAAATATTTGAGAAATAGCTATTCCTGATGATTCTGGTAAGATTAGCTTTGTATGAAGAAGTGACATTGACTACTAACATAGTCAGGCACCAAGACTTTAATTTGAGGATTATGATTATTAAGGACTTAACACAGTATAGTTCCATATATTTGGAAAAACTGTGCCTTTTGGTGTTCAGTATAAGATACTTGGATAGGAAAACATTTAGCTTAAAATAGTAAGAATTCTTAGGACTCAAGATGATTTTTTTCCACCTTTTAGATTTAAAAAATCTAAAGCTAGTTGGTGTTCTGGGCATCATTCACTTAATGTAACCTTGTTTGGTGTTAAGTAATGCTTAAAACTTGGGCTGAAACATTCAGGTGACATTATGAGCTATTGGCGGGACTCATTGCACTTGTTCACATATACTAAAGTTAATCCCTATTATTAGCCAGATCATGTGGTAAGTCTTACTCAAAGTCAAGAAATGCTATTAGAAAGCCTGAAAGGTTTACTTTATTAGGTTAAAGAAGAAAAAAAATATTGTGAGACTAATGATAACTTGATATGTCTTGTAAAAGCATTCTGTAATTTTTGACTTTCACAGCTTTTTAGGCAGCCCTTCAGCTAAATGGGATATCAGCCTTATTGTTGAGCATTAGTTATGACATTTGAAACATTGTGTGCATAGCTTGGAGGTTACAATTCCTCTTCTTAGAGGACTAGAAAAGCCAACAAACAATGCTTGAAATTATGTTATGGTGCACTCGTGCATATACTCATTTTTTCATGGTGTTTGGATATTGTGTTTCTCCAAGAAGTCTAAAATCCAGTAAAAAGAAATGAATAGCTATCTAGACATCTTTTACTGAATAACCATTGAGAAGGAAATCAGGGCTTTAAAATAGTGCACTTTGAAATAGTATGCTTTATTTTTTTATACTTGAAGTGATTACTTTTTTTCATATATTTTTTATTATAATTAATAGAAGGGTTATATTATATTCACCAGATAGAAGGTGCATTACTTCACATACATTGATACCCTTTCTCATGTCTTGGTCCCCATTTCCTCCCCGATCCCCACCCCTCATCTTGTTTTATTTTTTGTAATCCGTTTCATTTTGGTGCAAAAAATGTAATGTTCAGAACGACAGCCAGTAATTGAAATCATTATAAGACTTTCATACTGAATCAAAGCAAATTTGTGTAATCATTGAAATATGAAAATGAAGATGTGTGACTTCTAAAGCTAGGTCACAAAACACATTGTAGTTTATAGCTTGCTCATATTTCTGGATCATCCATTATAGAGCCAGTTATCTGCCATGCTATGGGACATTCAAAGCATCCTTGTGGAGAAGTCCATGTGTTGAGATGTAGAGACATCTTGCCTACATCCAGCACTAACTTGCTCATGGGAGTGAGATATCTTGGAAACATGTTTTCTAACATTAGTCAAGCATTCAGATAGATGCAATATGGCCAGTATCTTAACCCAATCTCCTGAGAAATTCTGAGTCAGAATGGCATAAGTGAACTTACCCCAAATTCCTGATCCATAAAAATTGTAGATAATAAATACACTTCTACTATTTTCTAAGCACCTAAGACTTTAATAAACTATGTTGCAATAGGTAATTATTCAAAGGAGAGTATTCGTTGCCTTAAAAGGGGATCTTAAAAGACTACTGCAGTAGAATAAAAACTGAAAGAGAAATATAGGCATTTCTTGGATTTTCCGTTTAGCCTATAAGTAAAAGATAAGTGGAAGTAAATTCTGGAGGGAAATTTAAATAAATTACCTTTATCAAGCTCACAAAGCACTGATTATACATGCTTATTATGGAAAAATATATGAATAAATACCCTTTTTAAGAAAACTCAGAAATTGTGTTGGGAGATGGGAGGGAAAAACTCGGTGAGGGAAGGGATGACATGGTCCAAAGAAGAAATATGATCATTATCTGACTTATGCAACTGTAACCCCTCTATCTTTTTAATAACAAAAGAAAACTCAGAAAATGTTTGATAGCTTAGTGAGGCTTCAAGACCATATGTTCTGGATGGTCATGTATTCAAAAGGCCATATACAGGACCATTAGCCTTAGGCCAAGGGTGTGGATCTCTCTTGGTTTGACTAATATTTAGGAGAGAAAACTGTGCCCAAAATAGCTTAAAGAGAATCAGATCCAAAATCCAAAATGTAGTTGACCTACATCCCTAAATTCCTCCTGAAGAACGAATGCACCTCCAGGCCAAGATTTTGTCACCCTTAGCTTTGACCCCATGGTGCAGTTTATGCCATGGCATTCTTCATATAATTCGATCTCCAGGGTAGCCAATGTGAAATCTCCCATCTTTTATAAAAAATCACTACAAGCATCCAACATAAGAAGAATAAAGGTAGAAAGAAGAAAAACAGGTGCTATCCTGATATAGTTTATATCCTAGTACAAGGATTCAACAAACTTGATAATAAAAACTGTGGCTGAGGAATAGATAGAGCTAAGTGGAGTATGAAGAAAAAAGGAATTTGTTTTTATGGGAGAATTGGAAAGTCTTTGAACAAAGCCTTTAACTGATGTCTTGCAAAATGTGTATGACCTATGTTTTATTTATTTATTTTTAAATGCTGCGCATGAGGAATTTCTTACCTGTTCTGTCTGTGTCTGTGGAGAGTAAGGAAAAAATTTTCAAACTTAAACCGGAATACCAGTAAATATGATATAGTTTTAAGCCACAGGCAGCATGTCTGTAAACCAAAGCTCTTCTCAAACATTATGAGTTCTCTACTTCTGCATTTACTTATAATGTGTTTCATTTTGGATGTCATTATTGCTTTGAGAATGTATTTTCTTCCTTCAAGCACACCACTGTTTATAATATAATTATGAAAAAAAACCCCACAGCTCCTTATCAGTTGATAATACCTTATCCACAAAGAATACCACAAGGCAAAACATTGGGAATGAAGTTTCCATTCAAATGCAAAATTCAGTCTGGATCCCAAATCTTGTATACAACTTGTACATCATTTCAGGGAGTCTCCAGGTCCTGTGTGGGTCTAATTTTTGCCCAGATACAAGGTATCTTGGACTTGATATTCTTCAATTGTCTTATTATAGTTGCTGAGGCAGGAGTGTTTTAGTAATAAAAACAATTCTTTTCCTATCACTATAATATCTACCCTTAAACATGACTGATTAAGCAAGGAAAATATTCAGGCTTTTTTTTTTGCCAGTCCTGAGGCTTGAACTCAGGGCCTGGGCACTGTCGTTGGGCTTTTTCAAGATTAGTGCTCTCCCACATGAGCCACAGCACCACTTCCAGCTTTTTCTGTGTACGTGGTAGCAAGGAATCGATCCCAGGGCTTCATGGAAACGAGTCAAGCACTCTACCGCTAAGGCCACACTCCAGACTCAATATCCAGGCTTTTGAACTAGCCTCTAGGTATAAAGGATGCGATGGACACAGACAAAAAGTTAAAGCAAACAAAACAAATTGGAGTCAGGTCTTCAGGAATCATCTTTACAGGCAGGTGCCTGCAGAAAAAGTACAACTCAGATGATGCATTGTTGTATGATATTTTCCCTGTCCTTGAAATGGTGATCACATTCATCCTTATTGATCCGTCTCCTCCCAAGTTGCTCCATCCATTCCCTTGGGGGCTCTTCATAGTGACACTGAACTGTTATTAGAGTCTAGGATGCAATCTGAGAGACAAATAAGAAACAAAGAGTGTCTTCATCAAGGTGTTTAGGAAGATGAAGAAAGCCATGCTTTTCTTAGTCTTCAGATTATGCTAATTAGCAGGATGCAGCATGGGATACCACAAGAGCAGGCTCTCTGGAGAGCCAAATTATGTTTTAATTCATTTTTGCTCATTGCTGAATGAAGTTTAGTCTAACTCACATTTCTTTTTACTTCCCGTAAACTTTCTCATCATAGTTTTCTTCTGAGTAGGAACATGGCACATCCTGACATCCAGTTTAACAATTAAGTCACCAATAAGGTATATAAAGGTGGGGGAAATGTGGCCTAAATGATTCTGTGAAATGAAAATAAGCTGGCTCCAATTTTTTGCTGCTTTACACACCTGTATCCATAAATAAGCTGTCAGAGTATATTTTTGCCAGTTCTGGGCCTTGAACTCAGGGCCTGAGCACTGTTCTTGGGCTTTCTCAAGGCTAGAGCTCTACCACTTGAGCCATAGCACCATTTCTGTTTTTTTCTATGTATATGTGGTACTGAGGAATCGAACCCATGTCTTCATGCATGGTAGGCAAGCACTCTACCACTAAGCCAAACTCTCGGCCCCATTGTCAAGAGTATTTTAAGAACTGATTTTGGGGGAGGAGGTTACCATTAAAGTAGGGATGAGGTAGGCATGGCTGCAAATACAGAAATGTCTAGTAATGAGAATTAACTGTATTTGTTCCACATGGTAAGATCAGACACATCTGTGGATATGAAAGGACTCTACTACTATTGAGCATGCATTCCTTTTTCAAGCCAATGGTTAAGAAATCTAGAGAATTTTTTAGGGGGAAACATTTCAGTACTTAAATATATTGTACTCACCAGTTCTCAAATGCCATAAGCATGTCAGGGAAACTGGAAAGCCATATAGAAGTGCTTATTTACTTTTCGAAAATGCATTAACAAAACATCAGAATCAAATGCCTTGACTGGCAAAAACATAGTAGCTCCATTGTTTGATTTCCTCTGGTGGATGAGGACTTGTTGAAACCTGGGTGTGTTGTGTGCATTTGTGGATGGCTGTTAGAACCATTTATAAATGAAATGGCCCAACAAAATAATTTTTTACATCTTAAAGGTACTTAGCAACCATTGGCTTATTTGTATATTCCTTTCAGTACAGAAAGGTTTGTTTTTTCTTACAATTTTTTTATTGTCAGGATAACATATAGAATCTTATGAAATGTTTTGTTTTCAGCTTATCAAGTATGTTCATACAATTATCTCATTTTAATTTCCATGGAATATTTTTTCTTTTCTAATATATATACTTCAGGTGTTTTTTTGGCAATGTTAATTTATTAGAGTAAGGAGATTCTAAACACATGGATGAACTGAATGATCGAGGTGAAGTTTCCAGGTAAAAATGTGTTCATGGGAATCCATGTTTGAGGCAAGGTTGAGTTCTGTTCCCAGGTGCCCTCTTTTTTACCCTCTTTTTTTTTTTTTGAAAGGCACACCCTTCTCAGCCCACATTTCTGTGATTCTTCTGCTGACAAAGTTCATGTTGATCTGACTGGCAAGAACCCTCTCATTTCTGTTTTAATTTCCATTTGTAAATGTATTTCTGATGACCTTGTTTCTAATCTATTTATTGGAAAAAAACCCTGCTTTTATTAGGATGAAGAGGAACAACTACCTTGATGAGAAGATGGGACAAATCCATCTACCATCAATCGCTATCAAAGATCTACCACATTAAGCCTGTGCTTTTTTTTTTCATTGCAAAGTTCTATATGTTCCATTAAGGGTTATCGCTATTGTTATTGTTATTATTAGAGGAAAAAAGTTCACAATGGGTACTAGACATGAAAACAAAAGTACATTTTGCCTTAGAAAGCCACCTATACCTTCTGTAGTCTCCATTTCAGAGCTGGGGGTCTCCAGTACCTGAAGATTCACATTGTGCCATTCCAGTCTTGTATTTGCCCGCAGTGCTGTTAAAGGTCAGTTACTCTTACCACACTTCATCAAGATGTCTTCAGTCAGTGCTTCTTCCTGCTAGTCTTCTCTCTTTAAAAAGTGATTGCTCCTGAAAATGTATAGGTCTTCTATTTTAATGGGGTTCAAGGTAGTATTTCAGCACATTCTCATCATAATACAGGGTTAGTAGTTGGTGACCACAAAATGTCTAATTCATTCCTAATGAATGTTTGCCCTTCATTTAGAGATGCTTGTGTCGATAATGCCATATTAGAAGAGAACAAAGCCTGTCTTCCCTTATGGGAAGATATAACTGCTAGGAATGTCATAGGAGAAGAATTTGTTAAAGCTTAAGAACCATCTTTCTGTAGCATAAATCATGTCAAATGAATGATTCCCTGTTCTATTTACATGTCAGGGAGGCCCCACAGACACCAAGCAACATCTTGACTACACAAACTTCTGACAACTACAAATGTTTTCTTGAAACATGTGAGGTGTGTTGCAAGGGGGATGGATTTTTAATCTAGAAAACGATAGCCACAGCTGCCAAAACTGCCTGAAGAATTATAACTACCAAGAAAGTTTTTTTATATATTTTTATTGTTATTAATAAAAGGGTTACATTATATTCACCAGATAGAAGATGTATTACTTCACAAACATTGATACCCTTTCTCATGTCTTGGTCCCAACTTTCCTCCCCCCACCTCCACCCCTCTTCTTGTTTTCCTCCTTCCCTATCCTATTTCAAATAACCAAATATGCATATATTCAATATATCAGATAACAAGGTGAAATACTGCAACAATATGAGATAACCAAGGGGCAGCAAAAGAGATGAGAGATAACATAGTTCATTAAGGACAACAATTACTCATTATATAGCTCTTGTTTCTATATCCTGGAGGTCATTTCATTTAGTGTCATCCTATATGGCCTTATGTATCTAGGTTTTGTTCTATTGTAAATCTCTGCTAGGAAAACCCAAGGTTTCTACTGATTATGACCAATGAAGGAAACTATTGAGCCTATGTTCCTTTGAGACTGGCTTACTTCACTTAATATGATTTTTTCTGTCTTTCCATTTCCTTACAAATGGGTCAATGTCATTCTTTCTGATGGCAACATAGAATTCCACTGTGTACAAATACCACATCTTGTTGACCCACTCATCAACTGAGGGACATCTGCATTGGTTCCATATCTTTGCTATGGTAAATAGTGCTGCAATGAACATCATTGTGCTAGTGGATTTAGTCTGTCCTTGTTTCTGGAAGATTGGGTAAATGCCAAGTAGTGGAATTGCTGGGTCATAGGGGAGGTCTAAGTTTAGTCTTTTGAGAAACCACCATACTGGTTCCAAGAAAGCAGTTTTAAGGGCTGTTTCTGTTTGAGGACTCCTTGGAATAACTTGTCTTCAACTCCTAATTGAAACTAAGCTATGTGTCACGTGACCTGATCCTCATAGAAGGCCATCTCCCCTTCATTTCATTGTGACAGGAAGTGGAGGACACAGTCCTTTCTTTGGAAGGTGGAGGGAACAGATGCTGTGGCCTCTGAGAAAGCTTCCAGCACACACTGAAGCTCTTCTCTCCTCAGGGGGCTTCTCTGGGAGACAGAGGAAACAAACCATGAGCTCATGGGCTTCCTGCTTTGAGGAATGTGGAGAACCTCTCTTAAGGGTCAAAGTTCTTGAGTTCTTCACAGTGGTTGAAGAAGGCAAGACTAACACTCCAAATTCAAGTCTGGGCCCATGTATTTCTTCATGTCACGTTGTTCTGCAACTTAATTCCCAGGGGGTGTACTGTGTACAGTGTGTCCGTTTTGGAAGGAAGTATAAATTTATCACATTGCTCTGCCACTTGAGCCACAGTACCACTTACAGCTTTTTCTGAGTAGTTTGTTGGAGGTGGGGTCTCATGGACTTTCCTGCCTGTGCACACTTCCCACCACAATCCTCAGATCTTATCCTCCTGAGTAGAAGGGTTGCAGCTGAGAGCCACCAGCAGCCATCTACATCTCAAGACCTTTTAAAGATGAACTGATGCTCCTGATTTTTCTGCTGAGCATAGTCACAGGATCAGTCGGTAGTTCATTCCACAAATACTTGTTTGTTGTCACTCTAAGCCCTGTAGGAGAGTGGCTGTAAATAAGAATGTCCTTCCCCTTTTTAATGACACAGATATATAGATGTTCATTTAGTGACACACCCACATACACACAGGGAGACAGAGAGAGAGAAAGAGACAGAGAGACAGAGACAGAGAGAGACAGAGACAGAGAGAGACAGACAGAGAGAGACAGACAGAGAGAGACAGAGAGAGAGAGAGAGAGAGAGACAGAGAGAGAGACAGAGAGAGAGACAGAGAGAGAGACAGAGAGAGAGACAGAGAGAGAGACAGAGAGAGAGACAGAGAGAGACAGAGAGAGAGACAGAGAGAGACAGACAGAGAGAGAGACAGAGAGAGAGACAGAGACAGAGAGAGAGAGAGAGAGAGACAGAGAGAGACAGAGAGAAACCACCTAGGCCTGTAAATCACAATGAAATTCAGACTGCAGCAGGATTTTGAGGAATGGCCAAAATTTGGCTTGACATCTCCAGAAAACCCCCAGGGAAATTGTCTGGGGAAAGAAGCTCTGTAACTCCTTATTCAGTATAAAGTTTGTAAATCAAGGCCACATAATAAAAATTTCCTTCAAAGAATGATTATAATTAATGCAGTATTATTACTGTGTTGATTAGACTCATTTTACATGAGCAGGAGGAAAAGCATTTTTCCCCCTAAACCTTAAAAGAAAAAGAAAACAACAGCAACCATCATCATAACAAAACCTTTCCTTTGCTGAGATTACTGGGGATTTCCTCTGACTCTTGGCAGATAATAAAGAATGAGTTATCCTCAGATGTGGACACTTCTATCTCCACCCTGAGTCTAGTCCAGCAAAATCCACTCTCCTGTTCAAAAAAAAGCATGATTATTTTTCTTGTTGATGACATAGACCTGCTTTTCTGATTGTTCTAAATTGTGCTTTGAGATCTGAAGATTCTATACAGTTTCATGTTTTTTCCCATTTCCTTCAAATACACACTTTTGGAACAAGATGTTGTTTTGAGTATAGCATTTACTGTGTACATTCATGATTAATGGTGAAGTTTTTCAAGTGCATAATAAAATCCAGAGTCAAGACTTGCTTTTGGCTGGTTGTCGTGTGAACCCATCCCTCTGTTTTTGGCTCTTGCTATCTCTGCATGGGGCAACAGGGTTTGCCTGGTATTAGGCTAGATTGTTAGGCTGGATCATAGGACTCTAATTCTTGCAATGTCACCAGAGCCCTACAGAAGTCTGCTAACCTCATTGGCCTCAGCTCAGTGATCTCAGCTTTTAAGGGAAGACTTTGCTATATAATCTTGAAACTCCCTTGTGTCTCTAAAATTCAGGGGAGGGACCCTCTAGAGGTAAGATCATTTTGG
Organism: Megascapheus bottae; assembly: GCF_031878675.1. Taxonomy (NCBI): domain Eukaryota; kingdom Metazoa; phylum Chordata; class Mammalia; order Rodentia; family Geomyidae; genus Megascapheus; species Megascapheus bottae. The sequence continues at coordinate 73,237,254 of NC_143509.1, forward strand.
AAATTGATTTGTGGCTTATCACAGGCTGCATATGTGGACATCTTGGCTCAGATGAAGGTTGATAGCTTTCTTGTTTCATGATTTGCATCATTTAGACGTGTCCATACCTCTCCACCCTTCATATTAAATAATGGAGCTACGTATGATGATGTAACAGTGAGCCTACTAGTGAAATGAGACTGGATTATTTTTTTTATAGGTGAAAAAAGTCCAGTAAATTCCACAGAGCCATGCAAATGATACTTTAAATATCTTTTATGGTAACTAATTATATTTGGGATTTATGAAATGTTTCATTCAAGATTTGTTTTTCTCAACAGGATTATGGGTTTCAAAGCTTTGTAATTTGCTAATACTAGAGAAGAATTGGCTAAAGGAGCTTCAATCACTTATAGAATATTGTTTAGGTTTGGCCAGGTTTTCCTGTTAGAATTCCCTAAACCCATTCAAAGAAAGCTAGACTGGGGTCTCCAACTCTATAGAACCCCATTTTAATGCCAGTCCTAACCATATGATGGCTAGCTTCCCCATAATCTCATTTAGTTTAGTCAATTTCTAAAGTTTAAATGATAACTGACTTTGTTATTTTTCTTCATGTGAGTAAAGTTTTAAATTATTAATGATTGTAAATTAAAAGTTACTGCTCCTAAAACATTCATTAAATAATTCTATTCCTAGTTTATTAAAATTTGGGGGTGAAGCAAGTTGAAATCATTCTATATTATTGAACTGCTTTTTGTCTTGATAAAAGTAGAAAAATGAGGAGACATAAACAAATAACTATAAAATGGAAATGAAGTTTTACCAAATGTTCACAGGCTACATTTTTCTTTGTGATATTCGTGCTCCAAAAATTTGAAAAGGCTAGAATGCCTGATAAGTATCATTGATCTCAAATAGTTGATTGAACACAGTTTTAATGCACCAAAACTTGATCTTTTTCTTGGAACTGATGAAAACCAAGTGATTCTTACCTTCACTCATCAGAATTCATAGCCAAAAGTCTGAGAGGGTGTATACAATTTAAGCAATTCCTTCCAACTGTTAGAAAAGAGATAGTTAAAGAACAATTGTTATGTATCCTGATAATCAAGAACAAGACTGGGTATTCCAGTCTCGCACACTTTCAATATTGTTTATAAAAAGCCTTCTGTGTAAGAGCTTTTAAAATCCAATATAGCTAACATTAGTGTGAGACCCTCTGTTCACGTGGGTGGGTGGCACAGCATATCAGCTCCTAGCTAGAGTCATACCCATGAATATAGTTATCAAGCATGACATCTAAAATAACACATTTTGTTTTAAGCAACTAAGAACAACAGTCTCAGCTCAATCTTTTTAACATGAAGTGAATGGGCCTCTGCATTCCAATAACCCATGTAATTGTCTCAAGGGATTCAATTAAGAAACCACATTTTTTACAGGTTATTTGCAAGGCAGCCCCTTGACGATGAAGAATCCACTTACATTTTTTTCATTGTTTTTGTTTAATTATTTTGCGTTCAAGAAACAGAAAGAAAACATTTTTTTGTGTAAAGCATCTACCCATGAACATATTAGAATTTATTTGGGGGGGGGTGAGCCATGTGATATGGCTTAAAAAGCAGGCTGTTGGACTGGATTTGGCTCATAGGCCTTGGTTTGCCCTTCAGAACATGAAATTAAGAGATAACATTGCCTCATTGGCTTCACTTCACCAGAGAGAAACTGGCAAAGTTAAGCTGATGGATAAAGCTCTTATCCAGTTTTCAAGATGATCAAATTAGAGAGATTTGGGTTTATTGATAGCAGACCTCCTGTCTGCATTCATAGTCCACACATGATGTCATAGGTCTCCATTTTCAACCTCGCAGCTGTGCACTATGGAAATAATTAGTATTATTAGTCCAGTGTGTTCACTTCAGGTTGGTGAACAGAGGCATTCTTAGGATTGTGAGGTTGTTCTTGATTTCATGTAGCACTCCTAGGATTAAATTAGGAGGCTAACTAAGTTAGTCACAGAACTGGCTCTGGTTCATGAACCTCGATTTTGGACCATTTTCATCTTGGGGTGAAGTCCCTCTTTAATCTAGGGATTTGGTAGGAACATGCATCCATACATTTCAGATATCTCTACAACAATGGTAGCATTTACTGTGAATGAAAATCATCTAAAACATGTAATTAAGCATGGACAGGTCTTTATTTTCATCCTAGATGTGGGGTGGATATTGACAAAAATCACTCAACAGGGTAGGCTTCTGTTAATCTCATCTGTGATGATCCTTAAGTCTCACTCATCACGAGCATATGCCTTGCTTCCATTCTCTAATGCACTCAGGATAATGCTTGGCACACAAGTTTCTCAGTAAACTTTTAAATGATTGCTATGTAAACTTAGGCCATTTCTCACTAAACTTTCCCTAGTTTTTCCTGGTATTGAATATAATACTTCCAAGGGTTCACATCACTACCGTAGCAATTATGATAGAGCTTACTTAGCTTAAGCAATAGTGCTTTATGAGTTGAGCCACAACTTTAGTTCCACCTTTTTGCTGATTAACTGGGTCTGTTTGTCTGCTATGATTCTGAACCTTGATTGTCATGTGCTAGCAGAGATTATGGGTGTGAGCCATAGACACCCGGCTTAATTGGCCATTTTGAATGACATTTTCTAAAGCCAGTGTATTATGTTTCTTTCATGAGCCCTGCTATTTAAAGAAACAAGTCATTAATGGTTTGAACAGTTCAGAATGGTCAGGACATCCATAATGTTGCTTCTGAATTTTCTTAGGTCTTGAAGTAGGTAGGACTTGAGAAAGCAAAGGGCTGAAAATAAGTTAGGATCATCAACTCCTTGCTGGATTTATTTAGACTCTTGATTCTATGAATGTAGATACTCAACCTTTGGCTTTATCTTACTACATGATTTGGCTTATGGGTAGAAGGGGAGTTGAGCATAGAAAGGGAACTGTAAATTATAAGAAGTTTCCACTACCAAATTATCTCTGATCACTTCCCTGGTTGTAATACACTTTGGTTTCTCTTCATGATATTAAAATTTTCTGTAAGATAATTCAGTCCTTGTACCTGAAGAGGAAGTAGCTCTTTCAGCTAGAGTTATGACCAGGTAGAGGAGTTGGAGGTTACTGAGAGACAGGAGGAGGAGGATGTTTGAGAGAATGAGGCCAACAGTAACTGATGCTGCCAAAAGTTCAAGGAAGATGCAATGTCTACTGAACTAAGAGCAGTGTGACTGTCAAGTGCCTTATAGAGAACGGCCTAAATTTTCATAATGGACACAGAAGCTACTTCATAGTTGACTGAGGGCTGAGGGCAACAGAAACAATGGGTGAAGATAATGTGGAGATGTTTGGCAGGACAGAGAGGAAAGAAGGCAGCAACTGGAACAGAGTGTGAGGTCGACTGAGGACAATGTTTTATTGCTGTTTTTCTTTTCCCTTTGAGAGGAAAGAAATTGTAGTATTGGAGCTTTGAAAGATAAAGAAAAGGAAGAGAATAATTAGTGCATTTTTTTTCAAGAGAAAGCAAAGAATGGGTAAGACGAGTACAATTAGGGGAAGTATCCTTCAACAAAAGAAATACAATTTCTATAATTCAGAAGAGAAATGGGGATGGGTGTTGCAATAGGCAGATTGATAGCATGATAAGTGAGATTGGAGTCTGGTAGAGGGCATCTATCTGCTCAATGGTACCAGCATAACCATGGAAAAGTAGTCTTCTGAGTCCCAAGGGACAAATGTTAGAAGAAGAGCATGAAAGCGTGGCCTGGTCATGAGGAGAAAGGGAGAATAAGCCCAGAGGAATGAAAAGCAACATGAGATTTGTGACCATGAATTCATAATGCTTCTTTCCTCTCTGCTTAGTGGCATTCATTAGTCAAGTTTTTACCTGGAGGCAGGTGTTAGGAAAAGGTTATTGAGCTGATTCAAGGTTGAGATTGTGCTTGAAGAATATTCTTAGGGACTATGTGGTGAATATAACCCCTCTATACATTGAAATAAAAAAGAATATTCTGAGGGAATGTGTACTACATTATTTAGGGTTCGGTGATGGGCCATAGACTTACGATGACTGGATAGTTTGGAGGAAATACAGGAGTCACCGAGATTTTTTTCTCTTTTTTTACTTTTCTCCTCCCCCCTTTCTTTTTTTTTTTTGCCACTTCCTAGGCTTGAACTCAGGGCCTGAGCACTGTCCTTAGGCTTTCTCAAGGCTACAGCTCTATCACTTGAGCCAAGCCTCTTTCAGCTTTCTCTATGTATGTGGTACCAAGAAATCAAGCCCTGGTCTTCGTGCATGATAGGCAAGCACTCTTACCACTAGGCCAAACTCCTGGTCCCTGGATTTTTTTTCTTAATGGAATGGCTATAGTGCAAGTAGTTTAATAACAGAGAGAAGAGTTGATTAGATTCTTTTCTTTAATTGTATTTTATTGGTGGGATAATGTATAGAGGGATTATATTTACATTTGTCAGGTAATAGGTACATTACTTCTCAAAACTTGATACCCCTTCTCATGTTTTTGTCCCCTTTCCCCTCCTTCCACCCCCTCCTAAGCATCTTGCTTTCCCCCTTCCCTTCCCTATTTCAAATAAACAAATAACATATATATATATATATATATATATATCAGGTAATAAAGTCAGATACAGCAATTACATGAGATTAACCATAAGTAGAAAAAAAGAGAAAAGAAATAACCACATAGTATATTAAGAACAACAATTACAAAGATAGACCTCTTACTTCCATGGTTTCACTCATAATAATTGGTACACATCTAGGATTATCCTAGCAGAGGATCACAATAGCTCAAAAGCTATGCACATCTGGTCATACAGGATGAGACTAAATGAAATGAACTCTAAGAGATGGGAACAAGAGACGATGATTTTTGAATTAGTGATTTTGTTGGTGGAAGATTGAGTGATGGCAAATTTAAGGCTTATGTTGTAAATGTCTTATAAAAGACATATTGTAAATGCACCTAAGTCAAAAACTTAGGTGTGAGGTTTGGTTTATTTGCAGGGAGGTGGGGTGTAGAAAGCCAGACAAAGCTTTATAGACATAGTATACACATTGTGCAAAATTAAAAATTGATAAATTTAATAAAATCTTAAACGTCTTGCTCATTCATATCCATTCATATCCTTCAGCTTTGCCATTCCAGTGAGACTATATTGCAAAGAAGACATCTCTCATGCTCTTAATATCTACCAGCAAATCTACAATTGTCCCTTGTTAGTCACTGCTTGTTAGTTTGTTACTGGGAAGTATCAGAGGATCCCCTTGGTGTTTCTGTTTTAGCTTTAGTCTTACATACGTACTATGTACTGGATCTTAAGAATGCATAAGCTCCATAACCCAATCCTATCTCATCTCCAGAAGATAGTCTGTAATGGTTGATCATTAGGATATCTTTTTGCCCATCCCATAGTGATAGAGCATCTTCGCCTGCTTCTCCAAAATGTTGTGGACGTTCACCTCTGCTCTGAGGCAAGAAGAGTTGTTGTCTTTTCCCTGTGGGGTTGTGTTACAGGGAAGATGGGTGAGAAGGTTCAGGGTAATATTTGATGACTTATCACCTCAAGGCTTATAGTTCCAAAGAAGATTTTCCAAGACTCTTGCTGCTTGCAATGTTTCCTATAAAGAGCTATAAGATCCATGGAAAAGAGTCTTAAAGTGGCTGCCAATTCTTCTTGTATTAGTGGCTTCTAGGAATTCTACATGCTCTTCTTAGTCCATACTAAGTCTTTAGAAATTTATTAACAATTTTAACCTAATTCTCCTTACTAGTTTCTCTTTCCTTTTCTTAAATTTCAGTTTCTCTGTACCCTCAGCTCTGTTTGGGGCTTTAGAAAATTGTGTGTGTGTGTGTGTGTGTGTGTGTGTGTGTGTGTGTGTGTGTGTGTGCATTGAAGGACTTTTATCCTATGGTAAAGTTATCCTAGGTAAATATTGTATTTCTTGTCCCCTGACTGAAATACATCTTCAAACTGTAATCTTCCTAGTGAAGTGAGGCTGCAAAAAATGTGTTTGTCGGGCCAGGAGTTTGGCCTAGTGGTAGAGTGCTTGCGTAGCATGCATGAAGACCCAGGTTCAATTTCTTGGTACTACATACATAGAAAAAGCCGAAAGTGGTGCTGTGGCTCAAGTGCTAGAGTGCTACCGTTAAGAAAGTCCAAGGTCAGTGCTCAGGCCCTGAGCTAAGCCCAGGACTGGCAAAAAAAAATGTGTTTGTCCTTATAGTTGCCTTGTCTTTCTTTCTTTTATGGAATCTCTCCTTTGTTCTCTTAGTTAATTTATCTTTGCAGTACTGGCAATATGTCTCTAGTTTGTGCAAATTTTATGAGAAATCCTACCAATATTAACAAGCAGTTACAATGAGTTTCAGTGTAATTTCACTGCATCATGAGCTGAGTTGAGAGTAGTGGGATCCAGGACTAGATTAACCATTCCATTCTTCTTTGGCCAATAGCTTATCATCTCTGGGCTTCAGTTTTCTCATTTGTTTGGTTTCCCTCCTTTCTTTTTCTTTAAAATTGTAATTAATAAAAGGGTTACATGATATTTGCCAGATAGAAGGTGCATGAATTCACATACATTGATACCCTTTCACATGTCTTGGTCCCCATTATCCTCCCCCCCACCCCTCCCATCTCGTTTCCCCCCCTTCCCTATCCAATTTCAAATAACCAAATACAAATATATCTGATATATCAGATAACAAAGTAAGATACTGTAACAATATGAGATAACCAAGGGACAGCAAAAGAGCTGAGAGATTTTAACATAGTACCTTAAGGTCAACAATCATTCATTTTATGGCTTTTGTTTCTATATCCTAGAGGCCCTTTCAATTAGCATCATATTATATGGCCTTATGTATCAAGGTTTTTCTCTATTGCAAGTCTCCTCCTTTCTTATTGGCTGCTCTTTAGTTTCCTTTACAGATTAATTCTCTTCTTACCGATGTCTTAAACTGGAGTTTCTCAGGAATGACACACTGGAGTTCTGTCTTCTTGCTTTCTAAATGATCTCATCTAGTCTCATGATTTCAAAACTATCTAAACACTAGCAAGTTGAAAAGTTCTCTCACTAGCTACAACTGCTCTCCTCAACTTCAGATCCAGTTAGTCAATTCACAACCAAATGTTTCTACTTGGCTCTCTAACAGACACTTAGCATGTCTAAGATTAACCTCCTAAAACATTCCACTCCAAGTATTCTGTCATAGTCTCGGATGATAACTAAAGATAGTTCTATTTAAAGACATACATTAACAACCTTAGTAGTTCTTATGTTCTTAGATGTCTCATACTTGGTTTTCTTTTTACTTTATTTTATTTTTCATTGTCAGGGTAATATATAGAGGGATTACATTAAGCCTGTGTTCCTTTGGGTCTGGCTTACTTCACTTAATACGATTTTTTTCAAGTCCTTCCATTTCCTTACAAATGGGACAATGTCATTCTTTCTGATGGCAACATAGAATTCCATTGTGTATAAATACCACATCTTCTTGATCTAATATCTACTGAGGGGCATCTGGGTTGGTTCCATATCTTTGCTATGGTAAATAGTGCTGCAATGAACATCATCGTGCTAGTGGTTTTAGTATGTCCTTGTTTCTGGACATTTGGGTAATTGCCAAAGAGTGGACTTGCCTGGTCATAGGGGAGCTCTAGGTCTAGTCTTTTGAGGAATTACCATACTGCTTGCCATAGTAGTTGAAGGAGTTTACACTCCCACCAACAGTGTAGTAGTGATCCCTCCTGGCCACATCCCTGCCAGCATCTGTTGTTATTAGATTTCTTTCTTTTTTTTCCAATGGAAGAAAGTAAATAATAAATATAACAGAAGTAAATGAGATAAAAAATGAAACAAAGATAACAAAAGCCTGGATATACTGATATAAATTGGTAAAAATTTAAACCAACAAAGAACAAAACCAAACACTCATATTACTAGTGTCAGAAATGGAAGTTACTATTTTTGAAGTGTTCTTGGGAAAGTTTACCTGGATTACTAAGTCAAAGGCTGAATCTGCACATTGCATACTGTCAAGCCCAACCACACACCCAAGAGAAGACAAACAAAAATGATGATGAAAAAGCAGAGAAAAAAATTAACCAATGTGGACATTTGGGGAAGATGTAGCTTAAACATCCATCCCATTTTTAGGGTGCTCATATGAACTTTAGTTGAAATAAAGGAAGAGTTGAGGCAGGATATAGATTTTTGCATAACCAATCTGCCTGTGAAAGAGTGATCTGATTAATAATGATCTCAGTTCTATTTTTGCAAGATGACCTTGGGGAAGTCCTTATTTCTTCAGAGAATGATCCAATTCTCATGAGATGATTTTGCTTGCTTAAAGGTGATCTCATTATAGCGTGACCTATTTGCAAGATTCTGTTCTTGCTAGAGTCCAAGGCAGCTTCAAGTTTAGAACAGGGGCTGTGTCTTCTCTGCTCAATTTTGGAGATTTGAAACAGGACATTATAAAGGTGGACAGTAAAACACCACTCCTATATTTGTGCCTTCATCTTTGAAGAACGATGAGGTAGGTTAGTGATTACCAGATTGAGATCTGGGCATCTCAGTTTAAGACAAGCCAGGAAGAAAGTTTGAGTCTTTATGTTCAGATTTTAGTAAAATACCAGATTGTGGGCTTGGATCAAGTAGGAGAGTGATACCAGAAGAAAAAAGGCTGAATGAGAGTGTGAGGAGCTTAAATCAAGTCTAGTACTAGCACACTCGTTCATGTGCACACACATGTGTCCATACCCACAACCTCCTCACTTCTCCCACCTTTCTGTAATGCTAGCCAACTGCATGAAGATAACCTTTTTTTAAATTATGGATGAAATTTATTTATTTCAGAAATCCAATGGTGATTCAACATGCAAAACTGATTAGTTCTGACTAGGTTTTAGATTTGTTTACAAGTCTCTGTTTAAATATCTCTTTCTAGAAATTGTAAGTGGACACCAAAATTAGTCAAGTGATTTACTTTTGAAAAATCACAACTTCCTATGCTCTTAGTGAAAATGCATTGAATTTTCAGCACTTGGTTATTTTTGGTTTTCTAATTTAATTAATTAATTTAGTTTTTATTATCTGGGCAATGTATCAAGGGGTTACAGTTACATTTGCCAGATAGTAGGTACATTATTTCTCACATATTGATACCCCTTCACATGATTTAGTTCCCTCTACCCCTCCCAATCATCTTGTTTTCCCCTCTTCCCTTTCCTATTTTAAATAAACAAATAAATGTATATACAATATACTAGGTAACAAAGTCAGATACGGTAACAATATGAGATTAACCAAAGGGCAAAAAAAGAGAAGAGAACATAATACATTAGGAACAACAATCACACAAGATAAAGCTCTTGTTTCCATATACTAGAGATCTTTTCATTTAGTCTCACCCTATATGACCTGATGCACCTAGGTCTTGAGCTATTGTAATCCTCTGCTAGGAGAGTCCTAGATGTATACTAATTATTACAAATGAGGGAAAGCATTGAGCCTATATGTTCCTTTGGATCTGGCTTACTTCACTTAATATGATTTTTCCCAAGTCTTTCTATTTCCTTACAAATGGAGTGATGTCATTCTTTCTGATGGCAGCATAGATTTCCATTGTGTATAAATACCACATCTTGTTGATCCAATTATCTGCTGAGGGGCATCTTTGCTATAGTAAATAGTGCTTCAATGAACATCATTGTGCTAGTGGATTTAGTATGTCCTTTTTCTGGACGAGTGGGTAAATGCCAAGTAGTGGAATTGCTAGGTCATAGGGGAGTTCTATGTTTAGTCTACTGAGGAAATGCCGTACTGCTATCCATAGTGGTTGAATGAGTTTGTACTCCCACCAACAGTGTAGTAGTGATCCCTCCTGACCACATCCCCACCAGCATCTCTTGTTATTAGATTTCTTGATCATGGCCATTCTAACTGGAGTGAGGTGGAATCTCAAAGTTGTTTTGATTTGCATTTCCTTTATGGCCAGAGATGTTGAGCATTTCTTCATGTGTCTATAGACCATTCTTATTTCTTCTTCAGAGAAGACTCTCTTTAAGTCTTTGGCTCATCTTTTAATGGGATGCTTGTTTCTTTGGAGATTATTTTAATTTTTGGAGCTGTTGATATATTTTAGATATGAGGCCTTTGTCTGTTTTATGGTTAGTGAAGATCTTCTCCCACTCTGTAGGTTTACTAGTTAACTTGCTAACTATGTCCTTGGACATACAGAAGCTCTGAGTTTAATGCAGTCCCATTTGTCTATGCTTTCTTTAATTTGTTCACACTTGGTTTTCTACATATCATTTTAGCTCTACTTTCAAATTGTATCAAGCATACCTGGGAGTTCCATTCTTCTCTACTTTCTCCCACACTATTTAAGATTAGGATCCTTTCTTCGATTTTTGACATAGTTCCCCATTGGTTCCTCCTGATTTTGCATGTCAGCTTTATCTCCACACAACACTCAGGATGATCCTGTTAAAATGTAAACAATTCTAATCTACTCCTTAGTTCATGTTTAGCAGTTTAGAGTAAAGACGTCCTAGCTGACGGCCAGGATATTTCCAGGTCACCTCTAGCTTTACCTCTTACTATTTCCTTTTTAGTTTTTTAATTCTTTTAATTTTATTTTTGCCAGTCCTGGGCTTGAGCTTAGGGCCTGAGCACTGTCCTTGGACTTTCTCAAGGCTAGAGTGCTAACACTTGAGCCTCAGCACCACTTCTGGCTTTTTTCTATGTATGTGGTACTGAGGAATCAAACTGGGGTCTTCATGCATGCTAGGCAAGCACTCTACCACTAGGCCAAATCCCGGCCCTACCTCTTACTATATCCTGCTCACTCAACTTCCTACAGCTACAGAAATCAGACTCGTTCTCGTCTCTGAACTTTGGTCTTGGTGTTTCTTCAGTTTAGAATGCTTTTATTCCAAGTGTCCAAAATATCATTTGCTCCTCCTCTTTAAATCTGTATCTTAAAGTATAGTTTTCTTTTCTTCTCTATGGATGACTTTGCAACCCCTGCCACCCACACCCCCAAGCCCTTCTTGGGGCCCAATGCATTTAACCACCATCTGCTTTTGTCAGTTTGTCTAGGTTATGCCTCAGTAACCAATAACCCCCAAACCTCAATGGCTTGATGCCGGGGCCAACCGGCAGCAAACCAGGGTTCGCAGATTGGGATTCCTGAAATAGGGGGCAAGGACTAGGAAAAAATAGAAGAGAGACAAACAGATGGGGTTCAGGAGGGCTACAGCCCAAATCAGGAGCCACAGCTTAAGAAGCCTGTAGCCCAAGACCGTAGCCCAGTTTATTTCCAGTTCTCAATCTTAAATACACTTCTTTAAACTAGGGAACTGCCAGGGGCTACATTCATACAAACAGTATCAAGTCTGAAATAGGTTGAATGAGAAGCTATCAAGTCCCAAACAGGTTAAATGAGAAGCTATTGACACAGCCCAAAATCATGATAAGAGCTTACTTCCTTGTGTACTCAATTGTGCAGGTCCAAGGTCACTGACCCCACAGTCACGGTCACTGACCCCACAGTCAGTCCCCAACAGCTTAAAAGCAAGAAAATATAACTTTTGCTTTATCGATTTTATTGAATTGTAGTCATTTAGGATCAAGGTTCTAGCTGATTTGTTAGTAGGAAGAAAGCACGGGCTTAGAGAGTTTTGTACCGTCGTTACTGTGCCATGACAGATGTGGCATGTTTTCCTTTGTTCAACACCTGGTTATAGAATCATGACTGATTTACAGACTCGCATATCATGAAACAGCAGTAGCATCCACCTCATCATCTGGTATATAGTGTCCAATTTATATTTCTTGGTCTATGTTTTTTCACTAGAATATATATATAATCTTAGGGACAGTGTGGCTTTTTGTTTGTTCTACTAAGCATGTAGAAGAGAGGTTTACATATTGTAAACTTCAATAAGTATTTTTGTTTAAATTAATGACTGTGTCTATCATGAAAAGAAAGCTTACTTTCCCTGTAGATTTGTCAATAGCTGCAAAAGATTCCCCAGTATTGTCAATATTGTTATTGTATAATTATAATTAAAGACATCTTTGAAGTGAGACGTATACAACATGAAGATAATGTATGATGAAGTCAGAGAACACTCCAGTTTAAAATATTAAGGGAGGACACACATAAGTCAACTATTTAGTATGGAAATTCACCACCATTTATAGGGGGAAAAGTTACATAATGAACATTTTTCAAAGGAAACCTGGGTTAGCACAGTCATTCTTGCCAGTAAAGCTCATCTTCAATGTTTGAAAAGCCCTCCCATCTTCAAGGCAGGACACCTTCCATGGATAGGCTGCCCCCACCCTGATAATGCTACTGTAATGCTTCTGATACTGAACATTGTACTTGACCTCTGTTGACAACGAGCTCATGGTTATGCTTTGGCCCCCAAATATGTTGTTTCACTGGGCAGAAAACAAGTGTCCTGTGCAAGAAATATGCAGCATCAAAACACTACCAGTTCTTTGGCCTGACGCCCATGCAGACTGCTCTTTGTGAAGTTATGAGGAACTTTTGCTGACTTAAGGAGAGAAGGCATGCCTTCTGCATAAGGCTGCACAAGCCCTTGCCAGTAGAGCTTTATGATTTTGTAACAAATCATGGAGAATGAAAGGAATGAAAAGCACAGTTACTTTCTGCCCTGGGCTGAATGGAAATGAGCTATTTCTGATGATAATGAGAGTTGCTGTAGGCATTTTCCATGTGTGCTTTAGTCTTGTAGATTCATATGGCAATTTATCTGGTGCTTCAATTGGGGTCCAGAATTGTGGAGGAAAAGAATTTCTACACCACAAGCAGTAATTCATATGGACCAATCCTTTGGCACCCAAATAGATTATTTTTGTGTTAATATGATTTAGCGAGATCATCTATGTATGATATAAAGGTATATGGAAGTGTTTGGGTCTTGATTTTTGTTTTTTATACTGCATGCTTGTTTGAAGGGAATGGTTAAAATACACTATAAAATACTTTTATTTTCCTGAACATAATTTATTGCTACTTCATTTATTTAAAATAAATTGTAACAATGAATGACAAAGGAAAGAAATAAGGACTGAAACAGAAGCTTCCAGAGAATAACTGTACTAAAATAATTGCAATGAGAGGAATTTAGGCAAAGCACATAAGTGAAAATCATCCTTAAACTGATTAGAAGTGCTTCCGTGACTGATGGCTAACCAGTGAAATTCTGTCCAAAGGAGAATTCCAAGATTTCATGATTCCCAGCCCCTTTAATCCTTTTTTATAATTTTGCCAAAAAACAAACAGAAAAGCAAAACCAAACCAGAGTTGTTGCCTATTTGGTCTGAAATTAATGCTTCCTGTTTGTATTGCTGATTCCAAGTTTTGGGTTATTATGCTACATTAGCAAATAACAGTAAGTCTATCACAGCACTGAGTTATTTCAGAAATATAAATACCTCATGTCTATGACCAGATGTCATGTTTGTGCAGAAAATGATCTGATGAACACCAGAAATGTGCCTCAGATCACTGCACCCAGGCCCCTGTATCACGAAGGAGAAAGATACTCAGCTTCGTCTGTGAGCTTATCCTCAGCCTTGCCTTCCTGCATCTGTCTAGTGTTGTTATGAGAGTGAGAGAAAGAACAGCCACATTTATTTTCAAGTCTTTTCTAGCTCTGAGATTCCAAAGAGCCATGGAAACGCTCTCTCCATGGATATTTGCTAAACTATCTGCTTTGTGTAAATATGTTAACTTTGCAGGTCTAGAGTATTTTTCACTTGAAAGGCTCCTCCAAGTTCTACTTTTATTTGACTTTTATTTTCAAAGTGAGGCCAAATTCCTTCTTCCACATGACCAGAAAAGCTCTGCTCTCTCTCTAAATTCAATAAATCTCAAACATTGCTTGTATAGCAATCGTCTCTCCAACTGTCTGGGGATGTCCTCCAGGACCAGATAGCAATGCTTCTGACAAGGGTTCCTAAGAGTATCTTCTTCCATGTTTCTTTCCATTGCAAATATAACCACCTGCTTTAATGATTATCATGTGATGGAATAGCTCTTAGCAACAAGAGTTCTTCACCACTGGCCAGAGAGGGCAGGCAGTGTTCTATTCATCTCACTTATACTCTAATTAGCCTGTGCCTGAGGCATTATGTTCTCAGAGCTTTATTTCTCCCCCACCCCTTTATGAGTATACTTTATTTTGACCTTTATGTTATGAACCCTAGGAGTCATCCACTATTTTGGTCCAGGCTCAGGGAGACAAGGGAGGAGGTATGGCAACAAGTACTAATTGTAGAAGCGTGAGAAGGATGAACTGAAAAGTGATGTGTTTGGTAATTGTAAAAGTGGGTGAGTCTGGCTAGTCCTTCCAGGCCGTGTCTTCAGACATGTAGACACAGAAGACACAAAGGTCAGGGTTTGGAGCCTGGAAATGTTTCCTCCAAAAGTGGGAGAAGCCACCCTCCATGGAGGTTTGAGATGAATGCATGTGGGGATGGGAAGAATACAAACAAGAAAGCATCCAGAAGATGCAGGGTGAGATTGTAGAAATAAAAAAAGGAAAGCAATATGTGGGGTGAATGTGTGTTAGAAGGTAGGATATAAGAAGTAGGCAGATGGAGATAAAATAGACTATAGACAGAAAATAAGAAGGAGAGCATATGTATCTAGACTTGATAAAGGAAAACTACTGTTGCAAGGTTGTTCTTATAGTCCCAAATTCTATGCAAAGCCTTGCTCACGACCTCTTTCAAACAAACAAAACCTATTTATTTCTTTTAATTCAAAAATCTAAATTGCACATACATGCATGCATACATATGTACATACATACATATATATCAAATCATTTATCTTAGTATTTGGAGATACTGCAAATTATAATTTCTGTAGCATGTTAAGTACTTTCTAGTTCAAATGATTCAGTATAGATATACTTACAAAAATTTTTTTCTTAATTATTTTGATTGACAAAAGTTTTATAGCCAGGTGCCTGAGGCTTACACCTCTAGCCCTAGCTACTCAAGAGACTGAGATCTGCGGTTTGTGGTTCAAAGCCAGCCTGGGCACCAAAGTCTGTGAAACACTTCTCTCCAATTAACCAGGAAACTAGAACTGGTGCTAACCTTGAGCCGAAAAGCTTGGCAACAGCATCCAGGCCCAGAGGTCAAGCCCCACCCCGCTCCAAAAAAAGTTTTATATACCTCTGTTATAAAATATGATGTTTCAAAATAAATGTCACCATAGGATTGGCAGATTAATTATTTTACACTAATTATTTCAAATTATTTCACATATTTAGCATTTTTGTGGTGGGAACATTTAAAATCTTCTTCATTTGCAAGTACACATTATGAAGAACTATAATCATCGTATGAGTCAATTCTGTGATCCTAGCTACTTGGGGGCTGAAAAGGGGAAGGATAATGGTTTGAGGTTCAGACTGGTCAGTATTTGGAATTTGAGGCACACTTTTCAGAGTCAGCTAATGTGCTACTGATTAACACTAGTTATGATTAAAACCTTGAGGTTAAAGTAATTCTATAAAGAAAGAGAAACCAAACCATAGTGAATCGTTGAGTTATGGGGAGGAAAAAGAAGTAAGCAAACAGGAAAGAAATTGCACAGAAAAACAAGAACCCAGATGCCATTGTGTCACAGATTAAAATTGAGGGGTATCTAATGTGATACCAATAGGAAGTACCGAAGAATGAGTCACAATGAATTACAGATATTTAGTAATGAGATATGCATGTAGTAGAAAAATATAATATTTTATTTTTCCCAATCCTGGAGCTTGAACTCAGGGCCTGCGCACTGTCCTTAGGCTTTCCTCAAGGATAGGGCTCTATCACTTGAACTACAGCACTTCTTGCTTTTTCTGTGTATGTGAGGAATCGAACCCAGGACTTCATGATGCTAGGCAAGCACTCCACCACTAGGCTACACTCCCGACCCTCTAATATTTTGTTAATATTTAAAGAAATCACTATAGGCATTCAAAATGCTTTTTACAATGAAAAGAAACAATGAAAGATATCAAAATAGAAATCTATCCAGACACTGTTAGTGAGAGTGCAAACTCGTTCAACCACTGTGGAAAGCAGTATGCAGTTCCTCAAAAGACTAAACATAGAGCTCCCCTATGACCCAGCAATTCCACTACTTGGCATTTACCCAATCGTCCAGAAACAAGGACATACTAAATCAACTAGCACAATGATGTTCATTGCAGCACTATTTACCATAGCAAAGATATGGAACCAACCCAGATGCCCCTCAGTTGATGAGTGGATCAACAAGATGTGGTTATTTATACACAATGGAATTCTATGCTGCCATCAGAAAGAACATTGCCCCATTTGTAAGGAAATGGAAAAGATCATATTAAGTGAAGTAAGCCAGACTCAAAAGAACATAGGCTCAATGGTTTCCCTCATTTATCATAATCAGTAGAAACCTTGGGTTCTCCTAGCAGAGATTTACAGTAGAACAAAACCTAGATACACAAGGCCACATAGGATGACACTAAATGAAAGGACCTCCAAGATATGGAAACAAGAGCCATATAATGTCTGATCGTTGTTCTTAATGTACTGTTGTTTCTCATCTCTTTTGTTGTCCCTTGGTTATCTCATATTGTTACAGTATCTTACCTTGTTATCTGATATATTGTATATATGTTTATTTGTTTATTTGAAATAGGATAGGGAAGTGGGGAAAAGAAGATGAGGGGCAAGGGTGGGCGGAGGGAAATGGGGACAAAAACATGATAAAGGGTAGCAATGTGTGTGAAGTAATGCACCTTCTATCTGGTGAATATAATGTAGCCCTTCTATTAATTACAATAAAAAGTATTTTAATGGAAAAAAAAGAAATCCATCCAGAATCATGAAAGCAATGCATTTCCATAATCAGAAGACAACCACTGAGGCATTGCCCTTTACAAGACCAACATTTACTTTAAAGTTCACTCTAATTCTATGTATAATAAAGTTAATCTCTCCAGAATTATTTCCTTGGGCTCAAGTATTCTTTTTATTGTTGTTGATAAAGAGATAATTTCATTACTTCCAGGAATTGTGAAGCCGATCCATAGGTGCTATTTGTCAAACTGGAGAAATAGCAGAATAAGACATCAAATACAGTAGAAAATGATACAGTGACCATAATGGCAATCTTTTCATACACTGGAAATATAAGTTCTATTTGAGGACATATACATACATGAATACAATGTACTTCAATCTTATGTATAATACCCTTCATCTCCTTCATCCCCAACTGTTATCTTACCAGATAGATAGATAGAAATGTAGAAAATAGAGAGATGGATAGAAGATTTTCTGTGATAGCCATCCACTTTTAGTCTTTGAAATATGGATATCTACTTTCTCCAATATCATCAAAGATCATCTTTCTTCCTGTGCTTATTTGTGACACTTGTGAAAAGTCAAATGATCATAGCTATAAAGTTGACTTCTGGGTGCATAATCTTGTTACTTTTGTATGCATTTATGCTATTATTTTTATTTTTGTGACAGTGGGCTCAAGTAATCTTAAAACAAAGATGATTGAAGATGGGAAAGTAATGCAGTAATTTATTTTGCATCATTTACTGTAAAGAATGTCAATAATAGTAGAAACAAAGTAAGTGGCCTTGGTTTCATGAATGACTAAAGACAGAAACCTTACCGTCACGTTGTCTTGTGCTGCTGTAATACATTACCACTGACTGAGTAATTTATCATGTACTAAAATGCATTTGGCTCATATTGGAGCTTCTGGAGCATAATACAGGCATCCACTGAGGGTTTCCCTGCTGTGTCATGCCATCAAAAGACAAGAGAGCATGATGAACCCAAACTTGGTTGTGTAACAAATCCATGCTTAGGAAAATGAACACATTCTCTCAGTAATACCATTCATGAGGGCTAATTCCTCACCACCTACCCCTCTTAAACACCTCTCAGTGAGGTACATTGCAGAGTAAATTTCCAACACACCAACTTAAAGGAATTTGTTAATAGCATAGTGCCCAATGTTTAAATTGGCTAATTTCATTATATAACATACATTTAATGAGGGTGATAAAAATAGAATTTGCTTTCTGGGCAAATAAAGTTTGGAGTTCTCAAGCAAGAGAAATATTCACTATCTTAACCATTGAGATGAAGGTAGAAAAGTTGGACAGTTCAAAAATTTCAACAGAAATTTGTCGTATTTATTTGAAGATAATAGAAACATTCATACAAAGACTTGTACATAAATTTTCATTAACAACAGTGTTTCTTCCAATCCCAAACTACTAATAAAACAAACTTACATCTGATAATGTCATAGATCAATAAAATGAAATGGTATCTAATAAAAATGTATTATTTTACTTTTGATACATTGAATTTTCAGAGTAATTGGTCTTGAGGATGTATCATAATTATCTAGTCCTTACTGAATACAGTAGATCTAGTGATGAGTTCTAAGAATTTATACTTGTCACAAGTCTACAGGTAATGTTGACTCTTTAATCTGGAAATTACCATGGCATAGAGTCTATTCCATCTTCTGCGAAGAAAATCTATTGCCCTTCCTTCCTTCCTTCCTTCCTTCCTTCCTTCCTTCCTTCCTTCCTTCCCTACCTCCCTCCCTTCTTTATTTCTCTCTCTCTTTCCTTCCTTCCTTCCTTCCTTCCTTCCTTCCTTCCTTCCTTCCTCCCTCCCTCCCTCCCTCCCTCCCTCCCTTTTCTTTCTTTCTTTTTTCTTTCTTTCTTTCTTTCTTTCTTTCTTTCTTTCTTTCTTTCTTTCTTTCTTTCTTTCTCTTTTCTTCCTTTCTTCTTTTCCTTCTTTCTTTCCCTCTCTTCCTTTCCTTCTTTCTGTTTGCCAGTCCTGGGACTTGAACTCAGGGCCTAGGCACTGTCCTTGGACACTTTTTGCCTCAAGGCTAGCACTCTGCCACTTGAACCACAATGTCACTTTCAGCTTTTTCTGTGTATGTGGTGCTGAGGAATCAAACCCAGGGCTCTGGTGAGAACTCTATCACCAGGCTATGCTCCCGGCCTTGCTATTACTTTCTCTAAGCAAAGTCTCTCCATGAAGACCAAAAATGGAAAGAAGGGAACAAAGTTTTGTTAAATTCTGTAGCCTGTCTTCTATTTCTTTACTAGGAATTCATAACCTTTCTAGTTAGCTCAGAAAAAGTGTTACAAAATAGGCTTTGATCTCAACATTTTCCCTTATAGTTTCTACCATCTACCAACATGTGACTACATTTGCTAGGTATGAATTGCCCTTGTGATGAAAAAGGCTGAGGGAATACTTCCTTCTTTCTTTCCATCCTCTCTATTAGATTTAGGGTCCCTCTTCTGTAGCTGCCTTGTACTGATGGGACTAATCACATTACCCTACCTTAATGGAGTGTACTCTTTGTGATCAGACAAGTAAGCATTGAAGTCATAATACTGATGATGACGAGTGCCTAGTGCTTAATGACTGAGATCAACGTCAAAGCACATGAGTAAATATACATAGTTCCTGTCTTAGCCCAATTTGTCCTTACTGGACAGACTAGCTGGGCCTGGGTGATTACTATGAGCAGAAGTTTCTTGGCTCACAGTTGTCCAGGATGAGAAGTCTAATACTGAATTGCTGGTCTGTGGCCAGTATTCACTCTGATCACCACGTGCAAGACACTGAACAGGAATCACTGTAAGAGGATCTTTGATAATGGCATTAATACATTCAGATGAATGAATGGGAAGGGTGTAAACATGACCTTATCAGGTGCTGCTTCTTAATAGTGTTGCAGTGTTCTTACGTTGCAATGTAAGTTTTAGGGGAAACAACAACAAAAAAAAGCCAGTCAAAGCATAGCATTCCTCTAGGCAAATATAAACTGTATGCTAATCCATTGTCATTTTATAGCTGCATCCATGCACTCACAGCAAGTGTATGCTTGCTGATTACATGTCACTGTCTCTCTCATTCCTGCTACCAAATTAGCACAAGGCAAGACATTAAAGAGCAGTTTTAGTAACTACAGGCTGTTGATGTAGAAAATAGTCTATGAGGGCTGGGAGTTTCACCTAGTGGTAGAGTGATTGCTTAGCATGCATGAAGACCTGGGTTTGATTCCTCAGTACCACATACATAGGAAAAGCCAGAAGTAGTATTAGGGCTCAAGTGGTAGAACTCCAGACTTGAATAAGCCCAAGGACAGTGCTCGGGCCCTGAGTTCAAGCCCCGGGACTGGCAAAAAAGTAGTCTATGAGGCTGGGAGTTTGGCCTAGTGGTTGAGTGCTTGCCTAGCATGCACTAAGACCGGGGTTTGATTCCTTGGTACCACATACATTAAAAAAAAATCTGGAAGTGGTACTGTGGCTCAAGTGACAGAGCGCTAGCCTTGAGAAAAGCCCAAGGACACTGTTCAGGCCCTGAGTTCAAGGTCCACACTGGCAAAAAAATAGTCTATGAAAAATACTTTTCCTACTTGCCTTTTATTGGATTTATAAAGTAGGTAATGAAATTATTGCTCCTTCGGTAAACCAATTAACTTTGCCAAGTGGTGCTGAAATGTCAGCGCTGGCAGGTTGTAGTCTGTCTCATTTAATCATCCAAAGTCCCCAGACGTAAAGTATTGGTCTGAGGATTCAGAGCATCTCCAACCCAGGTGGAAACTGTGCTTGTTCTAGCTGACACAAAACTCATTTATGCCAACACTTAGGCAACACATAATGAAGTGCTCTATTCTAAAAAACAAACCAACTTTTTCTCCCTCAGACTGTCAGCACTGCTAAATTCAAACCTTTAAAAAGTAATAACAAACATCCTCTGGTTACCTTGGTGATCACAGTTTCCTCATGAGCAGTGAATTTCTGGGTGGCAGGACTGTAGGAATTGCTCGGGTAGCTGTGGGAGAAGAGCTGTTGGGTTTACATATGGATGTTTGATTTCTCAAGAGTACATGTTGCACGTGAGAACATGAGCTTCTCTGGCAGGCACACCCAAGGGCTTCCTGAAGAGGGAATGTGCTGTTCTCCTTGTCCTGGAACAATGATCACGAGCGCCGGTAGTCTGCTTCTTGCTGACATATGATCGTGTATGAATATTAAAATCAAGTTCTGAGTTTATTGAAAGGCCCCCGTTCTTGGCATTGGGACAGTTATTCATGTGATTTATGGGACTTTATATCACCACGCTTTCTGTAAAACTTTAAAAATATATTAGCACACAGTTGTGCAAGGGAGGCTTCATTATGATATTTCTGTGTGTTCAGATCAACTTCATTCCCCCTTCTTAAAACTATTTCAACAGATTTCATTTTCTATTTTCATACATACAGATAAGCTGTATCATTGCACCCATTCATCCTGTTTGTTATCCCCCTTTTTCCCTCTGTTGCCGAGGCTCATATTCCAGTCTGCTCTATAGGATTTTTTTCCTTGATTTTAAACATAATTATAGTGTTTTTATTTAGATGTTGTATGGAAGGGTTACCATTTCATAAGCCAGGTAATTAGTACATTTTGGACAATTGTCAGTCCTTCCTTGTGTAAAGTTTTTTCTTTCTCTTCCCAGTCCTAGGGTTTGAGCTCAGAGCCTGGGCTCTCTCTCTCTCTCTCTCTGAGCTTCTTTGTGCCTAAGACTAGTGCTCTACCACTTGAGCCACAGTGCTACTTCTAGCTTTTTCTGAGTAGTTTATTGAAGATAAGAGTCTCATGGACTTTCCTGCTCCAGTGGGCTTCAAACCATGATCCTTAGAACTCAGCCTCCTGAGTAGCTAGGGTAACAGGTATGAGCTACCAGCACCTGGCTTATAAAGCTTTTCTTTCTTTTTTGTTAATACTATTTTTCTTGAGAGTCATAAAGATCTTGCTTTATCTTTTATTATAATCAGAACTCTTTCTTATGTTTCCAAGTCATATGTCTCAAACACAAATAGGGATGTCTTCTGTCTAACTAAGCTGTGTGCTGTTGATTTACCATTGTCTGAATGTCCAGATTTCTTTTACCTGTAGTGTTCTTATTTGGAACTCTGATTCAGTATTTGTGATTTAGATATAGGATGATGCAAATTCCCCTGTAAGCTAGGGAGCATAATATTCCAAGTATCTGTAACTCTTGTTTCTCTAATGAACTATTCCAGGCATATGCCATCAGTATCCCTCAGCTTGAAATTTAGAAAGGATTCGCCAAGCCATTACATTGAGAAGGTTTTCACTTATCATTCTGCCCATACAGCACCACCACCGTCACCACACAAGAAACATAACACCTTCCACCTACCTTACTTTGCTCTAATATGCCATTATGCTTCCACAGAATAGGCTGTCTTGTCTCCATCGCCATCTTGGACATGCTTTCCTGATGCGTGATCATGCAAATGTCTTGCCATTTCAGGACAAGGAAAGGAGTTGTGAAATGTTGCTACTAATTAATAGCACACATTACTCTCAATTCTCAAGGTGCTTAACTTGAAATGATTATGTTTACTTCTGGAATGGGAAATTTCAGCTAGTATAGCTTCCTTTTGCGTTGTTCTTGATGATGCTGTGGTTAGAAAAAACCATGCTATGAACTGTAGGCTATGTGGGATCAGGAACACCTGAAGAGATACATGTCTTTGGCCATTCTTTTTGCTCTGTGGCTGTCAGAAAAGTTATTAAGAGTCCATGGCTTTCCTCTTCCTACTGTCAGCTTTCTTTGGCAGAGTAAAGTCATTTGAGTATCAAGTCTATTTTACATGATCCCTTTTTGACTCTCTAAGAAATAAGACAAATGTAACATTGTAAGTAGTTGTACAAAGGAGATGCCGTTTAACAAAGTAGCTTATAAACACATATCTTGATCACTGTTACTCCTTTAAAAATTCTCACACTTCTCTCACTCTTCTCAATTTTGTTTGACATACATCAGATTCTTGACTACATTCTCCGCTTTTTCGCCTCTTTATTTGCCTCTCTCTTTTCCCTTGACCCCATTCCACCTGGTTTGAGTACATACTTCCTGGTGTTTTATTTTGCTAAATGTTGCCTTTGTAAGGAATTACACTATTTGAATTCTCCCTTGAATCTATCACATTTCTGTTAACAGCTTTATGAGTTCTTTGTAGATAATCTAGTCAGATAAATTTGCTGTGATATGATTGGACTTACTAATGTTCAATTTTTCATCAGGATATGAACTAATACCTTCTCCACATGTGTCAAAGATTGGTTTTACACTCAGATTTATATAGCTAATTATGAGAACATCTTTAAATACTGGCAAAATCCCTTCACTGTTTCAGCATCAAGAAAAATTAACCTGTTTGAATAAGTGATCATTAGCCTGTTAGAGGCAGTGGTTGAAGATGAGGCAATGTCTATATTTTTGGTCTTGACTATACCAATTTAATTAGCATTCCCATCTCTAAAATCTGCCTTTTACTTATTGAAAGGCATTTTAGTGTGGCTTCTGTATAAATGTCAAATAAAGAATATTTAACACTTGTCACATTTTATAGTTAATCTGTTAAGTTCAGATGCTTGTAAAAGTACCATGATAGATATAATACCGAGTTTATTTTTAATCTTTACTAAGATAAAATTATAATTCAGGATTTTTTTATGCAGCTATTCAGAAAAACAAAATGGTGGAACTACTGTGTATGTGTGATTGATAGTGGTGCTTTTTGCAAACTTCTTAGAGAAAGAGATTGTAAATGATGCGGCTATAAGACTTAAGGTAATTAAAGATAAATATTACATGAATATATATATATATATATCTATGTGTGAAGATAACAAGGAAACTCACTGAAATGGTTGGGGGAATGGGGAAAGAGAAAGGAACAGAGATGTTACTCTTATTGAAGTATAATATGTGCATATGTGAAATATCACAATGAAACAATATGTGCTAAAAACTTACCACAGAAATCTAAAACAGATATTTCTAGGGGGTATGTATCAGCGAGAGGGGCAAGAATAAATGGACAGGATGGAAGGAGGTGAATTCAGGCCAAAGTACTTTTTTCATATATTTTTATTGTAATTAATAGAAGGGTTACATTATATTCACCAGACAGAAGGTGCGTTACTTCACATACATTGATACCCTTTCTCATGTCTTGGTCTCCATTTCCTTTCCCCCACCCCTGCCCCTCATCTAGTTTTCCTTCCTTCCCTATCTGACTTCAAATAACCAAATAAGTATATATATAATATATCAAAAAACCAGGTGAAATACTGTAACAATATGAGATAACCAAGGGACAGCAAAAGAGAGGAGAGATAACATAGTACATTAAGAACAACCATCACTCATTATAAGGCTTTTGTTTCTATATCCTGGAGGTCCTTTCATTTAGGATCATTCTGTATGGACTTATGTATCTAGGTGTTGTTCTACTGTAGATCTCTGCTAGGAGAACCCAAGGTTTCTACTGATTATGACAAAAGAGGGAAACCATTGAGCCTATGTTCCTTTGGATCTGGCTTACTTCACTTAATATGATTTTTTTCTAAGTCTTTCCAATACCTTACAAATGGGGCGAAGTTGTTCTTTCTTACAGCAGCATAGAATTGCATTGTGTATAAATACCACATCTTGTTGATCCACTCATCAACTGAGGGGCATCTGGATCGGTTCCATATCTTTGCTATGGTAAATAGTGCTGCAGTGAACATCATTGTGCTAGTGGATTTAGTATGTCCTTGTTTCTGGACTATTGGGTAAATGCTAAGGAGTGGAATTGCTGGGTCATAGGGGAGCTCTATGTTTAGTCTTTTGAGGAACTGCCATACTGCTTTCCACAGTGGTTGAACGAGTTTGCACTCCCACCAACAGTGTGGTAGTGTTCCCTCCTGGCCACATCCCCTCCAGCATCTGTTGTTATTAGATTTCTTGAACCTGGCCATTCTAACTGGAGTGGGGTGGAATCTTAGAGTTGTTTTGATTTGCATTTCTTTTATGGCCAGAGATGTCGAGCATTTCTTCATGTGTGTATAGGCCATTCTTATTTCTTCTTCAGAGAAAAGCCTCTTTAAGTCTTTGACCCATCTTTTAATGGGATGGTTATTTCTTTAGAGATTAGTTTTGGAATGATTCAATTTTTGGAGCTGTTGATATATTTTACATATGACGCCTTTGTCCATTGTATGGTTAGTGAAGATCTACTCCCTCTCTGTAGGCTTTCTAGTTAATCTGCTAGCTATCTAGATATGTCTTTTGTCATACAGAAGCTCTGCAGTTTAATGCAGTCCCACTAATCCAGCCTTTCTCTGATTTGTTGTGTTTCTTGGTTCTTATTAAGAAAGTTTTGACCTGTGCCAAGGAGACGTAGTGTATCTCCTATTCCTTCTTGTAAAGTTTTCAGTGTATTTGCTTTTACCTTGAGGTCTTTGATCCCTTTGGAGTTAATCCTGGTGCAGGGTGACAAAGAAGGATCCAACTTTAGTTTTCTGCAGGTGCTTAATCGGTTCTTCTAGCACCACTTGTTGAAGAGGCTGTCTTTCTTCCATTCTATTTTTTGGGGGGGGGCTCCCTTATCAAAGATTAGGTGGCCATATGTCTGTGCTTTAATATCTGGGTCCTCAGTTCTATTCCATTGGTCTTCAAGCCTGTTCTTGTGCAAGTACCAAGCTGTTTTGGTCACTATAGCTCTGTAATAGTCTAAAGTTTGGTATTGAAATCCCTCCTGCCCTGTTCTTTCTGCAAATAATTGCCTTTGCTATATGGGGTCTTTTATTATTCCATATGAAATTTTGGATTGCCTCTTCTATTTCTTTACAGAATGACATTGGGATGTTGATGGATATTGCGTTGAATTTGTAGATAGCCCTTGGCAAGGTTGCCATTTTCACGGTGTTAATTCTTCCATCCAGGAGCATGGGAGGTTTTTCCATTTCCTCAGTTTTGTTTTAATTTCCCTTTTCAGGATTTTAAAGTTTTCATCAAAAAGGTCCTTTACATTCTTAGTTAATGTAGTTCCTAGGTACTTTATTTTCTTTGAGGCTATTAGGCCAAACTACTTTAAATACATGGATGAAAATAGAATAATGAAGGCTTTCAAAATAGCTTTAAGAAGAAAGGTTGAGAGAAAGTGGTACAGGAGTAAATTATCTCATTGTATCAATAGAAATGGTGCTATGTAATCCCTTCATAAGTATTATATGCTAAGAAACATGTTGAACAAAGAAGAGCCATAATATGGATAAGAGTCAAATTATGCTTTTTAATCCTGAAATGCATCAGTATTTTTATTTTTCTTTCTTCTTCTTTTTTTTTTGCCAGTCCCAGCCTTGAACTCTGGGCCTGAACACTGTCCTTGAACATTCTCAAGGCTAGAGCTCTACCACTTGAGCCTCAGCACCATTTTTGGATTTTTTTTTCTATGTATGTGGTACCGAGGAATTGAACCCAGGTCTTCATGCATGCTAAGCAAGCAGTCTACCATTAGGCCAAACTCCCAGCCCCAGTCAATATTTTCAATAAAATACTAGTATTATAGCTGTTCTTTTGGTTAATACTCTTCATACTCTACTTTCTGCTATATCAGATTTAGTTTAGAATACTTGGTTTAGCATACTTCTATTCCTCATTAGGCTCTTGCAATACTTAGAGCATATAAACAGAAGTTATTCTCATTACCACACTTTTAAGTATTTTTTACTCTTAGCAGAGAACTTTTAGTGTTCTGTCATTTTTTCTCTTACGGTGTTTTATCATCTTGACCAACTTGGTATCAACAATTTAGACCATGTACTGAAATATTTTGGAAGGTAAAAGGTAATCTTATGAACAATTAGTCATAAAAATTACAGTATATTTTAAATGTTATTCTTCTAAGGTCTGTGACTTGATGTATAAATGCATTTAGTTGCTTTCACTAAGTACCATTGGGTTATGTTTTCTTTGTTGTTGTTTGTGTTAGGGATTAAACCCAGGGCACTTACTCAATGTTAAGCCATATCCACAACCAGGGTTGTGTTTCTTTACACAATTGGACTGAACCATCTATAGTTTCTCAGCAACAACTACAGCCCTTGCGATTAGTCCAGAAAGTTCTTACAAAGCTATGTGTACCTTTTATCTGATTTTCCCAGTCTTATCCCCTTTTTCACTGATTTTAAGGCTTTAAAACATGTATTTACTCTTAAAAATTAACAGTGAATTAATTTTGCCTTGAGAGTTTTTTTCTTCTAGAATTTCACAACACCCTTTGAAATATTTAGAGATACTGTAGAATGTTGCAAACAGAGGGTTAGAAACCACTGTCATAGATCCAAGATTCTACTTTGCCAAAGTGCAGTTTGTTCTCTGGGCAGGGTTGCTTTTCTAAAATGTTTGCACTCTTTTTTATGTATTTTTATTGTAATTAGTATAAGGGTTACATTATATTCACCAGATAAAAGGTGCATTTCTTCACATACATTGATACCCTTTCTCATGTCTTGGTCTCCATTTCCCTCTCCCTACCCCCACCCCTCATCTTGTTTTCCCTCCTTCCCATCTGATTCCAAATAACCAAACACACATATATACAATATATCAGAAAACAAAGTGAAATACTGTAACAATATGAGATAACCAAGGCACAGCAAAAGAGATGAGAGATAACATAGTATATTAAGGACAACAATCACTCATATGGCTTTTGTCTCTATATCCTGGAGATCCTTTCATTTAGCATCATACTATATGGCCTTATGTATTTAGGTTTTGTTCTATTGCAAATCTCTGCTAGGAGAGCCTAATGCTTCTACTGATTATGACAAATGAGGGAAACCATTGAGCCTATGTTCCCCTGAGTCTGGTTTACTTCACTTAATATGATTTTTCTCAGTCTTTCCATTTCCTTACAATGGGGCAGTGTTGTTCTTTCTGACAGCAGCATTCCTTTCCTTACCATCTATTTACCCTGGTGACAGACACTTTCTTCTTTCCTTCCTTTCTAGCTTTATCAATGATGAAGACCCTGTGTGTTTGGGTCTGAAGAGCAGCTTAGACAAGGCTGTGAGTTTTGAAGGAGCAATAATTTGGTCTCATAAAAAAGAAACTTCAGTGCTTTTTATCATATCTGTATAATGTATATAAAAAGAAGATTCTGGTGATTACAACAGTGCAAAATGTAGATATATAAGGCCATATAGGATGAGGCTAAATGAAAGGATCTCCAGGATATGGAAACAGAGGTTTAAATTGTGTGATTATCGTTCTTAATGTACTATGTTATTTCTCTTCTCTGTTGTTGTCCTTTGGTTAATTTCATATTGTTACAGTATTTGTCTTGGTTACGTGGCATATTGTGTATAGGTTTATTTATTTGAAATAGGAAAAGGAAGGGGGGAAAACAAAATGATTGGGAGGGT
This sequence comes from Megascapheus bottae, assembly GCF_031878675.1. Classification (NCBI taxonomy): domain Eukaryota; kingdom Metazoa; phylum Chordata; class Mammalia; order Rodentia; family Geomyidae; genus Megascapheus; species Megascapheus bottae. The sequence goes on from NC_143509.1 coordinate 73,265,657, forward strand.
TTGGGGGCGGGGAAATGGGAATAAAAACATGAGAAGGGGTACAAATGTGTGAGAAGTAATGCACCTATTATCTGGGGAATATAACTGTAACCACTCTATACATTACCATAAAAATACTAAAAATACAAAAGTCGATTCTGGGCAACTGTCCACTGCCAAAAAGTTCTAAAATCCACTTACTTACTCAGTGATACATTACCAAGTATTGAACTCCTACAATTGTTTTGGGTTTTTTCCTCATAATTCTAGGCTGCTTTACATATTATAAAGCCCATTTTGTGTGTGTGTGTGTGTGTGTGTGTGTGTGTGTGTGCTGTGATCCTGAGTAGCACATGCAACTCAAAAGAGCCCATATTTTCTAAGAACAAGGCCTCTGACAAACGATCTTTGCAGAGAACTTTACAAAGCAAAAGCCATAAAGTAACAGCCAATTTGTTTTTTTCTCCCATGATTAGATAAAAAGCCAAGCCTGAAAGTCCATATCAACACCACAAGTGACTCCATTTTCTTGAAGTTCCTGCGCCCAAGTCCAAATACAAAGCTTGAAGGTTTTCTCCTGGGATATGGCAGCAATGTATCTCCAAACCAGTACTTCCCTCTTTCCATGGAAGGAAAATACACTGAGGCTGTTGTAGGTAAGATGTGTGAGGATCAGACTTCCTACAAGGGAGGAATAATAATAGAGAAAATGTGATGCAATGTTGCAGATGGGAACCGTCTTCAACTTCCTTGGCTAAATTAGACGTGAGAACTACAAACCATTTGTTACAAACCACGGCATAATTCTTTACATTAAAATGTTTAATTGCATGTAGAAATCGCTATCTCCATGCATGTTGTGCCCATAATCCCTCACCATGCAACCTACTAGTACATAAGGAAAAAATTAGCTGAAATCCCGAGACTGAAATCTCTGAAACATAGTTTATTTATGGGGATTCATTTTATTTCTTGGTGTCTTGGTGTCTACAGATTTTTTTAAATGATTTTTCATGAGACACTACCTTGAAAAGACAAATACATTATTATATTTTTCAATGTTTTGAGAGTATTTCACATAAAAAGATTAAAGCTTTTCTCTATGCATTGTAAAAATGTAAATGTTTTTAACCCATTCAAAATAAAATTGGTGAAGATGGGTCACTCTCAAGCCTACGCCAATAAAAATACTGTCATATTAAACTCTCTTAAAAGAATTAAAAATATTCTACTGTGAATGCCTTCAAAGTACAAGGCAAGATTTCTATTACTTAAGAGTGTTTCTATAAACTTTATCTCTCCCTAGTCTCTTCTGTCTCTTTTCCTCCTTTATTTATACTTATTTTTTTAATTGTAAAAGGTGACTTACAAAGGGTTACACTTACATAAGCCAGGTAAAGTGCATTCCTTCTTGAACACTGTTATTTCTGCCCTTGTTTCCCTCAGTTTTTCTCTCCCAGCCTTTTTCTCCCACAAGTTGTTTAGTGAGTTTTCCAACATAGTGCCTAGTGACTTCCTTTTCTTATAAAATATTACTGAGTTTAGAGAAATTGGATCACTTATTGTAGTGAGTACCCGTATCCTGTATTTATCTGGTTGCTTCCTGAATCTTTTTTTAAAAAACTGACGCCACTAGTCCTGTATTTCCTGTGAAAAAATATTTAAATTAAGAGACTGTACCACTTATGGTCAATCTCATGTGGCTACTGTATATGACTTTGTTACCCGATATATTGTGTATATGTTTATTTGAAACAGGGAAGGGAAGAGGGAAAACAAGATGATTGTGTATTTTTAACATTACACAAACATTCTAGAATTCCTAGGAGGCCATTCCAACCAGCATTTTTTTAAAGCTCTTACCTGTTCTTTAGATCACTAGTTTGTTTTTTTTTAAAGCATTAATCCCCTTTCTAAAGCAGAAGCAGAAAAACATTCCTCTTCTATGCTGTCTTTCTAGCATTTCTTTATGCCAAGGAATGTGTGCACTTCTATTTTTATTACTTCAAAATGGTGACTTGCATTCCAAGTTAAATGTCAGTCTTTTGGTTACCTAAATGATTACTTGCAGTTTTCCATGATTTTATTTTCATTAATTGTTCCTCATTGATTAAAGAGCTATATGTCAGGTTTGGGTTACTGCTGTAACCTTGCATCAGAGGTAGTGACTTAATCATTAGAAATTTATTATTTTTACAGTTGTTAGTCACAAATTCAATGTGCATTCCACTGAACTAACCATAAAGGTGGGGCTGCATTCCTTTATGGCGGCACTGAAAAGAGAATCTGGTTTTCTAGCTTTATACAGCTTAGCCAAGTAGTTCTACATTCTTCTCCTACCTCAAAGTTAAGAGTGGATCAAGTCCCTCTTCTATCACTTCCCATCACCCTGACCTCCTCCTCCTTTTCTGCTTTGAGGAAGCATTGTGACGATATTGAGTCCCTCTGCACAATCCAGGATACCTTCCCTATTTTTAGGTCAGCTGATTGGCAACCTTAATTCTACTTGTCATGTTAATTCTCCTCTGTCATTGAGTAGGTGATTAAGATGCAGTCAGACTTGTTTATCATGATAGTCACTGTGAAATTTCATTATCAGAAATACTCAAGTTAATATGCAGTGTCTCAGGACTAATGCTCTACTGATCACCTAAACGACTATAGTTACGTTAGTATCTGCCTATTGAATATAGACAGGCATTTTCCAAGTCATTTACTAGCCTTACATGCAAAAATATACAGAAAAAATAGATATTTCCTTTTCCCATTTCTGGAATTCATGTTCATATGAAATTTCTGTAAACATTGACTTAAGGTTGCAGTAGGTTAACTGGAGCTTGTGAAAAATGTACTAGTCTCTCAGGTGGCTAGTAATGAATATTATTGGCCTCCAAAGCCCTGTTTTTCACTAAGGTGAAAAAATAGGATTCTCATTTAATAGACTTCTATGAACTTTTTAACCACTATTTTTGATATTCATACTTCTGGTTTGCATGTTAAATTTTTGTTTCTTACTTTCATATTCAGTTGGTGATAATTTTTTTTGCAAGTGTACAATAAAGTCAAAAACTAAGGACTTTCTCACTATTAAACTTCAAATGCTTCTCAGCCTTATACTTCATGATGTTCTAATAACATCTGAAAATACTTGAATTAATGTCACTGGGAAAGAAGAGTTATGGTCCATCAATTGTATAAGTGCTGGCTGAAGAATTTTATTTAAATTTTTATCAGTGTACATTTGTTGTACAAGGGGGGGTTCACCATAACATTTCTATATATGCATGTAATGTGTCCTATTAGTCTCCTTATCCTCCTTACTTCCTCTTAAAACAATTTCAAATTATCTCATTGTTCTATTGTCATACTTACAGATGAAGTCCTACAACCCAATTCTTCTCCGTTTGCCTTCTCCTTTCATACTCCCCCTCCTGCTGACACCCACCCACCTACTTTATTCTCTTCCTCATTCATTATTTTAGTGTACATTATTTGTACCAAGGGGTTTCAGCATGGTATTTCACAAGTTACTTTGTTATTGACTTATGACTGAGGAATTGCTGAGGGGTGATTATGAGTTGCCCATCTTGTTATTTCCGCCCATATTACTATTTCCAGTAAGAGGGTTGGTTGGCCAATGCAGGGAAATAGCTGAGGTGAGAGAGGGCACAACTAGGATCCTTGGATTTGTGGGTTTTTTTTTCAAGTACCTTGCCTTCTTATTTCTTGTGAAGCCGGTTCTGATCAAATGAGGAGTGTGGCATGTCCCCTGGAAGTGACATTTGCCCAGTTCTACTTGAGTCCTGCTATGCATTACGTCTTCACAATAAATGCTAATGAGTCACCTGGGATACCAATGCAAGGCAAAAATTCACAGACCAGCATGTTCTGGTTGCCTCTGCTTACATGCATGCTATGTTGTTTACAGCACAAGTTCAATAATAAAATATTAAGTATTTCAAGATGGCAACAGTAAATCATTAAGCTAAGCATGTGATCTGTGCGTATAGTGGCTGTCTGTGAGCTAAAGCCTCAAGAGACACTGCTTTAGTGATCTCACCACTATCAGATGGAGTAACAGAACATGTCAGGATTGCCAAGTAATTATGGTATAAATGTAAAGCTTTTAACAGTACTCTTCATACTCATAGGTCATAGTTTCTTAATACCTTGTGTTTTCCTAAGAAAAATCAGCCAATGGTGAGTATATTCCTAATAATTATTCCAACTTGGTTGATTTGATGACTCATTCCTTTTATGAACCCTAATTAGCAAGGTACACCTTGAACCTCAGGGGTCTGGAATTGAGTGAATACCCCTTTATTTGTTTGGTGGTGAGGAGGTAATATAATCAACAGGCACACAGCCTGAGATTCTTTCAAGAGGTTGCCTGGGGCTTTCTACAGTTAAAGGTTTTAGGAAATGGTGCTGTGTGACATATCCAAGGGGGGAAAAAAGGATGATGTCAGTCTGAAAATGAAATTTGCTCTGTAAATCCTAGGGCAAGAAGACTTTGGTTCTAAACTCATGGAAGAGAATTATTTGCTCTGAAGGAACTTTAGGTGACTACATCCAAATAAAATTCGATGTGGAATAAATTTCCTGGTGTTCCTAAGGAAATACCATATATAATACCCATCAACCAGTTAATCAAATAGAACTGCTGATATAATGGTATTTTTATGCCCTAGACATACCTAATTAACTTAAATATGCTTAACCAAATGACCTCGAATGCACTAATTAGAAAAAGATTATTTGATAATTAGTTCCTTAGTGAATTAGGACACATTAATTGATTTTTACATAATTTAGTGAAACATCTAAATGTTTTAAAAGATTTCTATTGACTTATATTTCATTGATACATATTTTCATTAAATTTTTAAATGATGGCTATTTAAAATGTGTTATAAAACTGACTGGTTAGACTGAAAACAGTAAAAGAAGTTACATAAACAACAAAAATTAAGGTTTTATAAATGTCATGTTCCCATGAAAATGAGTAGTTTCAGGCCATAGAGAGTGCTATCCACAGGTCATATGAAAAGGTGGCTCTCCTTCTCTGATTCTGGACTATCAGACTGCCCCTCTATGAGGAGCAGCCTGACGGAATATACATGACCTGACTTCAAAAATACCTTCAGAAGAAAGAATGAACAAAAGGCACTCCTGCCCATTTAGCTTTGGAAATTTGGATTTAGTTTTTATTTAAAATTAAATGGACATCTCACAAGGTATTAACTCTTTCCAATCTCTTCTTCACAGGCCCTTCACTTATGGAGGATACTAGTGTAAGGGAATGTTGAATCAGAGCATGGGTATACAACCTCAGTGCTGGTTCTTCAAGTATTTTACTGATAAAATGTCATTGTTTTCAGATGCAGAACCAAAATATCTGATAGTCGTGCGACCTGCTCCTTCTCCAAGTCAAAAGAAGTCATGCTCAGGTATCATCATTTTCACTGACTTTCTTTTAGTAACTTGAAGCTTTCACTTTTCATCTTTTGCCCTACACAGAGATCAAATGTCCCTCAAGTACCTTGAAAATGATGTAAGCTTAGTCTACAGTGGACCCAGGGAAACCATCCAGCCTCATAGTAGAATCTATCTCACCTTTTGTGACCACACTACTAAGGTTCAGTCAATTTACTGAATCTCTCCCCAGTTTAAGCTTGGTTCTGTTGCACAATAGGGTTGCTGGGAAGATTAAGTGAGTTCATGACAACTTCTGGCCTGTGGTCAATGCTCATTTGGTGGTAATTCCTGTTAGTCTCTTCAGGTTTGGTAGTGTGTGACTTCTCACCAGGTATCGTGATATAAGGGCCTTTGTGATGAAGTTTTATGTCTAACATTCACTTGGGGAGATAATTAATTAATTAATGTTGGACAGGGGGCTTGAACTCAAGGCAGGGGTGCTATCCCTGAGTTTGTTTTTTTTTCCCCGAGTCCTGAGCACTGACCTTGGGCATTCTCAAGGCTAGAGCTCTACCACTGAGCCACAGCACCACCTCTGGGTTTTTTCTATGTATATGGTACTGAGGAATCGGATCTTCGTGCATGCTAGGCAAGCACTCTACCACTAGGCCAAACTCCAGGGCCCCTACCCTTTATTGCTAAAGGCTAGTGCTCTACCACTTTGAGCCACAGCTCCACTTCTGGTTTTTTGGAGGGTAAATGGAGATAAGAGTCTCATGGATCTTCCTGTCTGGGCTGGCTTTAAACCATGATTCTTAGAATTCAGCCTCCTGAGTAGCTAGGATTACAGGTGGAGTCCTTCTTAGCACAGCTAAGCTAAGGAGATTATTTATTTGGAAAATGGTTAACTTATTTACCTGTATGCTGAATGTATTAAAACTTTACTTCTCTCTCCCTTCTGAACTTCCCTGTAGTCAAGCATAGAGGAAGGTCTCCTTTGATAGAATCCAAACTGCAGATATAGAAACTTTCTACAAGACCAAAGGAAGATTGAACCATACATGGTCTAAGTTAACTATTGAATCTTGTTAAATAAAAAAATTCTGCTGTAAAGAAAAATCAGGGCTGGGAGTGTGGCGTAATGGTAGTGTGCTTGCCTGGCATGCACGAAGCCCTGCATTTGAGTCCTCAGTAACTCATACACACAAAAAGCTGGAAGTGGTCCGTGGCTCAAGCGGTAGAGTGCTAGCCTTGAGAAAGCTCAAAGACAGTGTTCAAGGCCTGAGTTCAAGCCCCAGGACTGGCAAAAAAATCTAAGAACAAAAAAAAAATCAGTAGAAGCTGTGAATATACTTTTCTCATGAGTTGTAATGTCTTCCTCTCTCTGTGATACAGTTCATCAGAGTTTTGACCGCCTTTTCTTTTTTGGTTATAAACTATTCTTCAAATAATTATTCTCAATGTTATTTACCTTTTATGGAACACTAGATAGTAGAAAAAGATCCTAGTGTTTTTTTTCTATGTTTTTCTACAGGGATAAAATGGGAGAAAAAGCAGTCACACTGAACAAAGGGCCCAAGGGCAGTTGTGTTTTCCTTCCAGATATCTTAGCCTGGTCTTCGCTTGCCACCAGGCCCTGTCCTCTTCTCCATTTCATTGGTTTCTAGTTCTTTTAGGACACAAGAAAATAATCCAACATTTTGAAAAAAAAAAAACCCACAAATTCCTTTTAGTCATTTACCTGAGCTCGACCAGTATGCGAATGAGAAGTTTCCATTTTTTTTCTTACAACTTGTTAGAGTTGTCCAGGTAGCTTCCTACCCACTTTAAAATAATTACACAACCACTATTTCAAGACTAGTATTTTAAAATAGTCAACAATAAAGAAGTATCAGTGTGGTATATTAGAATCTGGTTTCATAAGAATATTCATTGAACTATTTTTGATCTAATAGGATGACAATACAAATAAAGGAAATATATGAGAAGTCAAGACTGTGATTACACATTAGTAATATTTTATAATTTTGCTTTGAGGCTTCTATGACACTGGCTTTAAAGTCATTTTTCCCCCACTTCATTATGACTAGCTCAGGAAATTGTTTCATCTTGCTGAGGATATGACACCCCACCTTTCCTTTCAGGCAACAGACATAATTTTTGTTTTCATAATATTCATTTGGCAGTAATTTAATCACTAATGGATTAGCTTCTATTCAATTTCTATTTGCATCAGCACATAAATTCTACTTACTGTGTCATTTTTATATTGAGATCTAAAACTTAGCAAAATAACTGCTTGGTTGGTACATGCTCATAGCTCCCTTAGAAACAAAAACACACTGTTGTTATCTCTAAGTAACATTATCTTTGTATACTATGAATTAAGTCATTGATATATAATGAGCAAACTGGAAAATGATTCAGAAGACCTAAATGTGTTTTGATTTTTGCTTTCCATGTGATTTTACACTCCTCTGGACTTCTCTGGATCCTATTTTTCATCTGTAAAATAATATTATGGGGAAAATCAAACAAGAAATGGAACAAAGAATAGCAGTATCACTTCTATACTTTTTTATATGTGCTCATCACTCTCAGTCAAAAGTCTCATCATCCCTCCTTTTAGCCTGAATGTGAACCAGTCAAGCTATTACCACATGAGGCATGACTGCAGATGAATCTGGAAACATTTACAGGGAAGGAGGAATGCATAATCACAAACAAGGAAATGTAAATGATTGCAGTCCATGGTTAAAAGTCAACTATCCTTGTTAAGAGAAGTTGTGGAGTTTTGCGGCACAATGGATGACTACATATGTTAGTGAGTTTTCTGTTGCTATGACAAAGGCCTGAAGTGTTCAACTTATAAAGAGAAAAGGTCATCGGGACTCACAGTATGTAGAGGTTTCAGTCCATAATCTGCTGGGCCTAAAGGTGTTGGCAGACCATCATGACGACAATGTTATATGAAAGTAAAACAAACGCTGAAGAGAGAAAGAGAAAGGGACTGAGATACCATAATCCTCCTCAAAGGTCTCAGTAACACTGGAGTTTCACAGTAAGGAAATGGCAAATGTTTAAGGAAATAAGCTTCCCATTATTTAAACCTTACATAAGGCAGACAGCTATTGAAACATTATATGACATCCTTTAAATAGGTACAATTTTTATGTATCAGTTAAATCTGCCTGCTATACTATCATGAGGACCTTTGTTACCAAATAGACACACACACACACACACACACACACACACACACACACACACACATTCTGAACACAGATTTATCAGAATAACAACTTACAGAATGTAAACCCACAAGCAAGTGACAGTTTTCTAAACCATTTGCCTCAGATAACTGCCAGTTGGCTATGCAAGGGGTATCCTTTTTCTGGCCTTAATCAAGTCAAATTAGGTTATACTGTTTGGCTCCCACCTCAGTGGATTAAGATAATACAAGATTTTCCTGTAGCAAAGGCGGCATACTTCATCTCATCCAGTTAGCAAGAGAACTGAATGGCATTAGAAAGTTATGGGGTTTTCTGTTCTTTTTTTCTTGCCTGTCCTGGGCGTGAACTCAGGGCCTGAGCATTGTCCTTGGATTTTTCTCAAGGCTAGAATTCTAGCTCTTGAGCCTCAGCACCACTTCTGGCTTTTTTCAATGTATATGGTACCAAGGTACCTGGGTCTTCATGTATGCTAGGCAAGCACTCTACCACTAGGCCAAACTCTTGGCCCTAGTTACGTATGTTTTATGTTAGCTCTATGCAGTTTTCTTGGGCTTCTTTTGGGATTTTTATTTACTCTGATTGAACCAGTGGATAAGGTTTGTCCTCTGTCTCCCTATCTTTTTTTTTCTTTTTTTAAATTTTATTTTACAAGATGATTGGGAGGGGGTGGGGAGAAGGAAGTGGGGACAAAAACCATGAAAAGTGGTATCAATCTGTGAGAAGTAATGCATCTACTACACCAGGAATAAATTTTTTTAATTTTATTTTAATGAATCACTGGATTCTAGCATCTATAGGAGTATATTTAAAATAATGAATATAACTTACCCACTAGATGATAAGTGTCTTCCTTCCTTTACGCAATATTTTATACTCACAGTCCTGGTGTTGGGGAGAAGCATGCTTTTATCTGTGAAAGAAATCCCACTAGTGTTACGTGTGTATGTATATATACATCTAAGTATCTGTATGTGTGTTTACTTCACTAAGCATAGCCAAGACCTCCATGCCCACCTATAACTCAGAAGAAGTGAAATCTAAGTACCATTAGATATGGTTTAGATGTGTGCATATATACATGGATGTGTAGATAGGTAAATATATACTTATGTGCATACATCAGTCTGATTAAACATCTGTTTGGTCCAGGTTTAAATTCATAGGAAGAAGTTAATGTTATTTTTAGACAAAAGGAAAAGAAAATTAATTCGATCTTCCAAATCATGTTTATGTATTTTTTATTTGAAGACTTAAAAACATACTAAATTGGGGCCAGGAGGGTGGCCTAGTGGTAGTGTGCCTAGCATGCATGAAGCCCTGGGTATTATCTATACACAGAAAAAGCTGGAAGTGGTGCTGTGGCTCAAGTGGTAGAGTGGTAGCCTTAAGAAAGTCCAAGGACAATGCCCAGGCCTTGAGTTCAAGCCCCAGGTCTGGAAACACACACACACACACACACACACACAATGCTTCTGTAGTTAACCCACATGTGCTCTCCCTAGGTAAATCTCGCCCTCGCAAACCTCTCCAGCTGGTGGTTGGCACACTCACACCCAGCTCAGTCTTCCTGTCCTGGGGCTTCCTCATCAACCCTCATCATGACTGGACCATGCCAAGTCAATGTTCCAATGACAGGTAATGCATCATTATGAAACATGTTTTGGTGTTCTTTTTAATTACTAAAAATGTGACACTGGCACCAATAGTGCTTTTTTTAAAGAATTTATTAATGTTGATTTTTACATCATATTTTAAATGACAAATTTAACAAACAAGTGTTCAAGGAGGGAATCTCTATTTATAATCACTGGGACTTAGTATTTAGAACTTAATCAAAATTAGGCTAAGGGTTTGTATGTCATAGAAACATATTAATTTAAGAAATAAAACATCATGTCTATAGAGTCATAGGTTTTATGTCTATATAGTTATGTTTATATTTCCATTACCATGTCCATAGCTTTGGGTATGCAGTTATTGAGTCCTCGCTCTTGTACTCTTTGGATTTAATAGCCACATATTAAGGATACCATGAGCCTTTTGTTCCTTAGGCCTTGACTTGTCTCACTCAACATGACTTGCTCTAGATTCATCCATTTCCCTGTGAATGCCATTATTTTATCTTGTCTGTTGGCTATGTAGAATTCCATTGTGTATATATACCACATTTTCTGTATCCATTCATCTGCAGTAGGGCATCTGGATTGTTTCCATCGCCTGGCTATTGTGAATAGTACAGAGATGAACATAGCTGAGCAGGTGTCCTTATAATATCTTGGGTCATGATGTTCAGGATAGATGCCCAGAAATGGTATGGCGGGATCATAGGGAAGGTCTATTTTCAGTTCTTTAAGAAACCTCCACACTGCTTTCCAGAGTGGCTGAACTAGTCTGCATTCCCACCAGCAGTGCAGTAGGGTTCCTTTTTCTCCAAAACCCCACCAGCAACTGTCATTGTCTGAGTTCAAAATCTTGGCCATTTTGTTGGGGTAAGGTGGTATCTTAGGGTTGTTTTTATTTGCATTTCCTTTATGACCATAGATGATGAACATTTTCTCATATGCTTTTCTGCCATTTTAATCTCTTCTGATAATTCTCTCTTTAGTTCCCTTGCCCATTTAGTGAATGGCTTATTGGGTTTTGGGGGGATTAGTTTCTTGAGTTCCCTATAGATACTGGATATTAAGCATTTGTCAGATGTATTGTTGGTGAATATCTTTTCCCAGTTGGTTGGCTGTCTCTCTACTTTGGTGACTATGTTTTTATCTGTACAGAAACTTTTTACTTTTAGGTAGTCCCATTTATCGAGTCTCTCTCCAATCTGTTGTGACCCTGGGATTCTGTTCAGGAATCTTTTGCCTATGCCTATGAAGTCCAGTGTCTCTCCTACTTTATCATGTAGCAGTTTCATGGTTTCTGGTCTGACGTTGAGGTCTTTGATCCACTTTGAGTTAATGCTTGTGCATGGCGAAAGGCTAGGGTCAATTTTTAGTTTTCTGCATGTGGCTGCCCAGGTTTGCCAGCACCAATAATTGAATAGACTGTGTTTGTTCCACTGTATATCTTTGGCTCCTTTGTCAAATACAAGTTGACTATAGGTATGTGGTTCTATTTCTGGGTCTTCTATTCTGTTCCACTGATCTTCTGGTCTGTTTTTGTGCCAATACCAAGCAGTTTTTGTTATTATGGCTCTATAGTAGAGTTTGAAGTCTGATATTGTAATACCACCAGCACTGCTTTTTTTGCCTAGAATTGTTTTGGCTATTCTAGGTCTTTTCTTGTTCCATATGAATCTTCAATTTCCGTAAAGAATGTCTTTGGGATTTTGATGGGGATTGCATTGAATTTGTATATCAATTTTGGCAGTATAGCCATTTTCACTATGTTGGTTCTCCCTAGCCATGAGCATGGTATGTCTTTCCATTTCCTAGTGTCCTCTTTAATTTCTTTCATTAGGCTTTTATAGTTTTCATTGAATAATTCCTTTACATCTTTGGTTAAGTATATTCCTAAGTATTTTATTCTCTTGGGGGCTATAGCAAATGGGATCACTTTCTTGATTTGGCCTTCTGTTTGTGTATTGTTGGTGTACAAGAAGGCTACTGACTTCTGAACGTAAATTTTGTATCCTGCCACTTTGCTAAAGTGGTTTATTAATTCTAGAAATTTGGGAGTGGAGTTTGTTAGGTCACTCAAGTAGAGGATCATGTCATCTGTGAATAGGGATATTTTAATTTCTTCTTTCCCTATGTGGATCCTTTTGATGTCCTTTTCTTGCCTTATTGCTCTGGCTAAGGGTTCCAGCACTATATTGAAGAGAAGTGGAGAGAGTGGGCATCCCTGTCTAGTTCCTGATTTTAAGGTGAATGGTTCCAGTCTTTCACCATTTAGTATAATACTGGCTGTAGGTTTTTCATATATGGCTTTCACTATTTTGAAGAATGTACCTCTTATTCCTATTTTGTTTTACTTTGTCAAATGCCTTCTCCGCGTCCAGAGAAATTATCATATGATTCTTATCCTTAGCTCTATTGATGTGATGTATTACATTGATTGATTTGCGAATGTTAAACCAGCCTTGCATCTGTGGGATGAAGCCTACTTGATCATAGTGTATGATTTTTTAAATTTGTTTCCGGATTCTGTTGGCCAATATTTTATTGAGGAGTTTTGCGTCTGTGTTCATTAGAGAGATAGGTCTGTAGTTTTCTTTTTTTGTTTGGTCTTTCCCTGGTTTGGGGTGAGAGTAATATTAGCTTCATAAAATGAGTTTGGTATTGCTCCTTCTGTTTCTATTTCTCGGAAGAGTTTCAAGAGTATAGGTGTTATTTCATCTGTAAATATCTTGTAGAATTCCGCAGTGAATCCATCTGGACCTGGGCTCTTTTTGGTTGGCATTTCCCTAATTGCTTCCACAATTTTATTGTAAGAGATTGGTTTGTTCAATTTGTTTACCTCATCATTGTTCAGTGTGGGTAGCCTATATTTATTTAAGAAATCATCCATTTCTACTAGATTTTCTTGTTTCTTTGAATATAGGTCCTGGTAGTACCTATTCATTATTGACTGAATTTCTTGGGAATCACTTGTAATTGTTCCTGTGGGGTCTCTAATCTTGTTTATTTGAGTCTCTATTTTCCTTTTTTTGATTAATCTTGCCAGGGGTCTGTCTATTTTGTTGACTCTTTCAAAGAACCAACTTTTTGATTTATCAATTTTGTGTATAGTAGATCTTATTTCAATCTCTGATATTTCTGATTTTATTTTTGTTATTTCTGTCCTTCTAGCTGTTTTAGAATTAACTTTTTCTTGTTTCAGTTTTTTTTAGGTTATTTACATGCTCTTCTTCTGTCTTTTTAATATGCACTCCTAGTGCGATAAATTTGCCTCTTAGAACTGCCTTTGCTGTGTCCCATAAGTTCCTTTGTGATGTTTCTTGATTGTCATTACATTCAAGGAAATTTTTAATTTCATTTCTGATCTGATCTGTTACCCAGGAGTTATTCAGAAGTGTGTTGTTCAGTTTTCAAGTGATTGAATGTTTTTGACTTTGACTGCATTGTTCAGAATTAGTCTGACTCCACTGTGGTCTGATAGAATGCATGGGATTATATCAGTCCTCTTGTATCTGCTTAAGTTTTCTGTATGAACTATTATATGATCTATTTTGGAGCGTGTTCCATGTGCTGCCGAGAAAAATGTAAAAAGTTTCTCCGTTGGTTGGAAGACTCTGTGTATATCTGTTAAGCCCAGCTGGGCTATAGTGTCATTTAAGTCGATGGTATCTTTGCTTAACTTTTGTTGAGTTGACCTGTCATTTGTTGAGAGTGGTGTATTGAGGTCTCCCACTATGATTGTGTTTGAGTCTATCCTGTTCTGTAATTCTAAGAGAGTTTGTTTGATGAATTTGGGTGCTCCCGTGTTGGGGGAGTAAATGTTTATAACTGTAATATTATGGGCATGGATTGTACCCTTTTACTAATATGAAATGGCCGTCTCTATCTTTATGTACTGATTTTACTGAGAAGTTAATTTTGTCGGAGATTAAGATTGCTACTTATGCTTTTTTGCTTGGTGCATTGGAGTGGAAAATTCATTTCCATCCTTTCACTTGGAATTTGTTTCTGTCTTTGGCAGTGAGGTGGGTCTCTTGGAGGCAACATATGGATGGGTGGGTTTCTTAATCCAGTCTGCTGCTCTGTGTCTTTTGATTGGATTGTTCATCCTGTTCACATTTAGGGAAATTATAGAGAAGTGGTCAGTGTCCATTGTCATTATTTATTTTTACTTCTAAGGTTCTTTCTCTCTCTTTTCCCCCTTTTGTGTTTAGTGAATTATTGATCTTCGCTTCATGATGGGGGTTCTTGATGTTCTACAATTTGTTCTCGATTAATTAATATTTTTTGTAACGCTGGTTTAGTGTGCACGTATTCATAAAGCTTCTCTTTGGAGTGAAATATTCTGGTTTCTCCCTCAAATGTAAATGCTAGTTTTGCTGGTTATATCAGTCTGGGTTGGCAGTTGTTGGTCTTCAGGACATTAATGATGTTTTTCCAAGCTTTTCTTGCATTTAGAGTTTGCGTGGAAAGATCTGCTGTGATTCGAATTTTTTTCCCATTGTAGTATAGCTCTTTCTTTGTTTTTGCAGCATTTAAGATCAATTCCTTGGTATTCGGGTTAGTGTCTTTACTATGATTGCTTAGATGAGTTCCTTCTAGGATCTTGCCTGTTTGGAGTCCTGAAACCTTCACTAATGTGAGTATTTTCCCTTTTGAGGTTGGGGAAGTTCTCTGCTATGATTTTGGTGAATAGGGGTTGTATTCCTTTGTCCTGAAATTCTGCGCCCTCCTCAATCCCTGTTATACGAAGATTAGACTTCTTTGCTGCATCTGCCAGTTCCTGGAGTTCTCTCTGGTGGATTCTGACTGATTTTTCCAAGGTGGCGAGTCTCTGTTCCAGCTCTTGTGTTTTATCTTCCATTCCTGATGTTCTATTCTCCATCTCAGTCAATCTGCTGCTTAATGCCTCCATTTTTGCTTGAAGTGTGGACACTGAGCTGATCATGTCTGCTCTGAGGGTATTGAACTTTTCTTCCACTTCTCTTTTGAATTCGAAGAGTTCCTTGGAAATTTCTTGCTTTTGTTTTTGAAATTCAGCCTTCATTTCCAAAATCAGCTCCTTGATTTGAGTCATATTTCGTGTCTCTTCAGGTGTCATTTCTTGGGATGGTGACATCTCTATCGTCCCTTCGCTCTTGTTTCCCTTTGGGCTTTGTGTGGGACTTTGATTATTTATGTATGTCGTAATTCGTCTTTGTGCTCTTCTAGGCATGGAGAACTCTTGTTGTAGTTCCCTCTGTGGTCGATAGGTGGCGGTCTTTACTTGGATTGGGACCTGTGGTTCTGGGAATATGTGAATACCTGTGGTTTTCAGCCAAATTGATTCCTCTGCTGACTAGGTCAGTTTGCAGTTTTTGCAGGTGTTCGGCCTGTTCCCAGAGGCTGTGTGCTGCTCCACGACTAGCTCTCAGCCCAACTAGTGGCCTCACAGTGGGCCGTGGCTTGGGTCTGTGCGCTTCAGTCCCAGCGGGCTGGGCGGATGGTTGGTTTTCCTGCGCTGCTTCCAGGGGCGGCCCCCGGCCAAGGGTCTGGAGTTTGGGAGTTTCCAGGGACTCTCAGGTAGGCCAGCTGGTATCCTCTCTGTTCCCAGGGGTGGGGCCCAGCCGAGGACATGGGCTCCAAGGGCGGATCCGGGCCTTTCTGATTCTCAGAAGGCGAGCTCAGCTACTGGTCGGCCCTTCAGTTCCCTGCTGTGTTTCCACTGCTTTGGCCAGGAATCTGTGACTGTAGGGGGGCCCCTCGGTGCTGTCTTGCTCAGGATTCCCAGCTGGAAGGTGCCCGGCTTAAGATTTGAGTGGGACAGATGCTGGTTCCCAGACTCACGTGCACCCCATCCGCTGTTGGAGGGCAGGGTCTCAGCGCCCGCCACTCTCCAGACCCAGTGGCCTGAGAGAGGAACCTATTGGGCTGGTGGGAGCTGGGACACCTCTGCCTCCCCTGATGGGGTGCTGGGTTTTAGCGCCTGCCCACCTGTCAGTCTCCAGTCCTCCAGTCCGAGGCCTGGGGGAGGAGGCTGTTGGGTGGGTGGGAGCTGGGACAACTCCGCCTCCCTTGGTGGGGTGCTGGGTGTTAGCGCTGCCCGCCTGTCAGTCTCCAATCAATGGCCTGGGGGAGGGGGCTGTTGAGGGAAGGGACCGGATTCTAAATTCCTTGCTCCCCTGCTCCTGCCGGTCTTTCTCGGGCGGGGTGGAGGGGTCTGAGTTAAGTTCTATAGCTTGGCACCAGCTCTGCTTTCCCGATGGGCTTGGGGACCCGCTGGGCTACTCCTCTGTGTTTGGCTGTGGGCTGTTCCCCGGTGTTGGAGAATCGTTCACTCCCCTCGGATCTGCACCACTGCCTGTGGTCTGTGTCTGGGTTTTGCTGCTTGCTGTTCTGGTCTGCACTGTTTCCTGCATCTGCTTCTGCCGCTCGCTGCTGTGGCAGGGCTGCCCAGCCCGGCGCCCTCCGCAGGCCACTGCTTTTCCCCGGCACGTAGTCGGCGGGGAATACGGGAGGGGTCCTCGAGTTCCGAATTCTTTGAGAAAGTTGGATGTGAGCTTTATCTGGATTTATTTTCCGGTTTGAGTCCTTCTCTGTTACTTCTTGAGTTTGTTGTTGTGGATTTCTTAAGGTAGTTGGCTCGTGGGACTCCCTGGTTCTCTCTTTTCGTGGGAGAGAGCTAGGCAGCGTCCCTATTGTCTTGGCGCCATCTTCCATCTCCACCAATAGTGCTTTTTAAAAGTTTCTTTTAATATCTGTAAGTAGTTAATGGTAACAAAAGTTACCATTTAGCCTTTGTTTATGAATATCTTGATCAATGTCACCCCTTTCAACATTCTTACCCACCCCTCCTCTACTCACCCCTTCCCTCTTCTTAATTTTGTAGGATTCTACATCGAATACTTGACTGCATTTTTCCCCTCTTTGCCTCTTCATTTGTCAGTCTCTCTCTCTCCTTGACAGTGCCCACACCTTCCAAGTACTCACTCCCTGGCGTTTATCTTGTTTTGCATGCTTCAGAAGAGTGTATACACGTTAAGACCTTTAGCAGGTACAACCACCAATGATGTCCCTACAGGGAACACAGTCGTGTAAGTTAAATCTAGGATGCAATTTTCCTACAGATCTTCCCAACTAGAAAACACACAGACACACATTTTCTCCCAGATAAGAAAAGTAAGGGGGGGAGTGGGGGAGAACCAGTAGCAAATACACATTTGTGAATGCTACAGCTTTTTTATGTAATAAAACTCAGATGAGAAGGCTGAAGGTAGTTGGGGAAGATGGTTACAAGTTGGAAAGTTCTTAGAGAAGGATAGATCTTTGAGCTGATGAGTGAGTGCATGAAGCAACAGTGGTGCTTTACACCAGGCAACATCCCACCTCTATCAGAGGTATCTGTATCCCTACAGATACAGGTCTCCTACAATGCAGGTATATGCTTGTCTCCGGAGTTACCAAAATTAGAAAGTCTGAGGATGAGTCTCAGCCATTTGTGTTTAACCTGCCCTCCAGATGGTTCTTTTCTTAAAGTTTTAAATTTAATTTTACTGTTATTAGAAAGATGATGTGCAGAGGGGCTATAGTTACATAAATCAGGTGATGAGTACATTTCTTTGTGAAATGTTGCCTCTTCCCTGTTTTCTCTCAGTTTTTCTCCCCTGACCCCTCCCATAGAAGTCGTAGAGTTTGTTCATTTTCAACATAGTGTCTATTGAATCCCACTGCTGCAGTTGTTTACCATTTTGCCTACCCTTTCTGTGTTCCGCCTGCCCTCCCACAAACAGGTAAACTTACATATAAGACAAAAAGTTCCTATTTAAAAAAACAGTGAAAAGGAAGGAAAATAATATAAAATCTCTTGTTTCCATTTCTTGGAATTCATTTTGATAAACATCATTTTATATGATCATATGCTCATAACTGTTGAGCCTTTATGATCCTCTCCTGATAATATCTTCTTTGGTCTTGCTGTGTGAATGTCTAGAGTCCTGTATAATTTATCATGTCCAAGCATATTTTTTAAACCATCTAGTGTGTTTACTAATGGTGGGGGCAGCCGAGGAAAACAAATATAACATCTCCATTGGCAAAACAAATAGGAAAATTAGGTTTATTTTCTTATATGCTGGCTGTTCATTCAGCCTTAAACTCAATAGAAGTATCTGGCACTATGCATATGCTAAGAACATGCCAAATACTAAAACATGATTTCGAATGATACATAAAATCACACATTTATTTAAGTATTATTATATTAGCTTCATTCAAAAATTTGTAACTAGACAAACAATCAAAAATTTTAAGTTTCAAGACATCATATTTTTAAAGTGTTTACTTTGGTTTTAAATACAAAGTGATTTTTAAATTTGAGAAATAGCTTATTTCCTCTTTTAAATATCATTATTTTGGTAGTACTAGGATTTGATCTCAAGGCCTTATGCTTGCTGAATTAATGCTCTACCACTTGAGCCCTGCCATCAATTCAGCTTTTTCTAGTTAATTAGAAGTGAGTCTCTTGGATTTTTTTTCTGTGTAGACTGGTTTCAAACTAGGATCCTTAGATCTCAGTTTCTTTATTAGGAATACAGGTATAAGCCACTGGTGCTTAGTCCTAAACATAAAAATTTGAGAGATATTTTAAACACAATAAAGTGCACAGAACTTCTATGTATATTTTGAGTAGTGATAAATGTATAAAACCATATATTTTATAGTATCAAGAAAATGAATACTTTATCACCTTACTAAGTATTACTTAACTACTGACTTGAATTTTCTCACCAAAGATTTGTTTTGCCTCCTCCAGAATTACACATAAGTGGAATTACATTGTAAGGGTTTCAGGATATTCTTTAATTCAATCTGGTTTTGAACTTCATTCATAGCATTTCAGGTATCAATGGTTGGTTCTATTTTTATTATTATTTTATTTTTGAATAGTGTTTTTTCTGAATCTTTTGATCCATCCTCCTACTTATTTTTAAAATTCATATTGATTTAATAAACATGATTGTGTAGTCTTTTATGGCTATATGTTTTAATTTTCTCTCAGGTAAATAGCTAGAATTAGATAGGTTCCAGGGAAGGTTGGATCTAACTTTTTTATTGTAATGTTATATTCACCAGATACAATTAAATTCACCAGATAGTAGGTGTATTACTTCTATTACTTCTCACACATTGATACCCCTTCTCATGTTTTTGTCCCTACTTCTTTCCCCATCCCCTCCCAATCATCTTGTTTCCCCCTTCCCTTTCCTATTTCAAATAATCAAATAAACATATATACAATATGCCAGGTGACAAAGTCAGATACAGTAACAATATGAGATTTTTTTTTGTCTAGTGTTCTTGCCTGCATTTCTGCAAGCAATCTATCAGAGTTCTAGTTGCTCCACGTCTTCACCAGCATCTGTGACATCATGGTAGCTGTCTAGTACCAAAGTATTTCCTTGTAGTTTTCCCATGCATTTCCCTTGCACTGAGGAGAGTGAGTACTTGTTCAGGTATTCTTTGGCTATCTGTATATTTTTGTAGTGAGTTTTGCTTTTGTTAAATTGAGTTAAAAAGCAAGGACTTTAAAAATGTTCATAAGTTTCCAAAAGTACCTTTCATATGACTTCAATTAAGGAATAACATTTTTCTTTATATGTACATAGTTCTCAAGGGATTACATACTTGGATAAAAGCATGTTGAAGGTATTTCCAAAACTCCTTTAAAATTATTTTTGAGAAGTTTCAAGGAATTTGAAATATTCACTATTTCACCCACCACTAAGCCCATGACTTATTTTGCTTGGAAAATGGACTCTTAGAAGTGTGCTTTTCTTTTTTTTTTTTTGCCATAATTCCAGTTCTAGTGGATCTGTCCAAGATGTCAATACTGAGAAAGTAAATACTTAATGGGTTGCCTTTTTCCTCTTTTCATTTTAAAAGTTCTTCTATAAAAAAAGGAAAGAAGAAAAAGAGAGAGGGAGGGAGCACCCAAAAAAGGTGAGGAAATTTGATTTTTCAGCAAAATGCAGCTTATTTTAATGCTTGAGATGAGTAGTTTCAGCAACTCCATTACAATAATGTAATTCATAGATTATCTGGATAGTGTTTCCACTGTCTCCATGAAGACTCTTACCATGAAATAACTTATAAGATGTATGGTTCTGATTCAAAAGTGGCCTTGGTTTGGCAGTACCAGGAAGCAGAGAACATAAAGAAAGCAAGGAAAATTATCATCGGTATTTCACTCTAAGCCCTTCCTCCACAGACTACCTAATCATTGTACCCTGCCGCTTACGGATAGATGCCTTTCCCCTGCTCTTCACATAAAATAAATGAATTGATGCATACCAAATCACAATCTGCATAATGACTAATTCCACTTTGTGTGAAGTTCTTGAAAGATGTGGTAAATTTCATGCCAAGAAATTTGCTCAAACCTAATGGAGTGAGAGAACCAAGATACTCTGAGACAGAAACAGAATATGACAGAAACAAAATAATGCAAACAACAGTTAATGCAGTTACAATATTCAATGAAACTAGGAAAAGTGAAGGGGTAAGTGGAGTTGGGAGAGATGGGGAGAAAGGCTAAAGGGCTGATAAAGATCAAGATGCAATGTATTCATAAATTGACATGTTGAAGTATAACCTCTTTTAAAACTATGTAAGGATAATAAACACAGTTTTAAAAGAGAAGGGTTGACCAATCACAGTGAAACAGGAACATTTGGAGAACTTGTGGTATCCATTTCCTCATGCTTTTTTCTCCACAAGTTAGCACACATTATAAAGAACTGGCATTTAAACCTTTTGTCAGGCTTGAAAAATATTAATAGTCCTTATTTAAAAATACAATAAATATAGAACATATTTTTAAAGCACCCAAATAAATCAACCAGAAGTGTAAATATGTGTAATTAGAAGCAGACTTGGAGAAATCTGTCCTCATATGTTCATGGAGACTTTTTTTCCCCAGAATTTAGACTAACCAGTAGGCTGAAATAACCAAAAATAAGCTAATGGAAAATCGGAAGATTAATGTAGCTTAAGTTCTCTTCCAGAAAAGTAGAACTGTGGCTTGAGTAGTACAACCCTGGGCTTAAGCAAAAGAGCTGAGGGACAGTGTATAGGCCCTGAGTTCAAGCTCCATGACCAAAAAATAAAGTTTTCTTCAAAGGGTTTGGAGCCATGGCTCAGGTAGTAGAAGACTCACCAAGCAAAAGTGTTAGATGCTGCGTTTGGATTCTGGTCTCCAAAAAATAGTGTTCTTTGAAGAACATCTTACAAAGTCACTGGAAGAATACATTTGTCTTGCTATAGAAATACCAAGGGGTATCATTTTAAAATGCTGAACTGTAATATCCAGAATCTTCAATGAAGTTTGATTTATAAAATTGTTTCCCATTGGTTTATAGAAGACTCCTTTTTCTGTAGAAATAATGCACTGGAAAAGTTGCTCATCTGTGTTTTGACTTTGGACTTTCCATAGCAAAATCTGAAGGAGTAAGTCTCCAGTGAAACAATCTCTATTTTTAAATTTTTTTCTGTTTTAACCTTGGAAATATTAATGGATGCTACTAGGGCTTTGTAGCACATTTCTATTTTTTTCATATATTTTTTATTGCAATTAATAGAAGGGTTACATTATATTCACCAGATAGAAGGTGCATCACTTCACAAATATTGATAACCTTTCTCATGTCCTGTTTCCCATTTCCCTCCCATCTCCCCCTCACAACTTGATTTCCCCCTTCCCTCTCCTATTTCAAATGACCAATTAAGCATGTATAAAATATATATGATAACAAGGTAAAATACTGTAACAATATGAGATAACCAAGGGACAGGAAAAGAGATGAGAGATAACATAGTACATCAAGGACAACAATCACTCATTATATGGCTTTTGTTTCTATATCCTAGAGGTCTTTACATTTAGCATCATACTATATGGCCTTATGTATCTAGATTTTGTTCTATTATGAATCTCTGCTAGGAGAGCCCAAGGTTTCTACTGATTATGACAAATGAGGGAAACCATTGAGCCTAAGTTCCTTTGAGTCTGGCTTACTTCACTTAATGTGATTTTTTCTAAGTCTTTCCATTTCCTTACAAATGGGGCGATGTTGGTCTTTCTGACAGCAGCATAGAATTCCCTTGTGTATAAATCACATCTTGTTGATCCACTCATCAACTGAGGGACATCTGGGTTGGTTCCATATCTTTGCTATGGTATATAGTGCTGCAATGAACATCGTTGTGCTAGTGGATTTAGTATGCACTTGTTTCTGGATGATTGGGTAAATGCCAAGTAGTGGAATTGCTGGGTCATAGGGGAGCTCTGTTTAGTCTTTTGAGGAACTGCCATACTGCTTTCCATACTGGTTGGACAAGTTTGCACTCCCACCAACACTGTAGTAGTGATCCCTGCTGGCCACATCCCCACCAGCAACTCTTGTTATTAGATTTCTTGAACCTGGCCATTCTAATTGGAGTGAGATGGAATCTTAGAATTGTTTGATTTACATTTCTTTTATGACAAGAGATGTCAAGCATTTCTCCATGTGTCTATAGGCCATTTTAATTTCTTCTTTAGAGAATACTCTCTTTAAGTCTTTGGTCCATCTTTTAATGGGATGGTTGTTTCTTTAGAGATTAATTTTGGAGTGATTCAATTTTTTGAGCTGTTGATATATTTTAGATATGAGGCCTTTGTCTGTTGTATGGTTAGTGAAGATCTACTCCCTCTCTGTAGGCTTTCTAGTTATCTAGCTATCTAGATATGTCTTTTGCCATACAGAAGCTCTGCAGTTTAATACAGTCCCACTTATCCAGCCTTTCTCTGATTTGTTGTGTTTCTTGGTCCTTATTAAGAAAGAAACTTTCTTAAACATTTCTATTTTTATGTGCATGTGATCTGTATAGATCTCCTGTGTGTTACACCCTTTTCTGAGTACATATTGATTCATTTGATATTTCTATAAATAACAGCCTTTAGAAGGAAGAATGTACACATTTGTCCTGAACATACCCAAGGTCAAAAGAATGGTTTCCAAATTGGCCCAGGTTAATGGTAAATGTTTTTAACCATCAATTTATTTCACCATTAATAACTTATGATTTTTCTTTCAGGATTTCCAACTTGTTAAAGTTTCGGGATTGCTTTATTCCTTGCTTCTTTGCCAGCTTATTAAAGCTTTCTAATTTGTTTAGAAATCATTTTCATGTCTTTGTCACACATTTATAGTATGTTTATTTATTATTCATGTAGAAAGAGAGGCTCTCATTTTGAGCAAGAACAGTTTCTTGCTTTTTAGTCTTTTTATAATTCTTCCAATTTGTTTTTAAAAGAAGACATTTTCACTGCTTGTGAATTCTTTTTATTTACCACGATGCTTTGTTTCTCATTTGATTTTCAGTGTGAATTGTAAGTTCTCTAAGGGCAGAACCATGTGTATCTTTCCCACAAGCTTCCTACTCCTTAATTAAGATGTAAGCTATTCAGTTGTTCCTATCAAGATAGGTAAAAAGAGAATCTCTTTTTCCCATTGGTTTATAGAATACTCCTTTATCTGTAGAAATAATGCACCGGAAAAGTTGCTAATTTGTGTTTTGACTTTGGACTTTCTATAGCAAAATTTGAAGCAGTAAGTCTCCAGTGAAACAAGCTCTATTTTTTTTATTTTTTTCTTCTTTAACCTTGGGGCATATTTCTAATTTATTTGCATAGTAGCCAGCTACTATGTTTGCTTTTTTATTTTTCATGAAACAGCATCTCACTATTCAACCCATATTGGCCTTGAACTCTTGAGACTCTTCAGTCTCCTGAGTGCTGGGATTACAAACTTGTGTCACTCTGTCCAGCTTCCTTGAAAGACTTGTTGCTTATTTGTGCAGTTGTGCCCAAATTTAATTGTTTACAGAAAATGATGCAACCAGCATTTGATCTGTGATTGTCCTCAGATAATGAGATTGTGACTCTTTGTTGTGGTAAATACAAAATAAATAATAAATATATAGGTAAAGAATCTTAAGCAATGTTTCTCCATTCTGAATTATTTTATGTACCTTTCCATTTGTTTTCCAAGAGCCAATGTTGAAAGAGATCTTAATATAAACAAAACTATTTAAATTTGTGAAACAGCAATCTGACTGTCAGTATTTGGGCACTTCTCAGGCTCTCTTCTATATTAATTCTGCTTTACTCAGGATTTATTACACAGATAAGCTAAAATAAAAAATTTTTAAGGTCTCCACAAATGTTTAACACAGACACATTGTATTTTGCTTCAACTCGGGTTGTATAGGAATGGTGCATTTTGGTAAGTAAAACCTAATATCTCATTGTAAAACTATTAGCTTAAGTCAACATATTTTGGTGATTGAAAGATTGGACATTTGGAGCACTTATATTCTAACTTCAAAATGACAAAATAAGAAACTAAATGTTTATCCTGTTCATTTCATAAGTCTTTATGGATTATTTGCTGTGTACTAGGTGATAATGTATTGTTTATTACACATAAGGCTATCCTTTGTTCTAAATCAAGGATAATTTATCCCCTTAATTCTAGTATAATTAGAAGTAGCTTAGAAGTAATGCACCTTCTATCTGGAAAATATGTAACTTCTATTAATTACAATACTTTTTTTACCTAGCTTATACTCTCTAATCAATTTAGACAATGTTACTTAGTCCAACCCTGACCAAAAGAGAGGAGAAGAGCTAGATGCTCTTAAACTTCACAAATTTGGTAGGAAAGGTATGAATGTGCTGTTTAAAGTTGAAAGAGAAGATGCTTGCAGCCTGATTTTCTCGTATGTACTTAAGTTTTGGATTTTTAGAAAGCATAAGACATTGTTGTCCTGTTTTATTCAGAGAAAGATGATATGAAATCAAGTAGACTGGAAAGCCTTGAATTCTGTTAGCAATGGAATCCTAATTATTCAAGCAATTAAATTAGTCATCAGAAACATAACTGTACAAGAGAAGCATAATTGTGGTAGGCCAGCTGGTCTGATTTTAGCTTCTCAGCATTTCATAAAGTCCTGTAAGAGCCAAGATGGGAGTAAGCAAACAAAATCCAGAAATTCCATGTAGTATTCTTGTCAAAAATGCATTTTATAAATCACTGTTGATACTTTGATCCACAAGACACAAAGGACTTGTATCTTATAACATTTTTTTCCAGTAGCTATTAGTAATTTGTCTGCAACAGACTCCTGTGTCTATTCTTTCTGCCTTCTGCTATTTGGGAATGGCGATTGAAGCTCTGAGAGCAACTTTTATTTAATGAAAGAAACAAGCTAACGAATGTATGCCTTTTAGGTAATAAGGGAGGTGGAATATACAAATTGATTTCTTCTTTTTGTGCTTCTTAAACTATAGATTCCTGCTGACTTCATGGGCATGTAATTTGTGAATTCTCCTTACCTAGAAGGGCCAAGATTTGACTTTATGCCTTGCTATCATTGCCTTAAAATTCTTAATAAGTTTAAAGTGAAGGTTCCACGTTTTCATTTTGCTCTGAACTCTATGAGTTGTGTTCAGCCCTGGTCTCCATGTCCACAAATGTGGAGCAATTGTAGAACATGTAATAAGTAGAATTGGTTAAGAAGTACTTGTGTTTGCAGAAAAAGGAAAACATGAAAATGAAATTATTTCTTAGAGCTCAATAAATGTCTTTAGCACTAATAAATGAGTAACTTTTAAAACTTTAATCTGTTTAAATTTGATGGGGTAAGGGGTAAAGAGGCATAATAAATGTTAGAGAAAATAAGATATAGCACTTTTATAAAATTTCTGAGGGGAAAAATAGTCAAGATATTAATCTATAAGGACCTTACGTAACTCTTAGGTTCCAACCTAGTATAACTAGAAAATGTCATTACGGAAAAAATCAAATCTGAGGCCAGGCATAGCCTGTAAACCTAGCTCCTCTGGAGGCTGAGAGCTGAAGATTGCAATTCAAAGCCAGCCTGGGCCCAAAAGTCCCGTGAGAAGTACCAGAAAACCCAAAGTGGTTCTGTAACTCAAGGAGTAGAGTGCTAGCCTTGAGCTTAAGGGACAGCCTCCAGTCCCAGAGTTCAAGCCCCACAACCAACAACAACAAAAATCTAATAGTCAATATTCTTGTTCCTCAGAACATTGTTTATATCAATGTCAACAACAAAGAAATAGTGAACTAAGCTTCTGAACATCTTTATTTGAAACATCATGCAGTCATGAAACATTCTATATCTAGAGAATAGTTTTGCCATTTATTTATTCAGTAAGCTAATGGTAACTAAGTATTTTATATCGGAATTTATTCTAGATGTTGGGGTTATAACAATGAACAATGACAAAAATAAAATAGTGTACTGAATGTAGGCAGCTCTCAGCATTATCCATGAAACTATTGTTTTGCTCAATTTTTGTAAAATATTTGTTTAAAAGCAGATAAAATTTAATGGCATTGATACTGTTTTCTTTTTTATTGTTGTTGTGTAGTTGATAAACAAAGGAATTATAGTTACATGAACCAGGTAATGAACAATTCTTTTCAAACCATGTCTCCCCTTCCCTCGCTCTCTCCCAGTTTTCCCCCCCTCCCTACCCAGAAGCTATCCAGATCATTTTCCATAATGTCTAGTGAGTCTCATTGTTCTATTTAATCACCCCGTTCCACCTTTTTGTGCTCTCCTTTGTCTTCCCAAATACAAACAAACTACAAACAATATAAAAAAAAACCGAAACAGCAGCAATGGCAACTAAAAAAATGTCCTTTGTTTCCTTTTCATGGAGTTCATTTCCTAGAATATTATTTTGTTTTATTATTTTTAGAATATTATTTTATATGATCTTCGGCATGAAGCTGTTGAGTCTTTGTCAGCCACTCCTATGCATCTCCTCCTTTGGCCTCAGTGTGTGAACATCTAGAGTCCTGTCTAATTTATCCTGCCCCACTGTGAGTGCATGGGTGTGCATGTGTGTATCATCCAGTGTGCTTACTTATAGATTTATAGGCACATTCTAGTGACCACAAATGCGGGAAATCATACAGCCTATGTTTCTTGTTGACACCATTTTGGTACCATTTGTCTTTCCACCTGCTGGTAGAAGCCAAAACACTATCTTTAAGTGTTGTATTCTTCCACAATTTATCTTTTCATAATGCTATATATAATGATATGGTAGCCTTTTGTGTGACTGTTTTCTTATGTCTGTGATGATGTGAAATTGTAGACTTTATTCTACAACTTGCCATTTTTATTCAATAGGCTGTGATTTTTGTGTATCCTGACCCATGCCGGCCTCATTACTGTGCAGAGTGCTCATGGAAGCCCCTTTCCCTTTGGCCACAGCTAGTGATAGAAGTCATTAGCTGGGTGTTGCTAGGCAATTAAGTAATTGTTCTGAAGTTCAGTTTTTACATTTATAGGGTTAATGTTGACTAACCACTCCAGATACTTGACAGTTCGATGAGATAATACAGGTAAACATAACAATAGTGGTGGAGATGATCTTACTTTGACATCAATATCTGAATATCATGAAGCCCTAAGGAAATACATAAATTATCTTAAATTTCTATTATATTTACATTTTGTTTGTTCTATTGTTTATTTTACATTATTATATTTGTGTTATGTTTTGTAATTGCACCCTTAGCTTGACTATTGATACTGACTTTTGGTAATAATAAGTATATTTTAATATTAAAGAGAAATCCATAACTGGACACTAGTGGTTCATATTTGTAATCCCTCCCTACCCAGGAGGATGAAATCTGTGGATTATAGTTCAAAGCCAGTCAGAGCAGGAAACTCCAAGAGATTCTTATCTCTAATTAACTACCAAAAAGAAAAGGCTGGGAAGTGGAGCTCAAGTGGTAGAGGGCTAGCCTTGTGCACCAAAGCTCAAGAATAGCACCTAGGCTCTGAGTTCAAGCTCTAGGACCAGGACCAAAAAAGAAAGAAAGAAAGAAAACAAAAGAAAAGATTCCTTGATGTAAATTTTTATGTTCAGCTTTTACAAAATTGAACAATATTACTTTCTAAGCACCTTTTAAGGGATGAAAGGGCTTGAAGGGGCTAATGTGCATGAAATTACCAAATTATGATATTTATGTATTTATAAAATGACACCTATGTTCTTCTCTGTATATATATATATATATATATGGGAAAGTATCTAGTATGTTTCAACGTTCATATTTCAAAGTAACAAGTAATGGAACTGTGGATGCAAAAAAAAACCTGTCATACTTACAGTGCTGCTAGAAGGACCCTCAACCTGCAATGAAAACTGTAAGTACACATGAAGTCATCTTTTTGAGTTCCCTTCAAATGTTTTGAAAAATCTGAAAGGTTGAGTGTTACATACATACATACATACATACATATATACATACATACATGTTCTTCTATGATGAACTTAAGAAATTTGAAATCATATTCTGAATCTCTCTGTGTTTTAATGTCTTTGTTGTTCAACAGGTTGTACACAATTCGCTACAGAGAAAAGGATAAAGAAAAAAAGTGGGTTTTTCAACTCTGTCCAGCCACGGAGACAATTGTGGAAAATCTAAAGCCCAACACAGTTTATGAATTTGGAGTAAAAGACAACATGGAAGGTGGACTTTGGAGTAAGATTTTCAATCACAAGACGGTTGTTGGAAGTAAGTATGGGGAACTCTTCATTTAGTAAGCCATTTGTAATTGTTTTCTTTTTCCTAAATTATCAATTTTTAGTTTATTAATTGTATACTATGCAGTGAATTAATTCACATGTCTAGTATTTGACAAAATGTAATCAGAATTTAAGCAATAATATTTCAGAATCTTAAAACAAGTTGGTCTTAAAAACAGGTGATAGACAGATTGGGCTCCATAATGCAAGAGGAAAAGAAGATTGATGCCATTACTTAGACTGATCCTTCACTTTTACAAATGACTCCCCCTAGTCTTCAGTTTGGGTTCCATCCAATCAATCTTCAGCTTTAGTTCCATCGGTCAAAGATGAAAATGTGTTGGTCAAGACAGCACAATGATATCAACAGAGTTCTTTGTAAATTAAATGTGGATTTCTGGTTTATGTCTTTCCCAACAACCTTAGTGGGACACTTTTTCTAAAATAATCTATTGCTCATGTTCAGTTCCCAGAGATTCAGCATCCAATACAGTAGGATAAAAGTCACACTTGTCCCAGAAGAAAGAGCACAGAATCCAAGTGTAAAGACAGCTACTCCTAGCAGGTCAAAGTTGGTCTGTGAGACTCTTATCTCCAAATTTACCACCAAAAAGCTAGAATGGCAGAATAGCTTTTGTGGCATAGTGCCATACATAAGTAAAGAAGCCAAGCAAGAGCACATGCCCCTGAGCTCCAGCATCTCAGTTCATATCACACACATGCACATATGAGTGCACGCACGCATGCACATACACACACACACACACAGGTACAACTGAGCTACAGAAGAGAACATCATATGAATAACTGGGAAATCTATTTGAAGAAAACTTACAATCAGTATGATAATGGGGCTAGAGTTTCAGCTCCATGTTGGAGGCTGTAATTAACATGCTTGAGACCTTAGGTCCAATCCCCAGCAGCAAAAAGAGGTTGGGGGGATAGGAGACTGGAAGCATTTCCTTGCTATGCATGTAAACTTCCTGTAGAAAACAATCTTAGTAATATTTCCTTTTTTTTCTCTCTTTTAAAATTTAATTTTTTTGAAAAACAATGAGTACTTTTTTTGTCAGTCGTGGGGCTACATTTCTTTTTTGAATAGTCTTACTTCTTCTTCAAAAAAAGCAGGTGATAGACATTGGATATCTTTATTAATCTTCACTGAAGTCACTAGTCACTGTAGTATTTTAAAGATAAACCCCTGAAAGCTGGGCGCCGGTAGCTCATGCTTGTAATCCTACCTACTCAGGAGGGTAAGATCTGAGGATCGTGGTTCAAAGCCAAGCTAGGCACGAAAGTCCTTGAGACGCTTATCTCCAACCACCAGAAAACTGGAAGTGGCAATGTGGCTCAAATGGTAGAGCTCCAGCCTTGAGCTCAGGGACAGCGCGCAGGCCCAGAGTTCAAGCTCCACAACTGACAGAAAGAAAGAAAGAAATCCCTGATAGATGACAAAAACAAAGAAAATGCTCAATAACAATGCTTTAAATATTCAGAATGGAAACTTAGAATAGTAAAAGTAGACACAAATACTTTAGAGGACCTTGAACTTTCTTCCAGTTACTGTTTTATTCAAACTTCAATGGAATTGATATTTGAAAGGCCAGCAATTAAAATAATGTGCTGAAGTTAGAAAGCATGAGTTGTAATTGTGTTCATGGTGATTAACTACAGTTGATTTATAAGCAAAAAGAGTGACAATAATGTCATTTCCCTTGTTTTATCAGGTAAAAACAAAGTAAATGGGAAAATCCAAAGTACCTATGACCAGGTCCACACAGTGGTATGTAATGCTTATTTTCAGGATTTTTAAAGATTGTATCTGAATTCTGTTTTTAAGTCTAGAAACAGTTCTATTTTGAGGCCTGAAATGGATTAACTAGTTGTTGTAGCTTTTGGGTAAAGTACATAATTGCTTAGAAACCAGTTTGTTTTTCTGGAAATACAGATGGAACCATGATTGATTCTAAAGCATTTCTGACATATTTGAAGCTTTGAGATTCTGAGGTTCAGTGTCGTTATTCAAATATTTGAGTAGTCTGGTTATTTTGAGGCTGAACTGAATTCTGTCTTGTGGATTGCTTTTTAATAGGACTGTTCAAGAGAGAATTTGATTGATACATGCCCTCAGTATGTTGCTGAAGTTCAAATCTTTGTTATATTCTCTATCAGTATGTACTTTAAAGCACCAACCATTTCAAAAATGAAGTAGCCATTGGTTTTTTAGCATGCTCAACCTCTGTTCATGGTTTTGTAACATGCCCAGCTTCTATAGACTGGGGATCTGTCTCACTTTATGGACTGGGAATCTGTTCTTAGGAAGCACTGTGTCACTATATTCTACCTACTACTATAAGGTCATTCTTTTTCTTTTTTTTTTTTTTGAGGGGGGACAGTCCTGGGCTTGAGCTCAGGGCCTGAGCCCTTGGACTTTCTCAAGGCTAGAGCTCTACCACTTGAGCCTCAGCACCACTTCTGGCTTTTTTTTCTATGTATATGGTACCAAGGAATCGAACCTGGGTCTTCGTGCATGCTGGGCAAGCACTCTACCACTAGGCCGAACTCCCTGCCTGGTCAGTCAAAGAATGTATTTCATATCACATCCTGAAGTTATAAAGTGGAAGGCATTCTGTTCCTGGGAAGGTAGGGAAGGCATTTGATGAGAGGGACAAGGGTTTTTGTTCCAGCCCTTGGTTCCCAAACATAGGAAATATCCAGCTCGGGAAATATTCCACAGTGAAGTAAATACAGAGATTCTTTTCATGGATAGAAATTTACTGTCTTCAGTGATTGTGCATGATGCATTTTCCTCTGTTGATAGATAAGTTGATTTTGCGAATGGGCTATTGTGAATAGTGAATATAGGAATGTAGGTGTCTTCTTGATCCTGTCCAATATCTGCATCCAGATGTCGACTCTCTGGTTTTGATGGTAGTTCTAGTTTTGGTGTTCTGAGGAACATGCATTTTCAATACTGGCTGTGCTAATTTACATTCTTAACATCTAAGCATAATTGTTTCCCTCTTATCTCTGTCATTTAAAATAATAGCCGTCCTAATTTACCCAATCGTCCAGAAACAAGGACATACTAAATCCACTAGCACAACGATGTTCATTGCAGCACTATTTAACACAGCAAAGATATGGAACCAACCCAGATGTCCCTCAGTTGATGAGTGGATCAACAAGATGTAGTATTTATTCACAATGGAATTCTATGCAGATGTCAGAAAGAATGACATCGCCCCATTTGTAAGAAAATGGAAAGACTTGGAAAAAAATCATATTAAGTGAAGTAAGCCAGACTCAAAGGAACATAGGCTCAATGGTTTCCCTCATTTGTCATAGTCAGTAGAAACCTTGGGCTCTCCTAGCAGAGATTTACAAAACTTAGATACATAAGGCCATATAGAATGATGCTAAATGAAAGGACCTCCAGGATATAGAAACAAAAGTCATATAATTGGTGATTGTTGTCTTTAATGTACTATGCTATCTCTCATGTCTTTTGCTGTCCCTTGGTTTTCTCACATTGTTACAATATTTCACCTGGTTATCTGATATATTTTATATATGTATATTTGGTTATTTGAAGTCGGATAGGGAAGGGAGGAAAACAAGATGAGGGGCGGGGGTGGAGGGAGGGTAATGGGGACCAAGACATGAGAAAGGGTATCAATGTATGTGAAGAAATGCACCTTCTATCTGGTGAATATAATGTAACCCTTCTATTAATTACAATAAAAATATATGGAAAAATAATAGCCATCCTAATTATAATGTGATGGTGGCCTCAATGTGATTTTGACTTACATTTTTTCAACAGCCAATGAAAGTGAGCATTTATAAAATAGGTGACCTTTTGAATTTCTTCTTTTGAAAAGTTTCTACTCATATCCTCTGCTCATTTTTCTGCTTTCTAAATTGGATTTTAAACATTCCTTATATATTCTAAATATTAATGCTTTGTCCAATGGATAATTTGAAATATTTTTCTTCACTTTGTAGGTTGTTAGCTCTGTCGACTATTCCCTTGCACAGAAGTGTCTTAGTTATGTATAATTCTTAGTTATGAATAATGCTTTTTTGTTTACTGATGCTTTTGGAAGTCTTGTGCAGAAAATTATGCAAAAATGTCTTGAAGTGTTACTCCTATATATTTTTCTAATATTACCATAGATTCAGGTCTTATGTTTAGGTTTGGAATTGGTTATCCAGTGTTCCTAACATACTTATTGAAGAAGCTATCCTTTCTTTGATGTATAATTTTAGCACCTTTGCCAAGAATAAGATGACTTTAACTACACTGAGTTGTTTCTAGGCAATGTATTTTGTTTCAGTGACTTAAAAATCATAGCATCTACTTTTTCATCATAAAATTAAAACCAAGCCGGGTGCGGTGGCTCACACCTGTAATCCTAGCTACTCAGGAGGCTGAGATCTGAGGATCAAGGCTCAAAGCCAGCCCAGACACAAAAAGACCTGAGACTCTTATCTCAATTAACTTCTAGAAAATGGGCAATGAGGCTTGGCTCAAGGGTACTGTGGTAGCCTTGAGCTATAAGGCTCAGGGACAGCGCCCAGGCTGAGTTTAAGCCCCATGACCCACAAAAATAAATAAATTAATTAAATTAAAATCATAATATATGTGCAATTTTTCTTGCTGTTTTCACTTAGTCTAATATAGCATAAGCATATTTCATATCATTAAAAGCTCTTCATAAATATAATTTTAACTGATGTACATTATGCAATCTAAATAACTTACTCAGTTTCTAGGTTGTAGATATTTAAGTTGTTTGAATTGTTTTAATTTAAGTGCTGTTACAGTGGACACATACAAAAAATCTTCACATTTCTTGTTGTTTCCTCAAAATACTTAGAAATATCTATTATCACTTTGTACTTTTAACATTTCCAGTGCTTCTTAATATGGATGCTCATCAAACTTCTTTCCAGAAAGGTGCTTAACATTTGCCAAAAATTTGTGTCTGAGTTTATCTTGCTTAAGTGTCCTCTGAAATCATTATGCATTTCTGGTTTAGGATAATATAATAGCTGAAATAGTCATTTTCATTTCCATTTCTCTGACTGCAGATAAAGTAATACTTTCTCACTTGTATTTTCTACTTACTGACCTGTAGGTGTAGTTATTTGTTTACTGAGCATTGCATTTAATTGAATAATTTCAAGGCTTTTTAGGTTAAAGGACAATGATGCTTTATGGTATCATCTAGACATATTTTTCTCACATTTTAAAAATTAAATTTGTTTATGAGAACATTTTAAATAGGCAAGTCTTAAAATTTGCTTTCAGTTATATTTTAGAAAACACTTCCATCTCCAGAAAACAGATAAACATATTCTGCTCCCTCGTCTGTAGTTTTAATTTTTGTATAATTAAATTTTTTTTTGCCAGTCCTGGGCTTGGGCTCAGGGCTTGAGCACTGTCTTTGGACTTTCTCAAGGCTAGCACTCTACCACTTGAGCCTCAGCACCACTTCCGGCTTTTTGCTATGTATGTGGAGTACCGAGGAATTGAACCCGGGTCTTTGTGCATGCTAGGCAAGCACTCTACCACTAGGCCAAACTCCCAGCTCTATAATTAAATTTTATATTATTTCTAAACAACAAATTGGCCTAGTACCATATATTGAATTGTAAATATTTCTTTTTTCTTTTCCTGGAGGTTGAGCTAAGGTACTGGCACTGACTGAGCTTTTGTGCTCAAGTCTAGAGCTCTACCACTTGAGTCATGGTTCCACTTCTGCCTTTTATGGTAGTTAATTGAAGATGGAATTCTTACAGACTTTCCTTCTCAGGCTTTGAACTGTAATTCTCAGATCTCAGCCTCCTGAGCAGCTAGGACAACAAACACCAGCCACCAGTGCCATGTTGTTTTTCTTGGATCCAATTAATATCATGGAAAGTGAAATAGTGGAATACTTTTTCATTCTTTTCCAAAGCAATCTCACTCATTATTGTGGTTTCTTAGGACACATATCTCCTACCTCTTGACTGTTATGTTCCATCTTTATTTTCATTTTATTTTTAATTGATTTTTTTATTATCTGCTTTGTTGTACAGAGGAGTTGCCATGTTGAATCTTCCAAGTGATTTCCTTCTCTCAGCTGTCATATTCCAATAATTTTATTTATTTGGGCAGAACAGTTCCTTTAGTGTAAATTACTCAGCATGATTGGGAAAGATGGTTGACATTTTACTACAAGGGAATTTAATTTTCTTTTTATTGTCATTAACAGTCATGAAGGGCTAGGGAGAATATTCCTGTGTCTATGACCCTGGGCCAGATGCTTTATCACTTCAAGCTGGGAGGCGGGACACCCCATCTCCAGCCAGCTCTGGTGAGCTGCACTTTAAAAATCTTGGTTGTTTCCAGAGGAATACTCAAATAAGTGATTCTTTATGATCACTTTCTGGATAACAGAAAAACATTTAACGAACTGACAGCTCTGCTCTTGGGCATCTTTGAGAAGTAAGAAAGCTGAGGAGTCTTCTGAATAGATTTGACTGTCTTAGGTGACCAGATATAATTGATTCTGAAAGATCATTTGGTACTTCAGAGTGATATGTCAGTCCTCATACAGACTAGGTGAAAACATTCACCTCTGTATTCTCTGAAACCGATCTTGGAAAGTGGTATTTCAAATGATATAAAATCAATTCCAGATGTTTGATCTTTGATGTTTTAAGTAAAAGACTCATTAAAAGATATTTTCATTCATCTAAACAGCCTTATTTCTAAGTATTCTAAATAGCAAAACAGGAAATAGGAAAAAAGAACTTGAGCCAAAGGTTATCCTTTTGAAAGATGAAAAAAAATATTAGGTGAAAAAGGTTGAGTGCCTTGATCTATTTTAGGCATTAGATAGCTATTCAGGAAGCTGAGGTCTGAGGCTAACCACCGGAAGCCATCTTGAGCAGACAGATCCTCAGACTTCTGTCTCCAGAACTAGAGATGTTGCTCAAGTGGTAGAGCATAATATGAATTAGAGCCAAATACCCTGTGTTCAAGCATCTGTATCTGTACCAAAGAAAAAAAGAAAAAAAAAACCCTTTGAGTACTAAATATATTCATCTTGTTTGGTTTGCTGCTTTATATAATTCCTGTATACAAGTATGTGTCCTGTTGGCAAGTCACACTACCATTGTACCAGGGTCTTTTTTTGCTTAGTTAGTATCTTTTTATTTTTTTTTTTGCCAGTCCTGGGGCTTGAACTCTACTGCTTGAATCACAGCTCCACTTGCAGTCTTTTCTATTTATATGATACTGAGGCATTGAACTCCAGACTTCATACTTGCTAGGCAAGCACTCTATGACTAAGTCACATTCCCAGCCCTGGGTACCTTTAACCTACTAGTTGTTAAATACTTTAAATGGCACTTCCTTTCCTTTTTCACTTCCTTTCATCATTCCTTTGTTTTTCCCTTTGTTCCATTTTCTTCTTTCATTCCTTTTTTCTCCTTCCTCCCTCCCTCCTCTTCTTCCTTCCTTCCCTCCCTCCCTCCCTCCCTCCCTCCCTCCCTCCCTCTTTCCTTCCTTCCTTCCTTCCTTCCTTCCTTCCTTCCTTTCTTCCTTTCTTCCTTCCCTCTCTCCTACTAGACATTGATTCCAGGCCATTGGTTTTTGAAAGTCTCATGGCCTTTATGTAGGCTAGCCTCATAGACTTTAAATCCACTTGCCTCTTCCTTCTGAGTAGCTGGAACTACAGGCAGGAACAACCATGCTTTTATATCAATTTATTATATAATTAATAAAATATTAAATGAATATTAAATAAATAATTTATTTATACATTTATTATATACAGCCCAAGTCCCAGAGGCTACACTTTAGTAGGGGCTTTCATGCTATGCCATCCGTGGTGAGTAGTAAAAGTAGTAGTGAAAGGGTAGAGAAGGCCAAACTTGGCCCTTTACCAAGACCCAACCCAATGTTGACGAACCAAAAGGGTTGGTCATCTCTGCAAGTTCTCACTTGTCAACACTTTTGCATGGAGGATTAAGTTATGACTCATGAACTGAACTTTTGAGGGACATTCAAATAATGCACCATACCAGCCAAGATGGCACATGGGCCTGCAAGACTCCATCGAGGCTCCATGCAATTTCCACCAGTGACTGTAGGACAAAGCCAAAGGTTTCTTAATAACAAGGCCACTGTAGAAAGGAGAGATCATTATGCACATACTCAAACTTGGGGGCTCAGCATTTGGCGCAAGTGGCAGAGCATTCTCACCAAATTCAAGTCCCTGGATTCATTCCCCAGAATTAAAAGAATAGAATAAAATAAAAGTGGGTTATAAATAGTTATATGCTAGAATTTTAATAATTATCATAATATTTCATCTTCTGGTGATAGTAGTTTTCCTTACTTTTTATAAGAAGACACAATGTAGATTCCTGGGTGGGGATTTTAAAGTCTTTGGCAGAGATATGTTAGGTAGCAGCAAGTATTTTCTGATGGCTTTAGAAAACCTTACTATTGAGATGTAATTTTTGTTCATTAGTCCAGTCTGGGCACATCTTTGGCTTCAGACAAGGCAGGAAACAATCATAAGTTTAGAAAGAATTGCCTTATGCAATAAATGGTTTCCTTATTTTTGGCAGTACATGTTGTACCTATATTCTTGCTGTCAACTTAATAAAACATTGGGCTGAATTCAAGACATCTCTAAGAAAAGAAATTTTGTTCCATCTATGATGAGAAAAATATTCTCCATTCGTTTCTGTCAAAAATGATGTGAATAAAAATCGTTACAATAAAGAAATGAAAAATGGTATCACGCCATTTAACATGTCAACCTTTGTGTTATCATGTGTGAAATTTCTTTAAAACCTTTACATTCAATAAGGCATATACTAAGTGATAGGACTCAGAGCCAGTAGAAGACAGATTACCTATTAACTTTTGTTGTGCTAGCCCCAGACTTAACAGAGATGATACTGGTACCTGCAAAGATAATGTGACTCCCTCACAAGGACACTCTGGTGACTGGGATTTGCCACACTGGGCATTGAAAATTCTCTGAAGTGTTGACCTTGTAAATGTAAAGAGTAGAATTTTGGTTATTACAGCAGAGAGGAATGGTGAGATTCTGCTCCAAGTTTTAAACAGGTGGAACAACTTTTTGAAAACTATCATAAAGTAGCATGACCATGAATTCTAATCATATATAGTTCAATTCTCAGTGTCTTACCACAAATAAAGGATGAATAAGTGAAGATATGGGTATATCAGCTCCATTTTTTTTGTCAGTTGTGGGGCTTGAACTCAGGACTTGGGTACTATCCCTGAGTCCTTTTGCTCAAGAGTAGTGCTCTACCTCTGGGAGTCACAACATCACTTCTGGTCTTCTGGTGATCAACTGGAGATAAGAGTCACATAGACTTTCCTGCCCAGGCTGATATTGAACTGAAATCCTCAGATCTCAGCCTCTTGAATAGCTAGGATTTTAGGTGTGAGCCTCTAGCACCCCACTCGACTGCCTTTTTATGCTTATATCAAAACATCATATTGTACCTCGTAAATATATAATTGTGAAAAAAATCAATGTCAAAACAAATGTAAATTGTTAACATAAAAGGTAAATAAAATCCAACACAATTCTGAGCAGTTATACAGACTGGGTTCTGACAGCCCTTTGGCTGAAAGCACAGATGAGGGAGGACTAGAGCCAGAGTGGAGGGGGCCAGGTTGTCTGAATGTGCTGACATAAAGATTCTTATGATGAAGCTGAAAGTGATCTTCCTACCGGTATAATTTCACAGAGGAGAATATTTTTCCTTCATGACAAAAGATATGCATTAATTTTGACCATTTCCCTGTCCTTCCCTGTAGACACTAAAAACTGTCTACAATTGTGTTAAAATCATTCCTTTCTTCACTAATACTGGTTGTGGCAGGACAGAAATGGATATGACAGTTGAATAGGCTGTAGATGAAAGTAGCTTTGCTTGATTAGAAATGGAATTCTTTCTTTAGGGGATTTGGCAAATACAGAAAGTTAAACAAAGCAGAATCAATATAAACTTATTTTAAAACTACTATTAAAAAACTTTAAAGTATATTCTTCTTGATTGTTAAGTTCAAATTTATAAAATCAAGTTATACTGTGAATGAAGCTTGTGCCTTTTGTGTTTGTAGACTGCATGTTTCCATTTTAATTAATTTTGACTATTACTGTTAAACTATATTAACTATATTAAAATTTGAGCTAATACTTATTAAATAAAATGAATATAAATTACTTTGGATTAAATAAAGCTTGCACTTTTAGATCATGATGTTATTTTGTGGAAATGAACAGTCTTGTACAAAAAACAATTATATATATGTATATCTTTAGTTAATTCTTTAAGCTGAACGCTAAGAAAGAAATTACTATGTCATAAGTACAGATGGAACTTTTGAAAAACTAGTCAGTGATAGTAAACTTTTTGTGTGAGTATAAGATATAAACATAAAAACTTATTTTCTGCATGTATTTTTCTGTGCGTCCCTAAGAGAGTACAAATAGCTTAAGAGTAGGGTTGGTATTGTGATACTTCTTAACTGGGGACACAAGTGTTTCATGCTCAGTTCATCCTTGAAAATGAGCAGATCTGGCACATGGCGTGTCTCTATAGATCATGGGATTAAGTTGAATCAAGTACTTGAAACTAACTCTTTCTAGCCAATCCTTCCATGTATAGTTCCTGTTCTTCTCACCACTGGTCCTCACATCTCTCTCACCTAACGTTGCCTTGTGCTCATGTCTGGCCATGACTTCACTGTGAAGTCAAGTTCAAGTCACTGTATGACCTCCAGCTTCCAGTCAGAGGACCTCTGTGGTGATTTCAGTGAGAAGAGGCAGTAAAGTGCTCTGGGATCTGCCTTAGTACTTGTGAGGTTCTTGTGTAGAGACAGAAAGGTGGACTACAGACTTTAAAGCAAGAAATGTCTGAGGCCTAGCTCTGCCCTTTTAGGCAATAATTCTTAGTGCCAGTAGCTCATGGTGGTTGGGTAGGTAGAATAACAATACAGTAGTTGGCTATACTTGACTGATCTCAACTGGTTTTAAAAATGAAGATGTAGAGGCTGGGCTCGGTGGCTCATGCCTGTAACCCTAGCTACTCAGGAGACTGAGATCTGAGGATCAAGATTTAAAGCCAGCTTGGGCACAAAAGGACCTGACACTCTTATCTCCAATTAACCTGTAGAAAAAGGGAAGTGGGGTTTGGCTCAAGATAGGACAGTAGCCTTGAGCTGAAGAGCTCAGGGACAGCACCCAGGCCGAGTTCAAGCCCTGTGACCCACAACAGAGAAAGAAAAGAAAGAGAGAGAGAGAGAGAGAGAGAGAGAGAGAGAGAGAGAGAGAGAGAGAGAGAGAGAGAGAGAGAGAGAGAGA
The DNA here is from genome assembly GCF_031878675.1 of Megascapheus bottae. Taxonomy (NCBI): domain Eukaryota; kingdom Metazoa; phylum Chordata; class Mammalia; order Rodentia; family Geomyidae; genus Megascapheus; species Megascapheus bottae. The sequence goes on from NC_143509.1 coordinate 73,305,969, forward strand.
GAGAGAGAGAGAGCAAACATATGTGGAAGCCATGCTGTGGCTCAGGTGGTAGAGCACTAGCCTTGAGCTGAGGAGCTCAGGGACAGCGTCCAGGCAGAGCTCAAGTTCCATGACTGGCAAAAAAAGAAAAAGAATATGTAATTTAACATAGTTTAGAAGAGAAATGTAAAGAAAGAACTTGGCTGGGTGCTATCTTAAATGAAATGGAAATGAATTGTAACCAATCCAGACTAGTTTGTTTCCGTTGCAGTTTCTAAGTAAATGGAAGTTCAAGAAAATCCTTCTGTCAAACTTGCTATTCTCGGGAGGGGGGGGGTATGTAGTCCAATAAAACAGAGGCAAATGTATGTGTTAAAAGATTTTTCCAGTGACTACTAAATCTGTGTCATAGGAATCCTCACTGAATGTAGGAAAGGTCTATATCTAAGTCTGATATTTTTGTTACTATTAATTTAAAAACTGGTTTCTCGATATTTGCTGGTATCTTGCTTGTAACCCTAGCTACTCAGGAGGTGTGAAGCCAGCAGGGGCAGAAAATCCATAGGATTCTTATTCTCAATAAACTATTTTTTAAAGCTGGAAGTAAAGCTGTGGTTCCAGTGGTAGAACCCTAGCCTTGAGCAAAGGAAGCTCAGGGATGGCTCCCACACTCTTATGCTCAAGCCAGAGAACTGGCACAGAAAAAAACAAACAAACTGATTTTCTTTGTCTCTTTTCAGCCAGGGTATGTCCCAAGGAAACTCATCCCAATAACAATCATCAAGGAAGGTAATTAATCTTCTGTGCACATGTAAGAACTATTTTTTACGAAGATAATTAACAAAGTGCTTCTTTTTAGTTTTTTAAAATTGTTTTCGCAGAAAATCTGAACCAACTATTTTAGTCTAGTAAATTAGTAGTTAATAGACAATTTGGGCTTATGAACCAAAATGCAAAAACATGGACAATCACACTGGCAGGACAACCACAGGGGTACTAATTAAAAACAACACAAACTAGTTTGGGGGGTTGGGAGAGATGGAGGGGGGTAAAGAAAGGGATGAATTGATTTATATACTTTGTACTCACAAACTGCCTTATTGAATGACAATTTCTTTGTACACTACTTAAAATGAATTTAAAAAAATATGTCAAGCTTTACTCAGTATTGTTAGAATACCTGAAAAAAAGCCCACTAATAAGATACTTCCATTAGCCTATTGAAAATAAAGATCACAATGTCTATATTTCACAAATTACAAAGTCTCATTCAATATCCTTTTTTTGTTTATTTGTTTTTGGCTTTTAGTTTTCAAATGATTAAATTGGATCCACTATTTTTAGGAGGTTTCTTGGTGGAAGAGATATGGCCTTAAAATTGTTTTTCATTTTAAGAAAACACATGTCCTGATTGTACCCTTAAAACAGGACCAATTAGTTATTAGCAGCATCTAAAGACCTTCCGCATGCTTTCTATGTTTTTCTTGTCACTTGGTCATCGACACAATTTGTGTTAGTTCTTGTGGACTTGGGGAAAGGGCAGGCAGCAGATAGTGGAGATAGGAGGCAAATTTCCTTTTAGTTAGAATAGATTACTTTATGATCGAACCAGCCTTTTGTTATCTAATAGAAGAGTAGTGAGTAGCTTCTCATCCCTCCCTGGCCTCTGCAGCCAGTCCCCTGAGCTGCTTTCTATTAGTTTACAAACTCAGCTTAAGCTCTCTCCCAGGGCAGATGTCTTCACATCACCAGCTTCTTCTTCTTAGAGCACTATTATCTTTTTGTGTCTCAACAGTGATTCAGAATATTACCCACAAAGCTTCAACTAAATCTCCAGAGAAGATTCCCTTTGGAGGAACAATTCTAGGTGAGTGTGTCAAGCTTGAAGTCCACATCTAAAATAGGGAAGTCAGACGATTCTTTTTTTTTTTCTTTCATCCACAGTGGTGTTTTATTATAACTCAGAAAAAAACAACAGAATGGGTAAGCAGAAGATTCTCTTGGTAGGAAGATCCTGATGGCTTGCTGAGTTGGTCTTGATAAATTAATTAATAGCCTTTTACTGCTTGTCATTCTGGCATGTGTCTATTCTAGGATAAGAACCTAGACTCTATCTTTTTAATGAGATTGATCTAGCTTAATGGAATCCCTCATGCTACCTATCCACAGGGGTGTTAAGGGTCATGTTGGACAGGTCTTTTAAAAGTGAGTATTTGTTTGCTGAGCAATAGTGGCTCACATTTCTAGCTACTTAGGAGGCTGAGCTCTGAGGATCATGATTCAAAACCAGCCCAAGCAGTTAAGTCCAAGATGCCCTTATCTCCAATTAAACACCAAAAAGCTAGAAGTAGAACTGTGACTAAACTGGTAGAGTACTAGCCTTGAGCACAAAAGCTCAGGGACCATACCCAGGTCCTGAGTTCAAGCTCCAGGATCAGCACATCATCATCATCATCACACACACACACACACACACACACACACACACACACACACACACAGACAAACCCACGCCCCACTATCATTGATAATGATGTTCTTCATTTACTACATTTCTTTTTTTAACCTATATATTGATGTTTATTACAGTCTTTTTCTTTACTATACTTCTTAGGCACTGATTTTACAATTTTTGTGCTAATGAACTAAAAGATAGGATTTCATAAGTTCAGTTCTAAATATGAAAAGTACTTTATCAGAAAAGTATGGTCATATTTTTACATTTCAAATTTTGGTTTCAAATTGGCTAAGCCAAATGCTAAGTTTTCATAATCTAGTGTGTGATGTTCTTAACTTTATTTTACATCATTATACATTTTCTTCTCCCTTTACTGCCTTGCAGTCCACCTTATTATTCCAGGTATGAATGAAACCACTGTAAGACTGCCTACATCTATAATGTTGGAGATTTCAGATGCCCTGAAGGCACAATTAGGTAAGGATCAAATGTCTATGAACTTCTCAGTGAGTGAATTTGGACACCACTATTCTTAGGCGATCCAAGGACTCTTGTACATGAGATGTTTGGTGCTAACAAAGAGTAGGGCACAGAAACTGCAGCATTAAAGCTGCTCACACAGATCATGTGAACAGTGAAATAGTTATATTTAGATAAATACAATAAATATAAATATATGTACATGAGCAAAAAAGAAAGGAGGAAGAACATTTAATCATAGGCTGAAGGTTTTAGAAAAACAGATTCCAGCCTTACACATCACTTATTAAATATTTGTGATTTTGTATATCCCTTAAATTTTTTGTTATAAAATACTCCCGCAAGAAGTTAAATATGTGACTTTGGATTTCCTTTTCTTAATTTGTCCATTAGACTTGACCTCTTGTCTCTCAGCTATAAAATTCTGTGAGTCAACCCTGCCTTGTATAAATGTGGTGCTACCCACAAGCTTCCAAATTACATTTCCTCAGTGGAACAGATTTTGGAAGAATTTGGGATGCTGTACTTAGCTTTTACTCTACAGAGACTGCGTTCATAGCATTTGCAAGAGAAGGAAATAAAGGTACCAAGCAGCCTCTTCTTCATTTGGTCCTTATTACAATCATCTAAAGAACCAAAGACAATTTGTGAAGGAGACCAGCAAGAAGCTGGTCACCAGATCAGTGATGTGATAGTGTTTGTTCTAAACTAAAGACAAGTTGTTTCATTACTTAGTTTTGAATAATGTTCTCAAAAAATTTTCTTTGCCAAATTTTATGTGCCACCTTAATATAAATTCTTTAACTTAATGGATATTACTGGATTTTGTTTAGTGTTGTTTTTGTTTCAAAATGTCAAATGTCACAGTTGAGCGTTATCTTAATAAAGAAAACTAAGCAAATAACAAATGTGAAAATAACAAGAAAGATAAATAGAAAATACCTATTTGAACTTGGATTTCTAGTGAAATACCTATTGCAAATTTAACACATAGACATGCTTGGTATAATTGCAAATGCAGGAAATCTAAGGAAAATCTCATCCATCAAGTTTATCTTCTTAACAGACTATTTTTTTTCCCAAAAGAAGCTACATTAATAAAATTGGGAGGGGTTAATAAGGCTGTAGCTCAGTGGTAAAGTGCTTGCCCAGGGAACAAAATTCTACTAGCAATTTTGAAATATCAAACTAATTGTCATCAATCATTGACACTGTTGATGAGTTTTATGAGTTCCTTCTTTATGTGGTTTGGATATCGAATCCCTATCAGAAGCATGATTTTCAAATATTTTCTCCTAGTCTGTAAACTGCATTTCATTTTGATGAGCAGAAATGCTATTTTTTTCCAAATAAAAAGAGTGTGGGCATAAACAGCTTTTTTTATACTACCAAGGGAAAAATAAATTTTCCTGAAGCTGATTATTACAGCAATTCAGAAAAGTCGTATTTCTTGAGGGAGTAAATCCTAAAAATAACACCCCCATTCTACCAGTACGCATCATGGGACATCAAGAGATGTAATAGCTTTTGTTTTAAGAACATATGGTGTGAATAATGAGAGAAATAAACAAGAGTGCTAATATTACACACACACACACACACACACACACACACACACACATCACACATCACACATCTCTGAGGTATCTCTGAGGGATGTGCCAAAGGGTCTGCCAAAGCCAATACTTGGCCTGCCAAAATTTAAGGGAAACAACTCTGCTGGGAAAAAAAAATAGTACAGAAGATAAATGGAGGATAAGGAATTTCCCCAAGTTTAGGATATCTTTCAATGCCATTTTACTTTTCTGGTGTCGGTGGACGTAGTGCAGTAGAACGCTTGTACACACTTCATATCAAGTCTCTCACTTAAATATCTTTCCATTCCCTATATTTTCTGATGGCTTTCTAATTGTCTTTAAGTTAATTAGAAGTAAAGACATACTTCATGCCTATATTAAGTGAAATCAAGAAAAAATGGCCTTTCTGAAAGTGATGTTGCCTTACAAAATTTGCATGTTCAAAAAAATTTTGATAAGCTAGATTAATTCTCAGCAAGTAATGACTATGACCCCCCAGGGAAGCTCCAGTGGGAAGAAGCAAGAAATGCCACCAACTCTCCATTAGTACAGGATAGCATCTGCTGACACCCACCAGCAAAATACCTAACTAGTCTCAAGTGACAATAATGCCAAAGTTGAAAGGTCCATAACCTATTTAGACTTTAAAAAATCCTCTCTAGTCAAGACCTAAGGAACAAAAGGCGCATGGTATCCTTAATATGTGGCTCTTAAATCCAAAGAGTACAAGAGTGAGGACTCAATATTTCATACCCAATGCTATGGACATGGTAATGGAAATATAAACATAACTATACAGACATAAAACCTATGACTCTATAGACATAATGTTTTATTTCATAAATTAATATGTTTCTATGACATACAAACCCTAGGCCTAATTTGAATTAACTTCTAAAAACTAAGTCCCAGTGATTGTATATAGAGATTCTCTTCTTGAACACTTGTTTGTTAAACTTGTCATTTGAAATATGATGTAAAATTAATGTTAATAAGTTCTTTAATAAAAAAATCCTCTCTAGCCAGGCGTCGGTGGCACATGCCTGTAATCCTAGCTACTCAGGAGGCTGAAATCTGAGGATCAAGTTTCAAAGCCAGCCTGAGCACTAAAGATTGTGAGAATCTTACCTCCAATTAACCAGTTGAAAACTAGAAGTGGCACTGTGGCTCAAGAGTAGGGTGGTAGCTCTGCAACAGCGCCCAGGCCCAGAGTTCAAGTCCCACAACCAACAAAAACAACAACAAAAAATCCTCTCTGATTATTTGATCCACTTTTTGTGTCATGAATTCTTTCGTGCTATTCAACTATTTCAAAAGTTTGCACTTGATGGAGGTTGCCAAATCCCCAAGTGGAATGAATCCTGAGCACATCCTAAAATTGGGAGCAATTGACCTTGGGAAATTCTAGTTTAGCCATATACTTTCTTTAAGAAAGAACCCATACTACATAGAGGTTTCCCTAATTCAAAATGTCACTTTGTGAGTACAGTGTGTATTGAGCTTACACTATCCTTTGCACTGAATTCCACACAGAATTAAATAGCAGATATATATTAACATGTGGCTCAAGTAAAATTTACCATTATTATTAATTATTATATTTTACCAGTCCTATGTACTGAACTCAGGGACTGAACACTGTCCTTGGGCTTTCTTCAAGACCAGAGCTCTACCACTTGAGCCATGTATCATTCCAGCTTTTCTATGTATGTGGTACCAAAGAATTGAACCTGGGTCTTTGTGCATGCTAGGCAAGCACTATACCACAAGGTCAAACTCCCAACCTCTTACCATTATTTTTGTGATGCTTTTCCAAAATAAATTATTTTTCTTTTTTCATATATTTCATTGTAATTAATAGAAGGGTTACATTATATTCACCAGATAGAAAGTGCATTACTTCACAAACATTGATACCCTTTCTCATGTCTTGGTCCCCATTTCCCTCCCCCCATCCCCACCCATCATCTTGTTTTCCTCCCTTCCCTATCCAACGTCAAATAACCAAGTACGCATATATATAATATATCAGATAATCAGGTGAAGTACTGTAACAATATGAGATAAAGGACAGCAAAAGAGATGAGAGATAACAGTACATTAAGGACAATAATTACACATTATATGGCTTTTGTTTCTATATCCTGGAGGTCCTTACATTTAGCATCATTCTATATGGCCTTATGTATCTAGGTTTTGTTCTATTGTAAATCTCTGCTAGAAGAGCCCAAGGTTTCTACTGATTATGACAAATGAGGGAAACCATTGAGCCTATGTTCCTTTGAGTCTGGCTTACTTCACTTAATATGATTTTTTCCAAATCTTTCCATTTCCTTACAAATGGGGCGATGTCATTCTTTCTGACAGCAGCATAGAATTCCATTGTGTATAAATACCACATCTTGTTGATCCACTCATCAACTGAGGGACATCTGGGCTGGTTCCCTATCTTTGCTATGTTAAATAGTGCTGCAATGAACATCGTTGTGCTAGTGGATTTAGTATGTCCTTGTTTCTGGACGGTTGGGTAAATGCAAAATGTATCCAAGTACTGCATTGTAATTTTCATTGTCATTCCAATATCAACTTAATTATCCTAATAATAAAATACAATAAAAAAGAATATATTCTTGGGAAAAAAAGAATTAGCCAGGAATAAGAAGAAGGAATCCTGAAGTCTATCTCTTCTTCCTATTAGTCCTTGGTAGAAATGCACAGTAAAGTTGACTTGCTGGTTGAAAGGGATAATGAGAGAGTAACTGTGCTATGAAAAATGGAGTAAATTATTTCCCCCCCTTTTTTTAGCTAAAAATGAAAGCTTGGCCTTACCTGCTGAATCTAAAACACCAGAAATTGAAAAAATCCCAGCACAGCCCATAACAGGTAACGAGAGCTCAATCTTGGCACTGGGAAAACAAATGTTTTATTTTTTTCCATACAGGAAATCATCAACAAGCTTATATATTTTTAGTTATGGTCAGTTGAAAAGTTATTTTAATCCTAAGTGTAAAACAAAACAAGATCCTAGGTCTTTAATGTATATGGAAAAATGAAGATGAAAAATGAACAATTGTATTATTTAGCTGATATGTAATATAAAAGCTGTATTTTTCCATAGAGATGAAAGTTATGTGAACACTGCAATAGTTTTACACTAAAACATAATAATGGGGGGGGGTTGTTTCTTTTTTTAGTTGTTTTATTGGGACTGGAACTCTGGGTCCGGGTGCTGTTCCTAAGTTCTTTAGCTCAAGGCTCGTGCTCTACCACTTTGAGCAACAGTTTCACTTATGGTTTTCTGGTGGAGATGAGTCTCATGGATTTTCATGCCCAGGGTTGGCTTTGAATCATGATCCTAGATCTCAGCCTACTGAGTAGCTAAGATTACAGGCATAAGTCACCAGTACCTGGCATAATAGTTTTTGTTTGTTTATTTGTCTGTTTTTCAGTATTGGTGCTTTGCTCTTAAATTTTAAGGCCTGGAACCATTTTTAATTTCAGTTTAGCAAAACAATCTTTCCTCAGTTCTTAGTTTGATAGTTATAAAAATATCCTAAAATTCTTTAGAAACAAATGTTCCTAGGAGATAAACAACCTTAGCCTACTGAATGCTAACAGTCCAGTAAAAATTTCTTTACAGAGTCAATGTTGTAAACACTGCTCACATTCTTTATCCCTGTAACTAACAAACTTTTTGTGTTACTTCTCTGAATGAACTATCCCATTCAGACCACGAGGGAGACATTAAATCTCTGAAGTACAGAGTCTTTGCCAGAATGATAACACCTTATCCAGAACTTGATGAATCAAACATTTGGCAAGAAATCTTCCAGTGTAGCAAAGTGAATCTTTTAATCAACAAAATTGACATAATTTGACATATTCATGATATTTCCTATTAAATGTTTCAACCTATAACTGGTTTAGAGAAGATAGGGCTGATAGGGCAATAAAATAACATTGAGAAACAGATGGACGTGGACTATTTCTGATAGAGCAAGAGAATATGGTGCTGTTTGAAGAGAATTGGGTCTTCATTTCCATGTTCACTGGAGAATGATCGAAGCTACTCAGACTTGTAAAATAATCCATTTGAGTGCAATTTCTAGGTACTTTCCTCTTTTTGGATTCAATGTGCTTAGTTAAAAAGTTCTGGCATGACCCAACGGATGATTCCAAATTCTTAACTGCCTCAAAAATTCTACCCATTTTCCTAAGTTACACTTTATTTTTTGGCACCACAACTGATGAGAGGCTGCAGATTTCTGAAGTTTTTTTTTTCCAAACTCTCTTCAGAACTTTCCATTTCAAATACTTAGTCAACAACCACAACTTATTATTCAGTATTGTGTTCATTTTATGTCCTTACTTTGCAAAATTCTAGTATTTTCAAGTTCATGATTCCTTCCAGATCTATGGTTTTTATTTCCACAAAGTTATTTACCTGAGGTCTCCATTGCCTTTACTCTTAGCAGTTGAAACAACTCTGTGGCTAAGTACTTGAAAATTGTTGGTAATTTCAACCCAATTCCAAGCTTTGCTGAGTACAGTTTGAGAGAGAAACCTAATAGCATAATAGTTTCTAAGTGAACCACTAACTCTAGGTCTTTCTTTTATTTGCTCATTTGTTCTTTAACAATTATTGTGTGTTTGTATATTCTAGGTTTTGCCTAAACCCTGTAGATTATGAAAGAAAATGAAAAAGAAAGACAAATAAAAGACAGTGATAAGTACTTGAATGGAAACCAGTTTGGTATACTTTCATGGAACACAGAAAAAGTAGACCAGATCCAGGAGGGTCAGCCTGATATCTAGGTCAAGCCAGAAAGTCTACCATTAGGAACTTTGAAAAGAAATATGCTGCATAAGTATCAGCTACTGATTCTACATATGAATGAAATATGCTTTGTGGTCTTTGTTGCTTCATCATTTTATCTTAATTTACAAAGTTATTGTTTGTTTTACCTTTCAGTAACTCCTGGAACCGTTCCAAGAACTACTAAACCCACTGTGTCTGCTGCATTTGACATTTTGGAAACAACACGAGGCAATTCTACACCTTTTCTTCTAACTTTAAAAAAAAAGGAATAACAAAAATAAGATCCCATGATACACAAAAAAAACCCTCACCCCAATACTTCAATCTGGCTCTCCTTCCCTTCTATCTCTTTCCCTTCTGCCTTCCCTATTTCTTCCTTCTTTCCCTACCTTTGGGGAAGTAACATTCCTGTTTGTTGGACAGAGTCAATTGGAAGAGTTATCAAAAAGGACTTGATCCTGTTGACTTATATTCCTGGCAGATCTGGATGCTAGATATCCACTGCATGCATTTCCTACCAATCTCTTGCTGGACAGACAGAATCCCCGCCTTTCCACCACCAGAGCGTGGAGGGGTGGAAGGAACCTGGAAGTCTTGACTCTGGGTTCTCTGATCAAATGGGCTTTTGAAAGGTCTTACATGTACTAAACATGGGAAGAATCCCTTAAAGAATCATACCTTTGTTTATATAAAATTTCTCATCACTCATGTTTGCTGTTATTTTACCACAAAGAATCTAACTTGCCATTGCAGTTTCTTCTCTTTCCCTGAAGACAAGGAATAGTCTGAATTTTGTTCTGCACCTGTGGTGCTGATTTTCTGAAAGTTTGTTCAATTTGGAACAGCTCTGTAACTTCCAGGGAAGGTCAGCACTTTTGATGAAAGGCCTCAACTGCTCATTGCCCTTGAGTCTGTTTTGAAGCATGTAGTGCATCGTCGTGGATAATCCACCACGTCAAACCTCAAGTTAAGCCGCTTCTTTCTTGTAGTTCTCAGTGAAATGACCCAAGAAGCATTGCAAACAATTCTAATGCCTAGATTTGAATTGCCACTGATCACGTTAGATACAAATTATTGAACTATGCAGCTTTATTATTACCTGAAATTTTTCTGCATAGTAGAAGTCCTGCAGTTAATTCAGTCTTTTTTTTTTGCCTCACAAGAAAAATGGGACAATGGTTTAAACAATAATGAGTTTCCCACTCCCAAGCCCTTAAGGATGATTTTTTTTAAAACCAAGGTATTTTAGGATCCTAAGAAGGCCTTCACTGACAAATCTACTGGTGTTGTGTGGGTGTTGTTGTTGTTGTTGTTTGCCAGTCCTGAGGTTGAGCTCAGGGCCTGAGCACTGTCCTTGGACTTTCTCAAGGCTAGAGCTCTACCACTTAAGCCTCAGCACCACTCCCAGCTTTTTTCTATGTATGTGGTACTGAGGAATCAAACCTGGGCCTTTGTGCATGCTAGGCAAGCACTCTACCACTAGGCCATGGTGTTGTGTTTTTTTTTTTTTTAAATAATACCATGATCATGTTTTAATACTAATTTTTATTCTTTTTACATATTCCTTAAATATTTTTTACTCAATTGTTTCTCTTATCAGAGAAGACATTTATAATATTTCTGCAGGCACCATAGAATTCTTAGTATATCTGTATATGTTAAATATCTAAAATTTAAGAACTTTATGTATAAAGCCATGTAATTACCAACATTCAGATTCTAAAAGATATTGGCTGGATATTTTTTAACTCAAGTGTGCTTGGTACTACATTTGAATTTAAGTAAATTGTACATGATCACATACATTAAAATACCTGAAGAAACCAAGAAACTAGTTCAATAAGAGTAAAAAGAAGAGCCCAGATGCTTTAGATTCAGTGAGTTGATAATGAAAAATTGAAAAAGCAATTTTAAGTCAGGCATAGTGATTGACACTCGTAATCCCAACATTTGGTATCACAAGCAGAATTGTGCTCTCAGAGCCAGCCTGGTTTACATAGCAAGATCCTGCATATAAACACACACACATGTAGATATACACCTATACACATAAGTAAACATGTACATATAAATGTATATGTATATATATCTATCTACATAGATATATATACTGTACTGAAACACAGAAGAAAAGCTGATATTTCTTAGTTCAAGTCAAATAATTGCCCTTGTGGGATTTATTGTTTTATCTACCTTAGATTTTAAAATCTCTTCTCTCTGTTACTTGAACCCTAGGTCATAACTATCCTGTTTGTTTTGTTATAGCTCCAAAAAGAGTTCCAGAATTTCCTGAAGAAGAAACATCCTTCCCTTTTGAGAAACCTGAGGGTACCTTGGGTAATAAAAGTATATTTGATATTACAATCTTGGGTGTTGGGGTGAGGTGTAATTCAGTGGTAGATTGCTTGTCTATTATTTATAGAGATTGAATTTGATCCCTTATTCCTACTCATATATGCAATACCAATAATGTTAATAATAATAGCGTGAGTGGTAATGGCTTGTTTCTATACAGTATACTAGCGTGAGTGGTAATGGCTTGTTTCTATACACTTACTAGATTCTATCTCTGAATTCCTCAGTAAATTCATGAGTTTCCTTAGCTTGGGCAAATAAGTAGTTGATTTGACTAAGAAGGAAAAAAATACTTCATTGGATTGTCTATTAAAGGAAAATAATTCATAAACAGTAATATTACATTACCCAGTTGTCTAGTTTTCTGTCCTTTCAATTGTGGAGAATAGGACACCAAACTCTTAACTCCCTGGCCACTACTCAGCTTCTGTCTGCTTGGCAGCCTATTGATTTCTTCTCAATAAATTATGACTTTTGATAGAATATGTATGAGCTGCTTCTTTCCATCTTTTGGCAGCCATTTGACTATAGCTGCAACCCATTTCTGTCCTTTTGTTGTTTCCTTCTTACAAAAAAATTTCAGCATGTTCCATTTCTTTTCAATATAGCTTCAAGCGAAAGGCCGTGGATGGCATCTACAGCTAAAGCACCCGAAGATTCCAAGGTTGTGCGACCTCCAACTGGTAATTGCATTCTACTTCCAAGTCAGATTGCAGAAAGCTTTTTAGCTATCATCCATCTCTCAGCTTTTGGATTCTAACATACAGGACTCAGAGTTTTATTGGATTTCTCTTGAGCAGCCTCTACGTTTTAGTTTCTTGGATTATCCAAGAACAAACTGTCTGTGAAACTGAGATCCTTAGCTCATGAGTTACTTTAAAAGAAAGTCTGTATGGGACCAAGTGTTGGGATACAGTGAAAGCATAGTGTGGAGTAAAAACTGCAGGGTTATAGATGGTCTGAAGTGGAAGATATGGGAAATGCCAGTAAAGTAAAGGTTTGTTTTACCTTTATTCTTCCAAAAGCCACATTGCAGTCTTACCCTGATGGAGTGAAGACAATTGTGAATGCAAAAAGATGCAGATTCCTTACTTAATTGCTCTTCCACTGCAAGAGCCACCTGATGTGTCCAGGGAGCTTTGGGATTTGTCGTGAGCTGCAAGAGTTTTAGCAAGAAGTTTAGTAAGATACATCTGTGAACATGAGCATTATTCCCAGGAATGTCTTAGGGCACTTTGTATAACATTCTGTTTATGTATCTGTGCTACCAGAAAGGTTGGCATAACCTACAAGCTTGCTATCTGACAATAATCCAGGTGAATTCTATGAGCAGAAGCAACACTTTTGCATTTTGTTTTGTAATAATCCCCATGGCTGTTAAGAATCATTGGATCAATAATAGGCTAGTAGGACTCTAATCAATATGAATGATTTTTTTTGCCATTCCTGGGCTTGAACTCAGGGCCTGAGCACTGTCCTTGGACTTTCTAAAGGCTAGATCTCTACCACTTGAGCCTCAGCACCACTTCCAGCTTTTTTCTATGTATGTGGTACCGAGGAATCAAAGCTGGGCCTTCGTGCATGCTAGGCAAGCACTCTACCACTAGGCCAAACTCCTGGCCCACATGTGAATGATTTTTTTAAAGACATAAAGATAGTGTCCAGCAGATGATTATTTCTTGCTTCTACTAATGTGCCATACATATATCTATCTATATTCTACTGTGTGTATTCAGTAACATCTTTCTCATATTAAATAATTGACAGAAGGATCCAAGGAAGTACAGTTTTGAACTGAGATAGATAGAATCAGGAAGTAAGAGAGAATCTGTGAATGTATGTCTTCATGATTCTTTTTGCTCAGGGCTTAAACTCAGAGCCTGGGTACTATCCCGAGCCTCTTTGTGCTCAAGGCTAGCTTTCTACCACCTTGAGTCACAGCATCATTTACAGTTTTCTGGTGGTTAATTGGCGATAAGGGTCTCTTGGACTTTCCTGCCCAAGCTGGCTTTGAACCTCGGTTATCAGATCTCAAAAAGATTAGCAGAATTAAACTAATGATGAGTAGAATGAAGAATCACAAATTACTTATATTACTAGAGTTTGAGGGAGTAAATTTTGTGTTTTAAATGCTGTTAATATTTTGTCAATATCCAACATAATTACAGAGTAGTCTTGATTTTATGTTGATTCATTGGCATTACAAAGTGATCTGGTCTAATATTGGTATTCTTCATGATTGTTGACATTCAACGTGGACATATGCCATAGCCTACCTGAGGGTACCACACTAACACCTGGCTGCTTCTGTTAAGCAATCATTAACCATGATTTATAATTTCCTTGTGTAAAATTTATTCTACCTTCATACTCACTGGGATTTGGGCCCCAATTTACACTCTGTATAAAAAAATTCAGGGCCGGGAGTTTGGCCTAGTGGTTAAAGTGCTTGCCTAGCATGCATGAAGACCCGGGTTCGATTCCTTGGTACCACATATATAGAAAAAAGCTGGAAGTGGTGCTGAGGCTCAAGTGGTAGAGCTCTAGCCTTGAGAAAGTCCAAGGACAGTGCTCAGGCCCTGAGGTCAAGGCCAGGACTGGCACAAAAAAAAATTCAGTATAAGAATTCTCAAAGTGATTTCTAAATTATGTTTTGAGATTAAAAGCTATTTGAAGAATCAAACTTATGTTCTGGTTATTGAAATTCCTGGGTAATTTACAATAGTATTTGGTAATGATTCAACATGATATTTAAAATTTAGAATAACCCAGGAAATCTGAGATGTATAATTTTCAAATATATTCTCCCCAGTTTTAGTTGGTTTGCCCATACTTTTCATTAGTGGTGCATTATCAGGAATTGCATATAAATATTCTATAAAGCATACTTAAGTAGGGTTGATTTTGATTCCCTTGGCAAATCTAATTTTCCATAAGGCATATAAAGAAATCATAAGAAATGTGTTCTATAATTACATACTAGAATATAGAATTATTTATGAATTTTAAAAGGAATGTTAAAAGAAAGTTAGCCAGATTTTAGAAATATTTGAATGCTTGTAAAAGTTATTGAGGGAAAAATTCATCTTTCTGATAATGAAAGAAGATTGGTCTGTGTCCTATTCTAGAAAGGCTCTCAATCCCTTTTGCTCTCAAATGAAATGAGCATTTCTGGTGGATCCTTTCTCTATTGGAATAGTATAAATTATAGTTGCATAGCAGTTTTTCTTTTAAGAGATTCAAAAAGCTATGGACACAGCATCATAATGAACCTTCGAAAGTCCCTGGAAACAGGTATTTAACTCTTTATACTGGGAATGTATAGATAAGAAGTATCAAGTTATATGAGAGAGGCTGGCTTATCATTAATTCTATTCTTACCATGACTGTGATTGCTAATCTGTAAACTGCAGAGCAAGGCAGTGCTGGCTAATACCCACCTCTCTGTAATTCAGTCCCTCCATCTATAGAAGGAAATTCTCCATAAATTTTTCATCTTAGAACTAATGCATGAATTAACGGTTCCACGAGAGGCACTCCAGAATCACTATGTAAGATATGCCCCAGGATCACTGTCGTACTGCAATGAACTCTTTCATTCACTGCATCTGCTTCCCCCCATCCTAAACTTCTTGAATAACTGCATGCTAATCAGGGCAGTAGTAAAAATAAACCAGCTATTTGTTTTTATCAAAGTATTTAATTAAAGAAAAGATATGCTAAGTTCAAATAGCTAGGCGAATTTCAAATTACCTTTAGATCATCATTTGACTTTAAAATTTTTAAGGCGAAACAGAAAAGATACGCTCAGAGTTTTCTGCAGAGCTCCTAATGCTCCGTGAACTCCATGGTAGGTATGGCAAATCCTATCATGAGCACCCTCTGTTCAGTTAGAGTAGCCTTGCATCACTTTGTTAACCTGCATGGGCTGCATGAGTGAATCAATATAGAGGGAAAATGACTGTATTTTCCACGGGCACCAGAAGTGGAGAGGCCAGAATACATATCATGACTATCATCTCACAGATAAGGTACATTCGTAATTTCTAATAGCAAGTAGAACGTAAGCAATGGAGATGAACTTTCTGTTTCTGACTTGATAATGTTTTACTAGTAAGCCTCCGTGATTTACTTTATGATCATACCCTAAAAAGCAACAACAGAAAAACAACTCTGACTTCCAGATGGGCTTCAAAATAAAATAAAGGAAATGGCTATGACTCCAAACTGATTCACTGCATTTGCGTTCATCCCTAGAAAATGCTTTTGCCTTTTCTTCTCTCAAACTGTTCAGATAAATTGAATTTTTGTTCATGTTTAGTGGGATTTATTACTAAAACTTTTTCCTTCAGTAAAATTATTTCCTCGTGAACCATAAACACATGTTTTAGAGCCTTCCTTTGACAGAAAATGAAAATAGGGCATGGTTATCTTTAGCCTTTTTATCTTTGTCTAATTTTGGAGCTTCTGTTAAGAGGTTAGCCCTAATTGTTTCCAGTGCTAAATTCTTTCAGTACTTCATAGAATGATAGTAATTTGCAGCATCTTCTTAAGCTCTGAAAATTATTAAAGACTGAAAAATGGGAATAATCAATTTTCACAGGATTGATCTAATGATCAGGCCATTTTGGCCACAGGTGATTTGCTCGGAGTAGTTGAAAAGAAGTAAACTCTATATTTGGAAGTAAACTCTATGTTTTATTGCCTATCTGACAAGTGTTGATTAGCACAGATATGGCCCACCCAACTTCATTAAGCCCCAGAGAGTAAAAAAAAAAATGGGAATGAGTTGTGGTGTTAATGCTTAAAGAGCAGGGAAATAGAATTGAAGGATAGCAGATGGTTTACAGATTCACTCTGACCTCTTAGATTTATGGCCCCAGCCTTTGATTTTATTTCACAAACATTCCTTGCAGGCAATATTTTAAGGCAAAGCAAAAAGATATATTGTTTTTCCATTAACTGAAGGAAGCATTATTCATGTTTTTAGATACTTCTGAGAATTCATCATATAGTGTGGGGCTTTTCTAATTACTTACTATGTTTATTCATTACTTTTTATACATGCTTTTAGAATCATTTACCATGTTAGAGTATGGCTATGCAAGCCTGTTTGGAAGTAGTAGTAGGGGTTTTTTGTGTATTTACTTGATTGTTATAGTTTTACTCAAAGCTAATACTCTGCCGCTTGAATGATAACATCAAAACCACTTAAACCAGGGTGAAATAATTGTTCCCCCAGCACCAAAATGTCAGGAAATCTTTGCAAACCAATCAAATTAATCTCATTCTCTCTCTCTCTCTCCCTCTCTCCCTCTCTCCCTCTCTCCCTCTCTCCCTCTCCCTCTCTCCCTCTCCCTCTCTCCCTCTCCCTCTCTCCCTCTCCCTCCCTCTCTCTCTCTCTCCTTTTTTTTAAACCTTTTTTAAAAAACCAGCTTACAATGCTTTCGTAAGCCCTACAACTTCAGATGAGCACGAAGGAGAGCCTCACACAGGTATACCCAGCTTTTCAGTTCTGTCTTTGAATCTTAGAGGCTTACACAGGTCCTGGTAGTTGCCTCTCTCAGCTTCTGCAGGATGTGCTCTCGGGATCTCCACAGGGAAGAAGTAGCTACCTCTCAGTGTCAAGGAAATGAATTCTACCCATGGCTACCAGAGAAGGATTTCTTTACTTTCATCCATAAATGACTTCTGTCTTTCTGAGGGTGAAACAGATGCCACTAGGAAAAAGTAATATACCAACCTACTATTCTATGATTCAGAATCACTGTATAAAGGGCTCAGATACTTGGCTGTTTTCTGTAGAACAGCAATTCCCAAATGGGAGTGGATTTGGGAACCCTTTCTCCCCACAGGGAACATTTGGCAATAGTGGGAGAAACATCTGGTTGTCACAAATGGGGCAGGGGTAGATGCCAGTGGCATCTGATTCACAGAGACCAGGGATGCTGCCACAACTCTGCAGTGCACAGGGCAGCATCCCACAATAACAAGAAAAACTGTCTGCCTTTAATCAATAGTGTGGTGACTGACGATAGAAGAACAGGTAAGTCCCATGTTTAGTATCCATTTCCTAGCGTATCTACAGTGAGTTTAACTCACTCCAACAGTTCATGGTAGCAAGTGCTTAGTAAGCACCTACTAAATTAAACTATGGTGGGAGATTCTAAGGGAAGAGTGGTGTCTGCCAGCTGTAAATACAATCCTCACATGTATAGCCTTCTGTCAGTACTATTTGTGTTGTGTTAAGTAAAGATAAACAATTTAAACAACAGAAGACAAGAAAAGCGAAAGAAATGTTCATAATGCATTTGGCTAGTAGTTATGAAACAGAAGAGAAGAGATAAACAGTTGAAAATAAGTTGAGTATGTGAAGCATTGTTTTATCATTGTTTCTGATTTTAGAAGTATGTATGTTTTTCAGAGTGAACTCACCTTCCACTCCTAATGGCTCACTAGTTTAAAAGTTGTTAGTCAGCAATCCTTCAAGTGTTCTTGATATTTTTCCTCCTATGTGGGATAATTTGTTACTTATGACTTTGTGTTTTATGTCTGGGGCCCTCTGCTGCCTTTATAAATGTTGATATTTATTACAATAGCAACAAGTGATCCTGTTCTGGAGTCTGTCCCACCTAAAACTTCTCGAACTCTTGAACAGCCAAGGGCAACAATACTGGGTAATGTTTTTGACAGAAAAATCATGATTTGTTTCCTATTTATGAAAAAAATCCATAATCCATGTGAATGCCTTTTCTTCATAACCATCATCTCATCACATCTAATAACTTCTAGTTTTTGAATATATATATATATATACCTAGAATATATTTTCAATGCAGTTACCTTTTAAATTCTATTTTGATGTGTCTCTCTGTTTAGCTCTTATGTACTGAACTGTAACATGGTATTTCTCTCATCTTTAAAGTTGTAAAAGGTCTTGAAAACTGCATGGATCTCAATATCCACATCGTCTCATCTCCCTTCATGTTTGCTTCCATGTTAGCTCACTTCTGTGTACCTCATGATTCTGCCTGGCGTCGGCTACTGGACATTTAACACATTCTAATTGTTGCCACACTCTTAATTATCATTTCATCCCTCATCTTTCAAAACCACATGCATTCTTTGTCCTTAATCGTGTAGCATGTGCATCATGCCATCTAAAAGCATGTTAAAATTCGTAAATACCTCATTTTAATTGGGATTATTTGGTGGGCTGGGGTGTTTTTGCTTTCAGCTCCAAGTGAAATACCATTTGCTTCTCAAAAAGTGGAAACCTTTCCCAGTCGTGAACGGCAGCCTACAACATCCGGTAACTAATGACGTTGGTTTAATTGTGAACTTGGAAACAGGTAAAAATGGCAGAGAGGAATCAGTCATGTTAGCCTTTTCATAACATTTCCCTTTATTCTCCACCATGAAATTCTTCAAAGAACAGAGTTATCACATGTGTCTTCAGAGTTTCCAGACTCTTGATGCCTATGTACTTTGAAAAATATTTTTTTTATTTCTTTCAACATTATCAGCAAGAAAATAGCAGCTTACATATGCATAATACATTACTCTACAAATATATTCCCTCTCACTGAATCCATTTAGATATGACTCAATCAGTATTTTATCTAATGTAGTCCAAACATAAATGTACCTAATAGGATGAAGAAAGAGATGTGAAAGAAAGGTTTACAACATAAAGTTATAAACTCACAGTTGATAACATGAAGTTATTTCAAGAATAGAGTTTAATATGCCTGGTGAAAATAACAGTGAAGTACAAATTAAACCAACTCTGAGCTTTCCATTCTCTAAGTCTAGGTTATTTTGTTTGTATTTGTCCACTATTGAATATTATCCTTCTGAGTTCTTAATTATTCCTTGTGTTTGAAATGAGCAAGGTGCTTCTTTCTGGAACATTTAATTGAATAATATATTCTTTGCTGTTCATGTGTAACTTAAATCTATTTGGGTCATAGCAATACTTATTTGGATATCTACTCTATAGAAAGCATAGGAATACGAAGAATTGAAGTTGTTCTTGCAGCTAAGAGGACTGTCCATTTACAGATGCAATCTGTTGAGAAATATCACTTATCAAAGCTCTAATAAATCTTTTTCCAGCTCCACAGCAGACTACATCCACCCCTTCTACATCTAAACGGCGCCCCAGGCCCAAACCACCAACAACCAAACCTGGTAAATAAACACCTCCTTAACCTCTCGGGATATTTAATTCCAAATAAATCATGCTCATCTCCTATAAAAAGTCATTTTATGATTTTATAGAGTAGTTTCATTATAAAGTTTGAAATTAGTAGGAGCGTGAAACAGAAATGAAACGATCAATTTCTTTGAATGTTAAAATCTCCCTTTCCTCCACCCCCCAAGTGACATAACACCTGGTGATTTATGCTGAACTTATTTTCAGTATTTCAAAAGTAGGGGTTGATGATTGGGTTATGCAACTCCTATGGTGCAAGAACTTCTGATTTCTATGTTAGTATTTGATACATTTTTCCAGGGAAAGTGTGAAAATGCAATGAGATGATCTCATCTCAGTCAGGCGCTTTGATATGATCACAGTGCTGCCCTGAGCTGTGTGAAGTATCCTTATGTTCGTGACCATCACAGAGAAAATACAGAAACAGCCAGGCGATTGAGGACCCCCTTGTCTGGGACTACAAAATAATTTCCACTACCAAAGTTGAGTGGAATTCTGATTGCTCTGAAATGGCCTTTCAGCTAGAAAGAGCAGTGTTTCTATCCTCTAAGAATTCTGCTTGTGTTGGGGCTCCTTTTTCCTCAGGCTGGAACACCAGAAATAGTGAGATTTTTCTAATGCTCTAAGAATTTAAGGACTATTTGGTTTACAGGAAGAGATTCTTCTCTCTCTAAAAAAAAATTACCTGATAAAAGCATATTGATTGACTAGTGTTTATATAGATGTTGATTTCTAAGATTAGCTATGAGGAACTTTGTCACTCCTTACTGTCGTTATTATCTAAATTTTATTTTTGCAATGAAGTAGGCAAGAAAGGAAACTGTAACTACATTTTTTGTGGGTTTTTTTTTGGGGGGGGTCACGAGGCTTGAACCTGGGCACTGTCCCTGAGCTCTTCAGCTCAAGGTTACTACCCTACCCTTGAGCAAAGCCCCACTTCCGGCTTTCTAGTGATTAATTGGAGATAAGAGTCTCAGGTTCTTTTGTATCAGGGTTGGCTTTGAACCTTGATCCTCAGATCTCAGCCTCCTGAGTAGCTAGGATTACAGGCATGAGCTACTGCACCAGGCTACATTTTTTTTTTTTAAGAATTCTCGTGGCTCCTTTTGGAGAGGCAGGTATCAAGCTGAAGGAAATTAGGGTTTAGCAAGGAGCCTATAGTTAGCCATGGCAGATATCTCTTAGAAAAACCAAATGAAAAACCCCCATTTGAAGAGCATATTTGAATAAGAAGCTTCAAGATTCTGGTGGCTACGTGCTGGAATGGCTTAGCATACATATGGATGAACTCTTCAGCACTGCTTTTTATATGACTTGCTTTCATTACAGCTCCAGAACCTCAGACTCTTCCACCATCACAGTCAACAAAAGGTAATGAAGTTTCCTTTCATCAGAAAGAATGACCATTTAACCCCTTCTAGGGTCAACATTGTCTTTAATTTGCTTTACTTTTAAAATATTCCTTAATTGGTCTTCAGATCTTTTTTCATTTGCAGATTCTTTTGTCAGAAAATTACTCCGTGCTGATGCTTGACTGAAGAGAAGTTTATAGACACACACAGAAACCACTTCAATTTTGATTTGACACATTCTTTATTGTCCTGCCTTATAATTAAGGCATTTGTCCTTAATTTGTTCTAACCCGGTTATTTGCAGCAGTGAGCCTTGAATTCTGCAAGGCATGGTTGCACTTACAGTGTGGGAGGTGTTTTTCTTTCAAAACTTTCAATCTATTTGCATATTTTCTTGAAAAGCGATGTGATCTAAATACCATGATGTGTCACCAGAAAATCCATTCATAGATGGAAAGGAATCAGTTTAAATACAAAAAGTACATGGGTTGGCAAATTTTCATTATTTGTGTTTTCTCACCCTATTAAATATATTAGTAACCCCATATACATTTAAATAGATTTTATCAGTTGCCTTTCTATTTAATTCCTTTGTGGTGGTTTATTTTTTTCTTTTTTTCTTTCTTTTCGTTTTTCTTTTTTTGCCAGTCCTGGGCTTGAGCTCAGGGCCTGAGCACTGACCTTGGACTTTTTCAAGGCTAGAGCTCTACCACTTGAGCCTCAGCACCACTTCCGGCTTTTTTTTTTTTGTATGTAGTACCGAGGAATCGAACCCGGATCTTCGTGCATGCTAGGCAAGCACTCTACCACTAGACCAAACTCCTGGCCCTGTGGTGGTCCTTAAGTAGTCTTGGAACCTGAAAATATCAGTGGGTGATTCTTGTTTCCTCCTTGCTTAATTGCTGGTATCTTTCTTGACAGACTACCATCGTAGATAAATGCATAATGTATTTTGTTCTTTGTTCTAAAAAACATATATGTATATATAAATAAATGGTAATATGCATGTATTTTATACTATATACATTACACAATCTAAAAATGTTTCCCCTAAAGTAATGTTTGAAGTCAGTCATTTTTCATGTACTTTTAAAATAAGTTACTTTAAATAATTTAATAAGTTCTTCTTTGAAATAGTATCCCCCATAAAATTTAACTTTTATTCTTAGTCACTCCTCAAAAGTAAACTTCCTCATGCTTTCTGAACACACAGCACCAAAACTTTTGTGTCTATCACTTCTGTACATTTATGAAATGTTTCATCTCCAAAATGGAATAATAATATGATCTTTGAACAATTTATACAACTTTGACAAAAATATGTCAAGGTCTTATCTTAATAGGTAATGAGAAAAACAGAAGGGTGTGTCTACAACAAATCAAATGGTTTAAATGTGCATCTACACCACATTTCCTATATTAACTAATTAGCTAATTTTCTTTCTTCAGCTCCACCAAAGACCAAAAGACCAGGTCGACGACCCCGCCCTAAAACCACACGTAGTCCAGAGGTGCCCAAGTCCAAACCTGGTAAATGTAACAATGCATAGGGATCTGAGACCCTAGGAAGTCTAGCAGGTGATTGAACAGCTAGCACCTACCTAAGTACCTGGATTTTAGGAGCCCCACATGGATGATTTTTACATTTCAGCATCTACACACGTTTTCTAAATCCACCTTATATATGTTTAATTATTTTTATTTGTAGCACACAAAATGGAAAGCTGGCATACAGGTGAAAAGACACCTTAAAGTCTTACATTTGGTACATATTCGTAGTAGATATGTTGTTAGAAAGCAATGGGACAAAGACGATAGTCGTGAGAAATAAAAGGGAAATTGTGTTAAGGTAGAGTATCTTAAGAGACAATGTTTCCTTCCAACGCCTGCCAATTCTTGATATAATTAGTATTCTTAATTGTCTTTTCTTCTGTAGCTCTGGAACCTACAACAGTACAGTTGGAACTTGTGGTACCCACAATCGGTAATTCTGTGCCCTCCACTTGCTTTGGTAGCTTGTCACTTTTGCTTTTCACCCTCTTCACCCCAGGCATGACGACATTTCTGCCACCTCATCACATTGTCATCCCATGCTTTCCTTCATGTTTTCTGTCTAGATGTAAAGAACCTGAAGACAGGCGAATTCTAGAACAATCCAGTGTTTTCATTTAGGGCAGGTCTGTGTGCTTAGACACAATTTCTTTTTTCTCTAGTGATCCACTATCTTTCAGTCATGTGACCTGATTCAAAAAAATCCATCAACTTTTTCTTAGGATTGAACTATGCTCATCCTAGACTGAACCACTGATGTCCAATTTTTTCCAGTGCTGTAGGAACATAATTTCATTCACTTTACACAGTAACTTGTAAGACTTTCTCTAAAAACCTGCATGAACAGTGGCTTCTGCATTTCCGTTTCTTTGAAAAATGCTTTTGAATATGTTTCAATAACTGGAGGTTATCTTTGATCTCGGTCCAGTATAAAACTTTTGACAACCTGAGAACACTGAAAGTTTTACTGTTGTTAGTAATAATACTGATACTATAATTTCACTGAAATTTCTCAGCATTTATAATCTGTCACTGTTCATTTTTAAAACTTCCCCAAATTAGTGGCATTATCTCATATCTCCTATATGATATTAAGTAGTAAATTATTTTCCAGTCTCCTCTTAATCATCTTTAAATATTTTTTTGCCAGTTCTGGGGTTTAAACTCAGGGCCTGAGCACTGTCCTTGGATTTTTCTCGAGGCTAGAGCCTACCTCTTGAGCCACAGCACCACTTCTGGCTTTTTTCTATGTATGTGGTACCGAGGAATTGAACCCAGGTCTTTGTGCATGCTAGGCAAGCACTCTACCACTAGGCCAAACTCGCGGACTGCATCTTTAAAATTTTTATCTTTTTGTTTTGTACCGATAAAAATCTACCAGTGAAGGAATAGAACTAATATGCTTTGTCTTTTTAAACGACAGTCTTATGACAGTTCTAATTGCTTTTGCTTACAGACATATTTTAAGTACTTCTTCAAACTTTTTCTTCCAGGGAAAACTAACAATGCAATTCCTTACACCCCAAGAATTCATTTTTATATATTCATTGAATTTATAATGCTTTCGTTCAACTAAATGTCCTTAATTTCCACAGTCAGAACTATGACTACTTTACTAATTTCAATACTTTTTTCTTTAGCACCCAAACCATCCAAGAGACCTCAAATCACACACAGACCTGATGTTCCCCAAATCCAGCCTGGTAATCACTGTTCTCTTGATCCATAAGTAGGAAAACTATGTGTAAGTAATGTTCATTTTCACATGTACAGTTCAGTTATGACACTAATTAGAAGCACTCTATTTTTCTCCTCAGTTTCAGAACCACCAAAGCAATTACCTGCTAAGTCCATAAGCACAGCAAAACCAGATATGCTACCAACCAAATCTGGTAAAGATAATTTCCAATGCTTTAGCTTAACAACCTCTTTCTGCTCTAAAAATTTTCCTGTAATAATTAGATAGCTTATAAAGAGTTGAACCAAAGTATTATGATTTTCTTCATTGTCTTCTCAGAATAACCACAACTAATGTTTTAAGCACTAAATGAAGGGGTTCATGAATGGGAACTTGCATTTTTTAAAGCATTTTTAGGCTGTAATTCATAGAAGTCAAGCTTCTACTTTGGTAATTGCTATGGAACCGTAAGCCAGAAGATCGACACTTGTACTTAGGTATTATTTTCCTCTAAAATACCTAAAGGCGTTTTAAATTGTGATTATTAACAGTGATTTTCTACCACATATTAATATAACAGCTTGAAAAGTTTGACTGGCAATTTAACTTTTTCCCTAGAATTCCAATTAGTATAAATTTTTAATTTGCTAAATGACCACTTTTTATAAACCTGTAGAAAATAATCTATATCAACTTAGAATAAACTAGATTCTGTATCCTCTAAATTACACGCTGAACATTTAAAAGTCACTTGACTTTTGTTGCTTCTGTTTCTTTTCTATGATGCAGTCTTTGAGTCTATTACATTTGAGACTGAAGCTCCAGCTGTGACCATAGGTAACAATCCCTTCTTGCTCCCTGTTTCTCCAAACATGTCCCCTCATCTCTTCTTTCATCTGTATTTTCCTCCTAGTTCATTTGTTTCTAAAAATTATTTACTGTTTCAAACAGAGGCACTTTTAACATCAACTTAGGCATTCCATCCTGCAACATCTGAGCACTTTCTTTGGTCACCTTTAAGCACATTCATTTTTCTTATAATGTTGATGCTATCAAGAGTCATGTGTGCTTTGGTCATCCATCTTTCCAACCAGGGAATTTGTGCCACCTCTGCTGTACATAACAGTTTTTTAATATGGGAGGTGGCAATGAAAGAACTGATTGGAACTTGCACCGCTACTTCATTATTGCCTGTCTTGTCGAAGTCCTTTCTTCTTTGACTCATACTATTCCATTGCAACTGAGTCTTCTTGTCCCTAAATTTACTTTGTGACATGAAATTCCAAACAAAATAGGGAAGCCTGTTTTTGTTTGAGAGCAATTGGTTCTCATTGTGTCATCTTGTCTGTCTCCATTGCTTTTGTGTGTGATTAGATTGGAAGATGCTCTCACATGTGGCTTAAATCAATGTTGTGTCATGCTGGCTGGAAGAGTCAATGGAGTTTGTCTCTGTAGAAATGTTTGAAGGGTTTTGGTGATGGTAAATTTGGAAGTTGTATATAATCTTTTAGGTTTTAGTGAAAAATAAAAGGCAATGGTAATGTAATACTAGAATCATGATTCTTAGTTCATCTCATATCTATGCAGAATCATTTCAGAATGCCATATAGAAGAGCGAAAATTCTGTTTTCCCCCCCCCCCGAGATAAGACAGAAGGTTACATTACTATCTTTCGCGTGTTTTCTTAATCATCTTTGTTTCTGTGTGTGTGTGTGTGTGTGTGTGTGTGTGTGTGTGTATGTGTGTGTGTGTGTGTGTGTGCATGTTTTGCTGAACATTGACCCCAGTGCCTTATGCATGGAAGGCACATGCTCAACTACTGACTGACGCCCTAGCCTTTCACTCTCTCATTCAGGTAATTACCCATGATGTGACTATGTAAGGAAAAATAGTAAGAACCAATATCTCATTTATTATGAAGAAAAGGCACAAATTTACTTTTGCTCAGCTATCACATATCTTTAATAAAGAGGCTAAACATTTTCTAATTTTTTCCACAATTACAACTCCTTAAAAATCAACAATGGTGACTAAAGCCACTAACATGCCCACAGAATTTGTTATTGGTGGTGGTGGTGGTTATAAAGCTTAAACCCTGGGCCTGGGCACTGTCTGTGATCTCTTCAGCTCAAGGCTAGTGTTTCACTACTTGAGTCACAGCACCACTTCTGGTTTTTTTTGGTGGTTAATCTGTGAGATAAGACTCTCACAGATTCTGGTTTTTTTTGGTGGTTAATCTGTGAGATAAGACTCTCACAGATTTTCATGCCCATGCTGGCTTTGAACCTCCATCCTCAAATCTCAGCCTCTGCATAGCTAGGATTACATGCATGAGCCAACAGCGCCTAGCACCAACAAAATTTTTTAATAATAATTTTTAGAGTAATTTAAAATAATACAAAATTAAGAGACTTTCTTGGAGTTTGATTTTGGCATTTTTTTTTGCCAGTCCTGGGCTTGGGCTCAGGGCCTGAGCACTGTCCCTGGATTTTCTCAAGGCTAGGGCTCTACCACTTGAGCCACAGCACCACTTCGGGCTTTATTGCCACGTATGTGGTACCGAGGAATCGAACCCAGGTCTTCGTGCATGCTAGGCAAGCACTCTACCACTAGGCCAAACTCCCGGCCTCTATCTTGGAGTTTGATTTTGAATAAAGGGTACAATGATATAATGAAAACCAGAAAGGAAATAATTTTTACTAGCCTCCTACCTATTCAAGGTACAAATGATATACCTAAAGGGAGGATTTTGTGAAATAGGTACAAGAATATGGCAGTGGTAATAAAGTCTATTTCCCCAGAATTCAAAAGTTCTTTTTTAAATTTTATTGTTGAGATAATGTATAGAGGGGTTACAGTTACATTCATCGGGTTATAGGTGCCTTACTTCTCGCACATTGATACCGCTTCTCATGTTTTTGTCTCAAAGGTTCTTTTCAAACATAACTAAGTTAAGAAAATTCATTTTCAAGATAAATTTATTTTTATATATTTCTTAATCTCTGTTGTTTATTATGCTGCTTTTGGTCAGTTTCTACTACAGACATTGAAGCTGTAATTGTGAGAACTGAGTCTCCAGTGACAACTCTAGGTAATGACCTTTATGTTGTTAAGTACATGCGTCTTCTCATTGTCTGATCCATCACTATCTGAGTCAAGGATTGTTTACTTTCACAAAATTTTCTCATCAGCCTCATTCGTCATACAATAATATTTCTTCTTAGAAATATATTTAAAAAGGGAATGGGGGGAGGAGGGAAATAAGGATATCAATGTGCGAGAAGTAATGTACCTATGACCTAGCGAATATAACTATAACTCCTCTACACATTACCCTGACAATAAAAAATAAACAAATAAAAAAGAAATATATTTAAAGTGCTTAAGCACACTCCTTTGTTCAAGCCACTATGAAGCTAGGGCAGAGTATTTCTCATTTTATCCAGCTTCATGCTGGATACATGCTCATGCTCTACAAAGTCCATGATTCTGCTCAAGTAATGTTCTTTGTTAATGCTTAACTTCAAATACAATTAAGAATGTTTCTTAACCATCACCTATAATTCTGTGGGTAGTTTGCTTTTCTTTGTGTTGTCTTAAGGATGTACAGGTCACTTTTGTTATGTATCAATGATTCTAGGAAATTAAAAGTACTTGTAATAATTTTGATGGATCTTATGCCTAAACCAATTAATTTTCCAAAGACATTGTTCAAAAGACATGGTAAGCTGGGTGTCTTGGAGGTGATATTGACATTCTGTATGTCAAACCCTCTTTGGGTCTGGACCATCTTTGAGAATCTATTACCAGTAACTAACAATAAAGTTTTCAGAACAAGAAAATAAGCTTATGCAATCTTATCAGTCCCAAAAGAACTATCAGTAGGGGAAAAATATGTTTTTACTCATATATGTGACCAAAAGATTTTCCAAAAGACCATTATTTTTCTTGAGACTCAAGTAAAACGTAGGCCCATGTACAATTATTTCTCTCGTTTCTGGGGTCATATGACTAAAATAATCAGTTTCCTTTCTTTAGCTCCAACAACAACCCAGCGAGCAAGGACTCGTCGACCACGTCCCAAACATAAAACTACTCCAAGCCCCAAAATACCTCAGCCTAAACCAGGTAAATATGTGCCTCCTGGTTCCACTGGAGCTACATTAAGACACTGGGGGCCGAGGCTTAGCTTGCTACTGAGTAACCTTGTGACCTTTAAAGGTAAAGGTCCAGGTGGCAGAAAGCTTCTACTACCATTACAGTGCTCTGGCTCATCCCTTTGGCTTCCTCATTTGCTCATCAAGGGTCTCCTTGTGTTGAGTATTTTATTGTTTTTCTGACATACAGTTAGATTTCGTTCTTTGATTTGAAATCAGCAAAAAAAAAACACTAGTTTATTTGATTCAAGCAGTTACACATTTGACTAACTACCACATTCGCATCTGTGAGGGACATATTAGAAACGAAAATGATTTGGTTGAGGTTAGTTGAAGAAGGAAGTTGCTCTTGTTATGACTATTCCTAAAAAGTACAAGAAATGTGAGCAATAATTAATTTTTATTAAATTTTACCAACAGTTAGGTACACTATTAATTCTTGGAAAAACTAATAAAAAACTATGGCTGAAAGATATTTTA
This sequence comes from Megascapheus bottae, assembly GCF_031878675.1. Taxonomy (NCBI): domain Eukaryota; kingdom Metazoa; phylum Chordata; class Mammalia; order Rodentia; family Geomyidae; genus Megascapheus; species Megascapheus bottae. The sequence continues at coordinate 73,335,073 of NC_143509.1, forward strand.
TAAAATATGTAATATAATATATACACCTTCCACTAATATCTATATGCATGTATATATTTATATATTATACATGTATAATGCATATGTAATATATACATTATGTATATATACATATATGTCATAAACATGTATATACATTACACATGTATAATATATAAATATATGTGAAATTTGAAGCTTTATTAGAATTGAGAAGAACTGTACAAACAGAAGAGTGATGTGTGCGTGTGACAGTAAAAACAGGAAGTAGATTTGCAACCTAATTGTGAAGAAGATAGCATTTTCTTAGCTGGACAGAAACGCTGTTTTTGGAGGGCCAAGAAAGAGGACCTAGAATATCCAACTTCAGTGATTTCATTTGAATCAGTTAGCACGTTCTCCTATCTTTTGAGGTCAAGTCTTTTCTTTCCTGATAATAGAGGTGAGATAAGAGAAATAATAGGACATTCCATCCTCAAATGATTCTCTAGATTGGGTTTTTTTGTATACTTTTGTTGGACTAAAGAACTTGATCTTTTTCTAAAGAATGACAAAAAAGACCATTCTTTATTATAGTTATTTAAAATTACATTTTTATGACCTCAACTTTTTCTAGTCCACGTAGATTCCCTTTTAAAAAGATTTTCCTAAGTGTTTCTCTTGTATGATCAAATTGTATAAAAATAAGAAGAACTTGCAGTTAACTATGTAAGGATGTTAAGGACGCAACCATGTTATACGAACGAAGATAGGAACTTTAAATTTTTGCTTTTTGGCTGTAGAACTAATGCTAGGCTGGTAAAGTTCATTTTCAAGTGAATTTGGGGGCCTTTTGTATGAGTTTAAAATTTTCTTTTCTTTTCTTAAAAATTTCGTTTGATTATTTTTTTTAATGCCAGATCTTGGACCTGTTACTCCTGGGCCATCTTTAGGTAATGATTCTTTTTATCTTTTAGCAAGTGCTGTTTGTTCTTCATTATTAAGCTTTGTGGTGATGCTAGAAAGATAACGATGCCATTCTCCGCTGTCGTCCATTTTGTTTAATCATCTTAAATGCTGAAGGTCTTTTTTTAACAGAAGTGTGCCTGGACTTAATTCAAGACATTATGCTTAATATTCCATCTTGAAATCATGGCTTGTCAATTTATTTGAATAATACTATTTATTACAGTCAGAATATGAGTATGATTTCCCACATCTCACTCAGGTAGACTGCTGATGCAACTTGCTTTCTACATATCCAGTCCTACATAACTATTTTTGACTTTGCTGATGTTTAGATGACTTCTATATACTTTTGTGATGTACCAAGTGGAAATATTTCCTAGCTCTGGTCATCTTAACACTCTAAGTATACATACCAAGATTGGTTTGAACCTCTCTCACACCAGACTTGAAAAATAACTTGTGATTAGTTTTGGGTTAGAGGCACATTGAAGAAAACATAGATAGTTCATATCATCATTTCTTAAATGTAATTATATGTGTAATTTTTGTCTGTAGGGAATTCTTGATGATCAAAGAGCACATATTAATACACTGAAGAAGAAAGTTTTAAACCTAAGTGACAAGATACTTTCCTAAATCCAACTCCTAAGTTTTAGAAAACAGAATTATATAATCTTCATCAAAGTTAATGGACCATCATCACCTTAGTAATCTTCAATTTTTTCCCTTCAGCTCCAACAACAAAGAGAACACGTCGTCCACGTCCCAAACCTAAAACCACACCCCATCCACAAGTACCTCAGACAATACTGGGTAAATATGTGATTTCTGTCAATCCATATAGTCTTCTCCAGACAGGACCCTAAATTCTGTATACATGCAGTGTACATATGGCTGTGCACTGCATATCTGTTAATAATAAAACTACTGATTAGCGAGGAAGGTGGTATTGCTGAGCCCAAAGTTCTTCCTTGAGCATTATCTCTGTCAATGACCATTGTTTTCTGTTTTAAATCACCTGCTATTGTTAAGTCTTTTCTAATTGACTTCTGAATCAAATGAATACCTGGTTAAACTTTAGGAAAATTTTCAAAGGAAAAATTATGCTCCCCTTCTGTTAAGAATATGAATATTTTGTTTGCAGCCTTAGAAACCATCTTTGTGATGGTAAGGTAAATTTTCTGACAGTCCATGCATTCACAAGGTCTGCTATTGTTTTTTGTATTCTTTTGATCAGTGCCTGCCACAATCTTCGAACCAGTTATTCCTAAAACTGATGCTCCGAGGATGTCCTTAGGTAATGACAGATGCTCTCTATCAGCACCACTATTTCCCGCCCATTTCATCGCCATCATATCATATCTTCTCTCATTTCATGAGGCTTCAGCACCAGTCCCTGTCAATTACTTAATACATTGAAGAACATGAAGACTATGTCTTCAATATCTTAAGAGATTTAGGCATGATTTTCATTTGGAGTGTGTGTGTGTGTGTGTGTGTGTGTGTGTGTGTGTGTCTTTGCGCATGCATGTATATGTGCGTGCGCATGTGAAAAATGCAATACCTTTAAGTTTGTCTAGTCTCTCTCTTTGCATAACATTGAAATCACATTCTTGGCTACTAAAAATCAATAGGAAGGAGGGTTGAGTTTCAAGCCTAATTTAGCCTGAGCCAATGGGCACAGCTGTTATGGTGAGACAGTTGTTTAGTAGCTCTCAATTCTTACACCTTTGTCATCTGCAGTGTTGATTTTGCCAGGTTTAGGTAATGATGTAGTTGTGTTTGGGTAAAGGATAAAATAAGAACTATGTATAAGGCTAGTAAAACGAAGTTACAAATACTGCCATCAGTATGCAGTGACACCACGTCTGTTCCCCTATGCACACGCCATAAATCAGCAAGGTTCTAGAACTTTCTCCTTCAGAAATCCCTATGAGAATCTCTTTGAAATCTCCTTAATAAATATCAGCTCATGTTTCAGTGTGATTTTTGGTTTTCACAGAAATGTAAGCAATATAAAGACACAGGTTAGCAAAGTAGGGGCCAACATTTTATACTCACCCAAAAGAACAACTTCTTGCCTCAAGAAATTATACTAGGGAGCATCCCTAGGGTCTGCTTCTCTGCCCACAGCGTCTCACAGCATCCTGAAGCACCGCAGATGGAACTGGGGAAACAAGTGTGTCCTAGCTAAAGGGTCTTAGCAGTCCACTCTGGTGGGGTCCACAAAAAGCAAGTTGCAGGTGGGATCAGTTGCTGATTCCACCGCAGACAGGCAATGAAGAAGATGTGAGGTGGTGATGTAGGGTCAGTTCCCTTATGCTCTGTGGATGAGTCTTTGGTGTTTATTTTTCAGTCAGTTCTACTCATGCTTTAACTATTGGATGTGTGGTAAACTGAAGCAGATAGAGGACAAATATATTTGTATGCATGAGAATTGTTTTATTGCAAAGTTTAAGATCAGTTTGCATACAATTGTTGGATGGTAAATATTTCAGGCTTTGTGAGCGATATGATCTTGGCTACGTAGTCTTCTTTTATGTTGTTGGTTTTTCTTTTCTTTTCTTCTTTTCTATTATTTATTTTTTTATTGTAATTAGTAAAAGGGTTACATGATATTTGCCAGATAGAAGGTGCATTAATTCACATACATTGATACCCTTTCACATGTCTTGGTACCCGTTTCCCTCCCCCCCCCACACCCTCTACCGTCTTGGTTTTCCCCCCTTCCCTATCAAATTTCAAATATCCAAATACAAATAAATTCAATATATCAGATAACAAAGTGCGATACTATACCAATATGAGATAACCAAGGGACAGCAAAGGAGATGAGAGACAACATAGTACATTAAGGACAACAATCATTCATTATATGACTTTTGTGTTCTTTTCTAATTAATTACAGGGATGATTTTTCTCAGGAGAAACTCATCCTGGGAAAGGAAATGGACATATTCAGAAGCCAGTCAGTGGGAGCTGTTTGGGGCAGCTAATTGTCCCGACTAGATCAGTTGAGAAGTTTTAACTGTTGGCCTCAGGAGTTTTGATTACCTCTGAGAATCATTCTGTAGCAGACTTTCTTTGGATTGTGGACAAAAGAATGCCCTAATGTGCTGCAGACAGAGTGACTGACCGACCCTTATTCGCTCTGTGAAGTGCTCTTTGGACAGTCTTGAGTACTTCACAGACAATGCCATGCCTCTTTCCACTGGTGACTTTTCAGTAAGATGGATTCTGTCTGTGTGTGAGTCAGCTTTGCATCACTGTGAAGAAATCCCTGACACAGGCTACTTACAAAGAAGCCAAGTTTTGTATGGCTCACAGAGTTGGACATTCAGTTTCATGGCACAAGATAGGCTCTGGGGTAAGGGCTTTCTCTTGACTGCACCACTTCATGGCCCAGAAAGCAACAGCAGGCACACAAGCAGGTGCAAGCACGTTATAATATCACAACCCCAGGCAGAAAGTAGAGCAGGAGCCAGGTAAGGTCTGTGATGATTGTCCATGCTTGAGAATTCAAAGGATTGTGAAAACCATCTCATACCCAAACTAGTTTAGTACATTGGTTAGGCTCAGATCATCAAAAACTGAGTAAAACTTAAAGGCATTTTTTATAGGTCATTACCTAAGTACAAAGTTTATGGCAAATCTTCCCACGAAAGAAGTTGGTATCTAAAAATACATACGTACATTTCCTCCAGAACATTAACCCTATTTGTTTTATGCTTGAAATCCATTACTATCTAGGTAGAATTCTTTTTGAAATGAATGTTTTGAAAGAGTTTTTAAGCAAAAATAAATATTAATGTTTTTCTTTTGCTAGTTCTTACTACAGTCTTTGAACCTATAAAAGAGTCTTCAGGAACAGCATCCGGTAATGCCATTTTCTGACCTTCAGCAAGTATTTTCTCTGCACATTATCAAACTCATTCTGTGTTGTCATTCATTTATATTTTTCAGTTTACAAAACTCGAACATGCATAAGATAACTTGTCTTACTCATGAGAAAGCAGTGCATGAATCTAGCTTAAGATATTTTTCTGCTGTGTAACTTACCAAATAGAGGCCGAGTTTGGCCTAGTAGTAGAATGCTTGCCTTGCATGCATGAAGACTCAGGTTCGATTTCTTGATACCGCATACATAGAAAAAAATGTCTAAAGTGGTGCTGTGGTTCAAATGGTAGAGAACTAGCCTTGAAAAAGCTCAAGGACAGAGCTCAAGCACTGAGTTCAAACCCCAGGACTGACACACACACAAACACACACACACACAAACAAATTAAAATTAAAAAAACATAGACATGTCATTTTGTTTGACCAGAATTCTTTAAAATATTTTTATGTATTCATAGAAATATCTGACTTAAGTGAAAAGAGGAAGATGCCCAATAGATGAAAAAAGATTTGCATAAGTGGACATCTTCCTCTTTTCACTTGAGTATGTTTTCTATTATTGGGCACTAGATTTTAGTAAATATTCAGTAAATATCAATAATCTGATGGAGGTTAGTACATTTAAATAATAACTCCTACTCTCAGGTGTCTCTGGTTTCCTTCCTTCTTTCCCTAGAATGGTATGGTTTTCAACCTTTGTTTCTGACAGTCCTAGGGCTTGAACTTTTTTTGCTCCAGGCTGATGCTCTACCACTTGAGTCACAGCACCACTTCTCGCTTTTTCTGTGGTACCTAGGAATCAAACCCAGGGCTTCATGCATGCTAGGCAAGCACTCTACCACTAGGTAAAACTCCTGGCCTGGTTTTCACCCCCTTTTAATCTAGCAGGGAACTCTAGGGGAATGTGATTTTTAAAAAATTGACTTTATGAACTTACAACTTCCTTTTCATATGCCAATTTGCCCCAAGTATATCTTCAATAAAAGAAGAAGATACAATAATGTAATAGGAGGTAAAACTTTTACACCCTTTTTTTTTAACGCCAGTCCTAATATTTGAACTCAGGGCCTGGTCACTCTCCTTGAGCTTTCTCAAGGCTTGTATTCTACAACTTGAGCCACAATGCCCTTTCTGGCTTTTTCTGAGGTACTGAGGAATCAAACCCAGGGCTTTGTGCATGCTGTTGGCCAAAATCTTTTACACTCTTAATATGCATTTCCTCAAAGTCAAGAAAATCCACCAAGCCAACTGAAAGGTTTTTTTTAATCTATGAAATGTGCAGAATTATGATGTTTAAAATAACTTCATATTATAAATGTTTATATCTCTGTAAATGTCCTAAAGGACACATCCTTATAATCACTCCAAACCCAGTTGAATGTGAGGGGTCACCAGACAAATACAAGGTCATGGTTTAAGGATCTGGGTGCTGGTCATTGGTCTGGGTACTGGTCAACCCATCCAGTGCTCCTACTGAGGAAATCCTGAGGGACTCATGCCTTCAGAGCTGGCAGCCCTTGACAGTTGGAAGAGAAAGTAAAATCTTTTCTTTAACTTGGGTTAGAGGGAATACTTCATTTCTCAGTCTGTGACCTAGTGAGATCATTTTTAGTTATCAGTACAAAAGTTGTGTGGTATTTCAGAACTTTTCCTGCATCCATAATTTGATATATCTAACAGCTTGAGCATAGAAGGCAGAAACAAAGGTTTTACCTCTTGAGAATAATTAGAAACAAATTCATTAGAAATATACTTAAGGACATGAGTCAAAATATTTTTCAAGTCATCTCTATTGGCTTCAGATATCAAGCACTGAGGAGTAGTTTACCCCTTGTAGTGCTAAAGCAAACCAAGGCTCGATAACAGTCTCATGAGAGACAATTTATAGGGTTTTGAGTTTATTAGGTCTGCCATACCAAAGTACTACATACTGGGTGGTTTACACAACAGAAAATCTCTTTCTCACAACTATGAAAGCTACAAGTTCAAGGCCAGTTATCAACAGGTTGACTTCCTCCTTAGCTTCTTATGTCCTTCCTCTATCTTTTATCTGGATGCACACATCTGTCATTTATCATTTGAACTAGCTCCCAGCCTCAGCCTTCAAAGCCCATTTAAACTCAATTAAGGTTCTATCTCCAAATAGAGTAAGTACATTGAGACTTGGGGCTCTTCATATGATTTATGGAGACATAATTCAGTCCCTAATAGCCTTCATTCAGAAATGTGTGTGTGTTTGTAGGTATATGTGTATTTAGACTGCAGTCACATTAATAAGACCCATTTCAAAGTGAATGCTGTAGCTCTTTATACATTAAAAACTTCTTTGTTACTTCAGTTCCTGTTACAGACCTTGAAGCTATTACATCTCCAGAACCTGTTACATCCCTTCTACCTGTGACAGCCCTTGAGCCTGTTACATCCCTTCAATCTGTTACAGCCATGGAACCTGTTACGAAACTTCAACCTGTTACTTTTAGATTTGAGACCCCTGGGACAAAAATAGGTAACAACCCTCTGTGAATACGTTAAGCATTTCTACTATTCAGCATACAATCCATTCAATCTCTATCCCCAAGACCTGGCTTTTCCACTTTTCTGAGATAGTGGCTATTACTGTGTGACATCCTTCCATTGTCAGCAGACCTTGAAGCCTCTGATGAACAAGTTGCCTCTTTTTTTTTTCAAGAGCTTAGTTCAAACTTTATTCTGCTGTGTGGCACATTGAGAATTGTCATATAATCTTGTGCTTCTGTTTGGTGTTAAAGATGAGTTTTAAATGAACTGGGATCCACTTCTCACATATCTATTCCAGAACAGCAGCTATTCTTAAGCTTCTTTGCTTATCTACGTATCTAGATCTTTTAAAAAATCTTTAAAAATTTAAAAGGTGAACTTGTTTGTCTATACTTTAAGCAATGTGTTTTGTTCTTAATTTGACTGCAGGAAATGATCGAAAGCTGAAATCTTAAATTATAAGCCTCTTCCTTATAGTATGTCTCAAACTTTTCCTCTACTTTCAGTAAGCATTCCTACTGCAAAATGTTTTGTTTACCAAAATGAGGAAGGGCTATGACCCTCTCACTATGAAGTTGTAAAGTTCAGACCTTGAATGAGCAACTCAGCTGTTCACCACCAATGATAGCAGAAGATATGTATTAGAAAAGTGAACAAATAAACCTAAAGAATAATTTCCTGGAACTTTGGAAAAATCTGATAAGCTTTAGAAAATCCTCCCCTCAGCATTCAGAACCACAAGACTTAGAGTAACACAAGGCTTTTCTTTCTTTAGCTTCCAAAACACCACAAAGAACTCATCGTCCACGACCCAGGCCTAAAACCACACCAAGCCCTCAAGCACCTCAGACAAAACCGGGTAAACTTGTGATTACTTCAGTTAAGAGTGATCTCTGGAATTGTCCCCTGTAAGGACTGAATTCAAGACCACTAGTAGGCCTTAGGTTGAAAACATGAGGCATTGTCTAGAATATCTCCCTGACCACTATTCAAGAATAATATGGCTGGGTTTGACCCAACAGGTACCAGAACACCTGATTCTTTCCATGCAAGAATCTTCTTTGAAACAATATATTCAGTCTACTTTAATGGTGAATTGCATTCAAATCTGAAAAGTGAACCTTTTTTAGCAGAGCCAATACATATTTCCAGACCCACAATCATCATGAGTAATATGCCAGTTATAGGAGATTTATTTTACTGAGGACAGTCTTCCTTAGTGCAAGCATGAAGTCATTAACTAGCAAAGAAGATAAGACTGGCTAGCCTTTAGACTTAGATTTAAATAAAGGGAAGAATTAACCGAAGTGCAGGACTACACATGCATGGAGGTAAGCCAGTGCAGTTCTTATGTAAGGAAGTAAGGCAGTTCTGTCCTAATGAACTACTTCCAGATGGTCAGAACATGGTGTTGGTGATGATCTTAGAAGAGTCCATCAAGATAATTCAAGGAGGATTTGTAGGGGTTCATTTTTGAATTCAGCTGTCATGGTGACATTTTAAGTCTTTGCCATGTTTTCTGGGCTAAGGGAAGACAGATTCTCTACTAGGTAATACAACCTTATATCAACCTTTATGCTGTGCTATGGTTTGGACAAAGGTTTTAGATTATTTTTTGGTGATGTTTCTCTTTAGATGTTCTGTGGATTTTTTTGTTGGCAAGGTCAACACAGGCTGTTTTGATGGTTAAGTCTCACATCTGTGTCAAATTTATAAACTGCAGTTTGCCTCATGTTCACTTAAACTGAGTACTCATGCCTTGAACATCGAAGTACTAATTATCTTGAACAGAGAAGTTCAAGGTAATGATGTTTTTAGTACAGTTTACTTCTGAAGAATATATTAGGTCAATATATTAAAGTATTTCCTAGTGCAAAGTTTCCCATAGCAATTTAAATACATTCACTAAAAACCTATGTTAATTAAGTTGAACATAAAAGTAACAACCACCTTATACATGCAAGGTAATTATATCTTTAGCACAGTTTATTTTCTAAGAATATATTAAACTATTTCCCAGTGCCAAGTTTTCCACAGCAGTTATTACTCATTTGTTAAAAACCTAAGAGAATTTTATGGTAACTTCGTTAAGATACTCAGGGTAATTTCAAAGCTTAGCCTAAAAGTAGCCATGACTAAAAGTTGGACTAAATCTGCAAGGCGCATGCATGCACTCTTCCCATCCATTAAGATGTAAATTATTTTTCAGTTTTAGGAGAACTGGTATGCCAATAAAGTATATTTGGATGTCAATATTCTAACCTCGTATACATTTTTAAATCTCTTTGGTTTACTGTGTTTCTGGTCAGTTCCTGCTGTACTCCCTGAACCTGTCACCCTTACACCTGAGACCCCAACAACAGCATTAGGTAATGTTGATGCACTCTATTTTATTTTTTGACACATTTTCAGTTTTTATGAAGTATATGTCAATAGAAGATCCAACAGTATAATGGCGATTTTTGAAATCAAGTATCATATTTCTCATTGCCATCTGGTGATTATAATCAGTTTTTCCCTTTAAATTTAATCTTCCTTTTAAAATCTGTAATATATTCACCCATTAATAGAATGTATACACTTTTCAAAAAGAAATGTACTCACCACCTGACCTGTGTTACTGTAAATCTGTGTAACTGCAACCCTTCTGTGTATCACCTTTACATTAAGAATAAATTTTCAAAAAACAGAATCTGTACATAGAAGCTTACTAAGAAGAAGGAAATTTATGGTATATATTTTTGTTAAAAGAGTTCATAGTCTAGCAGCAAAGATATTAATGCACTCTATTTTAAACTACCCTCCCTCTGCTTACTGTCACATTGAGAGTTTTATTATGTGTCATATGACAATAGTATCGTTCTTTTTGGCTGTACATTGATAGTTTCCTAAAAAAGGGAAAAACTCAGATTTTTTTGCTTGTAAAGAGAATCAGTTATGCATATGACCTCTTTAGGTCACTTTCATGTAGCCCAGCTGTACTGCAGGTGTTTCTTTTATTTAGACAGATCTATACCCAATTCTCACAGGGCCAGAAAGAGCCACGACACAACTACATTTAATCCTTCATTTCCACTTATATAATATTTTATTGTTTTGCTTCTATTTAGGTAATGATATAAGTACTTTTTTGAATTACAAGCCAACATGCCAGAGTATCAAAGATTAAATCAGAATCATAAATTGAGGAAGACTTCTTTATTATGGTTCAAATTTTCCATGTCAAGCCTCCTTATGGGCTCTTGATTGTAATTCCTAAGTTTTCTTTCTTAAATTAAGAAGTGGATTTTTTTTTTGGTCTTAAAAGAATTTTCTGGGCCTGGGATGTAGCTCAGTGGCAAAGTGCTTGCCTGGCAAGTGTAACATCCTGGGATCAATCCCCAGTACCAAAGAAGAAAAGACAAAAAACAGCTGGAAAAAAAAACAAAGAAAAATAATTTCCTGTAAGAAAAGGAAATATTTAATGCATGTATATGACCCCAAAAATCTAAAACTGTCTAATAAAAAGCTATAAACCCTAGAAAGCCATAGTGTCACCTCTCATAGCTTCCAGACCTATTGGGGAATGCATGTAGGTATGTAGTTAATTCAAGAATTTTTTCCTTTAGCTCCCAAAATACCACAAAGGACACGTCATCCACGTCCTAGGCCAAAGCCCACACCAAGTTCTGCAGCACCTGCGCTCAAACCAGGTATACCATGTGTTCCTGGTTGAAAGGGTCCCAGAAGCCAGACCCACTGTGGTCAGATGTAATGCCAGTGAGTAGGAGTAGCCAGTTCACCTCTGAGAGAATGCAGATGCACAACAGCAGTTCCACTGGAGGGAGGTTAAGAGAGGCACACTGTAGGCATTCTGTGAGTCATGCTTCTCTGGCATTGTGTGTTTGTAGCTTCCATTCATGGCTTAAAGTACAGCTTCTTTAGAATGATTGTACAGATCAAAGCATATTTATTGAATGCCTTCAGTAGCTTTCAGATCTGACTCACACTTCCCAAGGGAGTTGGGGGATGGAAGTTTGCTTTTATAAATAAAGTAAATGATAGCATTGGCACAATCTTTGCAAATATGTAATTAGTTCCTGGGAATAGGTATGACCTTTGTATATGTCACTGAGTCCGTAGAGATCTTGAAGAATTTGAATGAACAGGGGAGATTTGGTCTGAAAGAGCTCAGTCAGTTAGCTCCTCCTTTTTCATGAAGACTTGTTCTTTCATTGCTTAAAGTAGAGGCTCTTAGCAGTACCCACAAAATTCACTTTGGATTTCTAAGTAATCGAAGAATAAGTAATAAGGAAATAGATGCCGTTAGGTATGACCAAATTCTATGAAGTTAGCTACTTTTCTAATGTACAAGTTTAAAGGGGTCATTCTAAAAATTATATCATACTATAAAATGCATTTTGAATAAAATATTTGGCATTTTCATTTACTTACAACAATTGTGTGGTTTGTTTTTAATACTTTTGGTCAGTTCCTACTGCAGAACTTGAAAGAGTGACACTCAGAGCTGAGACTGGGGTGACAACACGAGGTAAAAACACATTGTGATCATCTCTAAGTCCTCTTTGTTCCCATTGTTAAAATCACTGCTTCCATATCATGGCTACTTATTCTTTTGCTTGAAAAGACTCCCTCCCCCTCTTCTATTATCATTCCATTAAAGTCTTCATTCTAAAAGTATGGTTCTTAAAAGAGGTTGCTTCTTATTTTTAAGAGACTCATGCATGGATCTAACTCATATCATCTGTTGGACATTTGAAATTGTTTTTGCCATCTTTTGTGTGTGCTTTTAACCAGTTATATTAAAAGGCAACTTTAAAATGGAATTTTCTTGATTCTAACAGATCATTACCAAAATATCTCCTTGTGGATCCATTGTTTTTGTTACCTGTGGCTCTTTGTGTTTTGATATTTCAGTTAGTTATGTAATTTTATTTTAACAAACTATCAAAACACTTGTACCTGACCCACACTTATATTTTATTTTATTTTATTTTTGCCAGTCCTGGGCTTGAGCTCAGGGCCTGAGCACTGTCCTTGGACTTTCTCAAGGCTAGAGCTCTACCACTTGAGCCTCAGCACCACTTCTGGCTTTTTTTCTATATGTGGTACCGAGGAATCGAACCCGGGTCTTCATGCATGCTAGGCAAGCACTTTAACCACTAGGCCAAACTCCCGGCCCCCCACACTTATATTTTAGCAGCAGTGTTCACTCTTTCTATTCTAGATCCTATTACTCTTCATTACTTCGATTAACTATTTTGTTTTATGTATGATTTTTGCATCAATGAACTTTCAGTGGTGCTAGTATCATAATGCAAAAGATGAAAAAAATCACTTTGTGGAAGTTCAAAAATATCTGTTTTAGGAAACTTGCAGCCATCACTTTTGAAATACAAACTTTGTAATAACTGAAGGCTTTCTTTCCTCAGTTCCTAAAACACCAAAACGGACCCGCCGTCCACGTCCCAAACCCCAAACCACACCAACTCCTGAAGCTCCTCAAACAAAACTGGGTAAATGTGAATTTCCAGTTAAAGGGGTGCCCTCTGGCAGCTTTTGAGAATCTGTGGTTGGTGCTGAGGATGGGAGTGACGGTCTCCATGGGTGGAGGTATAAAGTAGTATACTACTGTGCTGCGCCACTGATCAGGTTACAAGTGAAACAGAATGGGAGGGCTGTGTGACAGGTACATTCCTTATAGTTTCTGTAGAGGGATCATCTAGATTACTGTGCATCTAACTCAGAGCACTTATTTTGTTTCAGGCTTCTTTAAAAGACAAAAATAACAACTTGTCTTAAATAGCAACTTTTTTTCTCTTAAAAATCATACATTGCCTTCCATCTTCCTACAGCTGTACTGACAACTGTGAGAATAACGCAGAAGTAGGAAGCTTGTTTGTATTTCTCAGTCTTTGGCATGGTCAGGGTCAAAATCTACACAAGGATGAAATGCACTGAGGTTGAAACTGTGTCTTTGCAAATCAAACTTATTTTTTAAGGTGCCATAAATGTCTACGAGTTTAAAGAAAGGTTTATGAAGGACAGGAATAAAGAGTTAGAAAACATGAGTTGTGCTTTAAAATCTTGGAGATGAATGAGACAGAAAACAGGGAAGTACAGAACCCTACTAGGGGAGATAAATTGCAGAAATTAAAGAATCCTGCTTCCCGGTGGATAGTTGTTGGGGGGCCTATAAGAGCAGTTATAATTCTTAAAGAAATTTGAACCTGAATACAATGTGTCAGAGGCAGGGTATTGATGGCTCTTATCTGTAATCCTAGCTACCCAGGAGGCTGAGATCTGAGGACCATGGTTTGAAGCCATCCTGAAAAGGAAAATCCATGAGACTCTTTTCTCAAACTAAGCACCACAAAAGGTGGAAGTGGAGCTATAGCGCATATGGTAGAGAACTAGCCATGAGCAAAACAGCTCAAGGACAGCGCCCATGCTCTGAGGCCAAGCCTCAGGATGGATGGACAGGGACACACACACACACACACACACACACACACACACACACACACACACAGCACTGGGGATCTTTCCTGTACATTTAGAGCAGAGTATTGCTGATATTCCTTACTCTGCCTTGTTGAGTTTTCTTTTTATCTCAAATGAGCTATTTCCAAATCTGAATTCTCTACAAGATAAATGATTCGCTCTGCCTTATTCTTTTCTATGTCTTCTATCAAACTTAAAAGTTTTCCATGCTCCTTACCTATGTTATTTTCTTAAAGATTCTATAGAAAAGCCAATAATAGAGAATAGTTACATATGTTGGTAAAAAAAATGCCTCAAATGTTTAGGAGAGCATTCTAACATAATTTGAGTCATGAACTCAAGACTGAAGAAATTGTGGCAGCATGCTTTTCAAAAGAATGTTTATCTGAGTATTTGGTGACCGAACCTAGCAACTATTGAACTTCAGAAATTTTCTTAAAATTGAAGCAATATTGTACTTGTAAGATTTCATTTGCTCATTTTCCACACATTTATTTCATTGCTTTTAATTAGTTCCTGCTACAGATCTTGAACCTGCTGCTCTTAGAACGGAAGCTCCAGAAACCGTGGGTAATACGAATGTGTGTCCTTGGAATAGTGCTTTTTGTCCGTGGTCATAGCACTGGGCTATGGATTCCTCTGCATCTTAAGCCCATTCCATCATGCTCAGCTCTAATTCTGTTATAGTATTTACCATGAAACTTTGCTAGTCTCTACGTCATACTATCATTGAATTTAAAAGCATCGTGCATGAACTAATTTTGGAACATCAAACCTCCACATAACTGCTCACCATTGTGTCATATGATCACACACATTTGTTTTATCAGCACTCTCTTTTCTTTTTTAGCACTGGCTCTTAAAACTCCATTTCATCCATTACTTTCCATCCATCTCTATGTCTCAACAATTGTGGAAATATTGTATTTCTCTGCTCATATTTCTCTTTATAGTACTGATGATAGACAGACAGAGATAAATAGATACCTATTATCTATCTGTCTATCTATCTATGCTATCTTGGTGAATCCATAATTTTAACGAATCGTGATTTTACTGTGTGTAAACTTTTAAAATGCATCCAACTTGGAACAATTAATTGATTGGCTTATATAATCTCATTGGACTTCTCTAGTATATTTAGTCATGTTTAAGCGTTTTTTTTTTTTAATTTAAAAATAAAGTGTGTAGGGGCCCAGAGTTTAGCCTAGTGGTAGAGTGCTTGCCTAACATGCACAAAAACCTGGGTTCAATGCCTTGGTACCACGCACATAGAAAAAAGCCAGAACTGGTGCTAAGGCTCAAGTGGAAGAGCTCTAGCCTTGAGAAAGTCCAACGACAGTGTAGGTATGGTGACTCACTCCTGTAATCCTAGCTACTCAGGAGGCTAAGATCTGAGGATTGTGGTTCAAAGCCAGCCCGGACACTGAAGTCTGTGAGACTCTTATTTCCAAGTAACCACTAGAAAACCAGAAGTGACACTGTAGCTCAAGAGGTAGGGTGGTACCTTGTGCTGAAAAGCTCAGGGACAATGCCCAGGCCCAGAGTTCAAGCCCCACAACTAACAAAAAAAAAAAAAAAGAAAAAAGAAAAAGAAAACTTGTTTATTTAGCTCTTAGTTCTGAAGGATAAATGTCCCAAGAGCATGACATAAGTAAGTTCTAGTGAATGCCCTCACCCTGTTGGCTGCATGTGGTGGGAAAGCATCTCTCTCTCTCTCTCTCTCTCTCTCTCTCTCTCTCTCTCTCTCTCTCTCTCTCTCTCTGTCTCTCTCTCTCTCTCTGTCTCTCTCTCTCTCTCTCTCTCTCCCTCTCTCTCTCTCTCTCTCTCTCTCTCTCTCTCTCTCTCTCTCTCTCTCTCTCTCTCTCTCTCTCTCTCTCTCTCTCTGTCTTTCGCTCTGTGTGTGTGTGTGTGTCTTTCTCTCTTTCATTTTACCCTTCCTTCCTTCCTTCTTTTTTCTTTTCTTTTTTTTCTTCCTGGTGCTGGACCTGAGACTTGATTTCAAGGCCTGGGTGATATCCCAAACTCTTTTGATCAAGGTTAGTGCTCTGCCACTTTATTCACTGCTCCACTCTGGCTTTTTGGTGGTTAATTGGAAATAAGAGTCTCATGGGCGTTCCTGCCCAGGATGGCTTCAAACCATGATTCTCAGATCTCAGCCTCCTGAGTAGCTAGGTTTACAAGCATAAGTCACTCACCAGCATCCAGCCCTTAAGTTTTTAAATAAAATAAAATACTGAGTGTATTTTGGGTGTATTCATCCACTGGATATGTTCTTTATACTATCAAACGAATAAACTTTTGTTGTACCGTAATTATTTATATAGTAGCAAAATCAGTTGACAGTTACCTCAAGTTCAATAGAACTGCAAATAGATGAGCAAATTCTTGTTCAGTACAGTCAGAATTATAAAGTCTATAAATGTGCAAAAACCCTGTTTAGCATACTTCCACAGGAGCAAGGATCAGGTATCAAACATGTAGAAAAACATCTATTATCTAGATTATCTAGTAACATTTAGCTGTGTGCATTGCTCCCCTGCAAGTCCATGAGATTAATGGTGGTCATGAGTTAGCCAAAGCTAATAAGAGCAAGTATCTCTTTCCTTTCCGTTCTGAAGCTTAGAAAAATAATTTATGAAAATAATCTTAAAATTAATATTGAAAACTCTCTTTGGTTTATTTTATTTTTGTCTAGTTCTTACAACAGTCCTTGAACCTCTCACTCTTAGAACCAAGGCTGCAGAGACAACATTAGGTAATATTATATGTCCCACAACAATTTTTTCTTGCTTATTTTCAGACTCATTCCATCATCATCATAACCACATTGTCATTGGCTTTGTACTTTCTTGTCATCTGCTTGCATTTAATTTTATGTTGAAGCTTCTTAAGCATATCAGATTCTTAAAAGAAGTTATTTTGTTTTTTTAGCTATTCATGGGACTGAAGTATCTTTCCCAACTTGATAATATTACTTGAATTTGTGTCATTTATTTTTGTCTAAGTTGCATTTTACATTTAAACTTGAATTTCAAACATAGTTGGTATTATCTACACCTTAATTACATAAAATATAACAATTTTTAGGTACTGTGGTATATTAAAATTTTTTGGTGTGAAAACTAATACCTCAACACCCAGAGTTTGGCTATAGATTTGTTTTGCTTGTCTGTTTATTTGCCTATCTGCTTATTTATTTATTTTTGGTGAGGAGAATTATGAATATCTTTCATGCTCTGATTTAATTTTATATGTGAGTTTTTCCTTACGGATCTTTCATGATTAAAGCATAAATTAGGAAAAATGTTTTTTTAATTTTACATGCACATGTCATATATTACTATGAAATTTATTTTCAAAATTCTAGAATAATTCAGAGTTTCTTCCTTCAGCTCCTAAAACACAACGAATGCGTCGTCCACGTCCCAGACCTAAAACCACAGCAAGTACTGAAGTATCTCAATCTAAATCGGGTAAATGTGCCACCCCTTTGTTTGAACGTGAACTCTGGCTGCCTACCCCAGTGGGGTTCCCAAAATAGTAACTAGGAGAATAAATTTATGATGTTTTCTAAGATTCAGTCATTAAAGTTACTTCCTCTATATAGATGTCCATAAGAACATGGCTTGTAAAGACTTATGTGCTTGGTTTATTTTTATTTAAAAACTACTTTAGAGTAAGAATGACAGTCATCTCTTATGCTTATTTACTGCTGTAGCTACATTGACATACATCAACCATTTGTTGTAGCCATAATCGCCTAAAGAGCTTTTATTTTCAACTTTCAAGAAATGCAGCAACTTACTTTCATATATATGTGTGTGTTATCTATGTATATATTTCCAAAGCAGTCCTCCATAATAATTATAATCCAAATAGCTAGTAAAAAATTGTACAGATACACAGCAAAAGTTGGGACTCCCTCCTGCAATGATCTCTTCTAGCTAGAGTAACTCTTGAGTTGTGCTTGCAAGAGCGACTACTTGCTACTGGTCAATTGTAATTTTTCTTTTGAAGTTTATCCTGTAAAACTGATGCTTTGAAAGAAGACAAAGCTCTTTTAGAAAAGCTTTTTCATGTTCATGTTGTTGCTTTCAATTAGTTCCTGTTCCAGACTTTGGGCCTGAGATTCATAGCACTCAGTCTCCAGGAACAACATTAGGTAATGATCTTTGTGACTTCTATTAAATGTTTTCTTGCCTTTTAAAATTCATCAGCTGTCGTGTTGCTCCTGATTCTTAAAACCACTATTGTCATATCATTTCTTACTTTTTCTTATAAATAGGAGTCTTAGCTCCAAAGCTCTACTACTTTTGAAACCTGTCCTCAGATCCATTGGAAGATATCTATCTGCCATTAAACCCTCTTAAAATTGCATTGTATGATTAAGTGTTAAATCTGAGGTCCACATTTTTCTCTTCTCATTGATATTTGCATATGTATAGCTTCAAGAGCTAACTTTCATGGATTTCCTTGGGGTAACTGTGTGCTCTTTTTACTATTCTATTTTGACTAATTATGGGTACACATTATGAAAAAAAGCAAAGTTTTCTCTGGAAGCTTCTTCATGGATAGATTGACTGCTCTTGACTATGGCTCTTAATCTTTACTAAGTAGGGATCCTTCTGAATGTCTATCTATACATATTAATGTGTGTTCCTTTAATGAACAAAGTTTGTATGTTATTCTGACCTATAAAGGAACATTTAGGGTTAACAAGTAACAAATTGGTTATTTCTTTTTAAATGTACCAAGTAAATGAAAAAAAGCATGTTTTAGAAAATACATGGACACATATAATACTGTTGTTAGTTCATAGATCTATAGTGCCATAATAATTCAAAATCTTCTCTCTTCACTTTTTTATTTTTTATTATTGTTATTTTTGGTGCCTGTCCTAGGTTTGAACTCAGGGCTTTGGAGTTGTCTCTGAGATTTTTATGCTCAAAGCTAGTACTCGAGGCACAGCTCCACTTCCAGCTTTTGGGTGGTCAGAGATAAGAGTCTCACAGACTTTCTTTGCCAGAGGTGATCCTCTGATCTCAGCCTCCTGAGTATCTAGGATTATAGGCATGAGCCACTGGCACCTGACTTTTCACTTTTAAAACCTCTACCTCCCAAACCTTAGTTTTCCTGAAGCTTTCCAGTGACAATCAGAAAAATCTATGATTTCTGGTTTATAGTATCTCACCACCCCACTTAATTTGTCCTCAGGAATGGTGAGGAAGTGGCTGGAGAAAAGGCACTAATAATAACAGCCCAACACTTGTGCCTTGGGTATTAGGTTCGTAGTTGAGAGACACTGATATGGCAGCTAGGTCCATCTTGTACCCTACACAAGGACTATTTCTGAAAAAGTGTACAGTTTATCTAGTCGCCTTATTTCATTTCATTCTCTTTTTTTATTCTCTTTTTCAGTGATAACACTTCTTTGACTTAAGTGAACAATTCTTTTCCCTAAATCATATGCTCTCAGCACCATATTAGATAGTGAATAGAAGAGGATAAGGAATAGATAAAAATCAGCAATGAGGGCATATTTTACCTCTACAACAGATCATAAACCAACTACTAGGAAAATATATTCCCTATGGTTTTCTTACATACAGTTTTATGAATTTAGAATAATCAGCTGGTATTTAGAGCTGCTTGTTTAATTGAGTGGTAAGAATAGGATATTCTGCTTTAAATATCACCTACTCTACATGGTTCTCTATAACCTTGTGAGATTGAGAGTCTTTATATTTCATGCCCTAAACTTTCACAACTTAGACCCTCCCCTTTCAGCTGCCACTGAACTACAAACATTTACTTTTAGTCCAATTATATTAACAAGCCTAGATACCACCAACAGTCTACCTGGTAAATACAATGCTTTAGCTGCTTGGGTATACACTGGGCTTTAGAGGGACACATTGCTATCCTCCAGTTGTTGCACAGTCGCAATTCTGCAAAAGAAAGTTTCTTTCTCTCTCACACACACATATACACATATATACACTGGTGTGTATATGTAGATATGTACACATATGTATTTATATATACATATATAAGGAGATATATGTCCAAAAGAAATATACAATTCATAACTGTAGATAATGATATAATGCTCTTGGTACTTACATGTTGGTGCTAATTTAGTAATACATATTAACTAGGTTACTCAATTGCATAAAGATACTTAGTAGATTCAGTACTTTGACTTTAGAGAATAATAAGGATATGTAGACAACAAAACTGCTTAATACTAGTTATATTCCTTATCTTCATTTTCATCAGTACTTAAAATTTGTGATTCTCTAGTAGAAGCTTTTCCATCAGAAAAGAATGCTAATTCACTTGTGGCCATCAAGAAAGGAGAAAATTCTCACTTCAGTGAATATTAAATTTCCATAAAAAGTGTGACTTTGAAAACCCTTTCAATAGTGGAATGTGCTGCTGCTTGTTGACGTTTTGGGAGAAGTTATTATATTCTATTTCTAGTACATGATTGCATTTTCTTTTTATTTCTTCTGAGTATTTTTATTTAGATAAAATGACATTTTGCTCTTAATCCTGAAGCTACAAGGTATGATTACTACAAATCCTAACCTATGATAGGTATAATAAATGGTAAATTCAATTGTTATAAGAATTTCCCTTTGTGCTGATATTAATATTATTACCATAACAGGTAATATTGAGCACTTCATAGGTTCAAGGCACTTTTCTGGGCACTTAGTTTGTCAATGTATTTGATCTTTGACTGGTTGTATCATTTTATGTCTTTTACTAGTTTCTGATGTTCTGGAGCCGGTTAGCACTGAGTCATCAAAGGAGACAATAGGTAAAAATCTTCCCAAATAGGAAATCAAGCATATGTGCCTTCCCACCATATTGCAAAAGTCTTCTTCAAACGTCCTCACGCTTTGTGACATTTCATAGCCACCTGCTCCTCACATCTTGTCTTAGAGTCATTATGTACTGCATTCATGCCAATGTCTTCTGTATTGCCATGCAAGTTTCACAATGTCCTTATTAAGTTGCCTTCTCAACGAAAGAAACTTAAAACCTTTTAAGGCTTTAATCACTCCTCTGATACATGTACATATATGAATATGTGCATATATATGCAACTGATTTTTCATTTCCATATAATTTTATATAGGATTCATCTCTGCATTTCCCTAAGGACTCATTTATGTCTCATTTTTCTTACTAAATTCTTTATGCAAAAATATATGTAAGGTGGTAATTACAGTTTTCTGATAGTTATCATGATGTGTGTGTGTGTGTGTGTGTGTGTGTGTGTTCCCATAGAGCACATTGACTTAATTCCTTGCTTTCATTTTTACCCTACTAAGTTGTCATCCAGCTTTATATTAATCATTTTCAAGAATATATTTGCTTAGGATAACCAACCTGTCTTCAACTTAAATACAGGGTTGCCTGACAGTGTGTTTGGGCTACCCACCACTAACAAATCATTCCCTATTTCTTTCCCAGAACCAACTGAAACAGACTATACACATACCACTACCAAATCATCTCTCCGGCCTGGGGAGCCAGTGACTGAAGGTGGTAAAGGTTTTCACGTCTCAATTCACATATATGACACATCTATAATTAGCAGTTGTCACACCAGGAAACATGAACGTTTAAGTTCACTATTAGATTAGACAGATTTAAAGGGTCATTGCTTCCAGTATTCTTAAACTCATAAAATTAAAGTGGTAATGGACTCTGAAAGCAGAAATTAATTCATCTTTCTATTGGTATCTAACTATTGAGGCATAATAACATTGGGAAGTCAGTTAAAGCATGAATTGTAATTGGAAGATTAACATCCTAAAATAGTTTTCCTCCTGTTTTTTTGAACCCACCCATTATTCTATTAAATGGTAATATAAATTATTGAGGATGAAATATGTTGGTATTCAAGAGTGCTTGATATAGATTACTATCCTATCGTTTTAAAAAATGTTCTCCTTTGTTCGGATCCACTTGTGGAATCTATCACCTATGTGTCTGAACCTCCTTAGACCATGCTAGGTAATGACAAGCTCACAAGCCCCATCTGTGTGTTTTCTGGCCTCTTTGCTGAATCCATCATCTGAAAGGCCCTGAGCCTCTCTCATTGTCAATCCATATTGCACCACTATCTTTGCATTGAGTTCTTTTTAGGTACTTCCACTCGTAATCATTGTCTGAAATGTCTCTTCCCCTTTATGTAAGACCTTGGTCTTTTTTTTTTTTGTATTCTCCGATTATTGAACATCCTGGTGATTTGAATATCTGTTGAATATTCTAAATAACATTTTGTTGTATGGTGAGCCGTTCCTACTTTCCATTAACACTCATATCATTGTATTTAGTTACATATCTCATTTTTCCTCTGCTATTCACCAAAATTCTATGCTTCTTAACTGAATTGTTACATTTTTAAAATTCCTTGTTATATCCCTGATTCCTACTAAATATCTTTTCTAGAATTGTTGAGGAGGGAGGATCCTAGCATACATTGAAGATCTTCAAAGTCATGCTATTGCTATGTCAAAATTATTTGCAAACCTGGGATCTTGGGATTTTTTTAAATGAATCATAAAGATGTAAATTTATAGTTATCTTTTTAAAATTTATTTGTTGCCATCTTGTCTATTGTTTGTAATCTGAGTGTGCCAGCACTGTGGTAACCCCACATACTTTCCTTCAATTATCATAGAACCATCACCTCTGCCTTTCCATACTATAATCCTACCCAGTCCAGATGGGCCTCAGACCAAACCTGGTAAATACACTATTTTATATTTCATTCATGAGGTGGGGTAATGATATGATCTCTTCTGGACATCTGTAGCCTGACTTCATTCACTGTTCTCTTTCTTTGATGGGTTAGCCTGTCTCACTGACGTTCCACCATCTGTTCTCAATAATAATCTCTCAAATTGTAATGTGGTTTATATTCTTTAGTACAATGCTGAAAAATACCCCTCAGCTACTCTGGAAGGGTTTTTTAAGGCATGATTTTGGATGTAGTAGCTCATACTTGACTTCCTAGAGAAACTGGAAATCGAGATCAGGAATATTATGATTAGAGACTAGACTAATCAGAAAATACACAAGAGGCCAAAAAAAGAAATGGTGAGTGCAGTAGGGGGAATCTAGGGGGAAAGTACGAAAGATTCTATTTTAAAAACTAAGAAAAGCAATAGGGCTGAGATGAGGCTTCATTTCTTTATTCTGACCTTTAGGTAAGCAAACCTCAGCCAGTCAGGGGATTGAGAATTAAACAATCACAGTGAGAAAGTCCAATGATGGAATTTTAGGATGCAAAGCTTCTTAAAAGTCACATAACTTGATGGAAAACCTGTCTATAGGCCATGATTAATAAGCAAATAATCTCTCATGTTTTACTGTTGATCTCTCTATAGGCAAGAAGATTCTGCTTTAACCACTGTATCCCACACAGATTTTATTTAGGTCCGGGAAGAAGCTGCTACACATCTCACTCAGAAACTTAGGTCTAACTGCTCTTACTTTCAGCAATTTCTTCCTTAACGGCCTGAAACTAATGCCATTGGATATACTTTCTTCTTATCAACATCCCACTGTCTAATAACATTTTCAGTGAGTTTCCCTTAAGGTGTCTGGAACTGCGTAATGTGGGTACCATTTTCTTTCTCCTCATCTTTCTTTATCCCAAGCACATTCTAGCTTAGCCTGGTAAGATGTTCTCACAAACTGAAACCTTGTATCTGAATCATTCCTTTCCTTTCTCAGGGTATGCTTTGCATTTTCTTGGTAAAGAAATGATTTATTTTTACAGAGATTATTTTGGAATATTTTTAGGGCTAGATCAGCAAAAAGTAACTCTGCACAAGAAATTTGTGCAAGAAGATTCATTTTTTCCCCAGTAGGACTTGCTAGTAAAATATATTTAACATTTGTGGTATAATTGTGGTTTTGTTTTCTATTTAGGAAAAATGTTCATATTTATATTCAAAATAATACCTAAGGGCCAGGAGTTTGGCCTAGTGATAAAATGCTTGCCTAGTATGCATGAAGACATGGGTTTGACTCCTTGGTACCACATACATAGAAAAAAAAAGCTGGAAGTGATGCTGCGGCTCAAGTGGTAGAGTGCTAGCTTTGAGAAAACCCAAGGACAGTGCTCAAGCCCTGAGTTCAAGCCAGGACTGGCAAAATAATAATACCTAAGTATTCTGATGGAATATATGATTTTTTTGCAAGAATGATATTCTGGTTGTTATGACATTTATTTTCAATCTAAATTCCTAAAAGGAATTTGAAGTAGATTTGAAATTCCAATAGTTCCTCCAATATTTCAGCTGAATATCATGGATGTCGTTTAATGTGCATTTTGTTTTGTTTTCTGGACAAATTGTCTCCCTCTTCTTTGTAAGGTCTTTAGAGCTTGAATAGCATTGCTGTGTATATTGGGCTTCAGTCTCTCCACAAACACCTTTGACCTTTCACAGGCTAGGTACTGTAATTTGGTTGGAATCCAGAGATCCAAGCCCATGTCTTTTTTTTAGCTCCCAGGCAGACACTTCGTACACCTCCGAAGTCAAAAACACTACCAGGCCCAAGAGTCCCACAAACACAACCAGGTAAATGAGTGTTTGATGTTTTAACCTGAAAATTTTGAGGTTGATGTGGTTATTCTGTTGAGTTATAGCAGGTTGTATTTTTTTAACCAGTCCTGGAGCTTGAACTCAGCGTCTAAAACCTGTCCCTGAGCTTCTTTTGCTCAAGACTAGTACTCTACCACTTGAGCCACAGCACCACAGATTTTCCCATTTATATGGTAATAAGAAATTAAACCCAAGTCTTCATGCCTGCTAGGCAAGCACTCTATCACTAAGCCACATTCCCAAGCCCAGCAGGTTGTATTTTTAACCCTCATAAAACAAGTCATCTTTGATAACTTTAAAAAAAATTAGGTTTATTTTTAAACCTGATCAGAAAGTTTATCAGAGAAAGAACTGACTCCACAAGAACATTGCTAATGTTATATTGTTTAAGAGGGGGGTGGTTAAGAAGGGCATTTCTAAAACAAAGTAACCTGCCTACTCCCTGTGCCCCTTAATTATCCCTGAATGTGTTTTTCACCTTCCATTCATCTAATTGAAATAGTCACTAGCATTTCTTCTTCTTCTTCTTCTTCTTCTTCTTCTTCTTCTTCTTCTTCTTCTTCTTCTTCTTCTTCTTCTTCTTCTTCCTCCTCCTCCTCCTCCTCCTCTTCTTCCTCCTCTTCTTCCTCCTCTTCTTCCTCTTCTTCCTCTTCTTCTTCTTCTTCTTCTTCTTCTTCTTCTTCCTCTTCCTCTTCCTCTTCCTCTTCCTCTTCCTCTTCCTCTTCTTCCCTCTTCTTCCCTCCTCCTCCTCCTCCTCCTCCTCCTTCTTCTTCTTTATTTTGGGGGGATCATTGGGCTTGAACTCAACCTGGGCCCTGTCCCTGAGCTCTTCAGCTCAAGAATACCGCCCTACCTCTTGAGCCAAGCCTTCTTCCCATTTTCTAGAGGTTAATTGGAGATAAGAGTCTCAGGTCCTTTTGTGCCCAAGCTAGCTTTGAACCTTGATCCTCAAATCTTAGCCTCCTGAGTAGCGAGGATTACAGGCATGAGCCATTGCGCTGACTTAGCATTTGTTCTACTGATGTGGATAGCCCAGTACATCAGAAATCAAACCTTCACTAATGTCATGAGCTGATAAAGGAACATATTTAGCAACAACATAATTAACTTGGGTGCAGGTAGTGATCTGGACTCCTATTGTCAATGCTGAATTTCTACTCAGGCATCAAAAGAACTATAGTTATAAGTATGATTTCTAATGCCTTATAATAAAAGAAATTTTCATGTGTGCATGCTAGTTCTTGGCCTTTAACCCCAGGGCCTGGATGCTGTCTCAGCATTGTTTAAATTTTTAATTAAAATTTTTAATTAGTGGAGCCAGGGCTCCACTAGTGGATTTTAGTGGATAATTGGAGATATATCTTATAAACATTCCTGCAAGGGCTGGCTTTACATTGTGATCCTCAGAACTCAACCTTCTGAGTAGTTATGCATGAGTCAATTTTTTTATTTAAAGGAAGATTAAGAAATATGTCCCATAAAAAATATGTCCCATATCTACCTAACAATGAAAAATTCTCATTTCATGTATTTTTGATGTTTTAATTAATAGCTATCTTTACCATGAAAATAAGGTTCTGATATACAAATACATAAGTATAGCAAGGCAACACTCCCCTACAGAATTTAAGAAGCAACAAATACATTTGAAGCATTAAGACATATGAAACTCATGTGAAAAAATTATTGATTCTGTAATAAATAATAGTGAATAAATAAGAATAAAAACACACCAAAATCCTTAGCCAAGCCATTAAATATACAACCCAAGTATATTTTGTTTGTACATAGGAAACTTAAAATCTAACTCTAGGGCTGGGAATTTAGCCTAGTGGTAGAGTTCTTGCCTGGCATGCATGAAGACCTGGGTTCGATTCCTTGGTCCACATACATAGAAAAAAAAAGTTGGAAGTAGTGCTGAGGCTTAAGTACTAGAGCGCTAGCATTGAGAAAGTCTAAGGACAGAGCTCAGGCCCTGAGCTCAAGCCCAGGACTGGCAAAAAAAAAAAAAAATCTCTAGAAGTATGTAGATTTAAAAATCACTCAAGAAGCATCTCTCAAATTCTTATTTGAATATACAGTATATACTAAAAAAAGAAATGGAAATATTTTAAGGCATGAAAAATTGACTACTGGAATATAAGCAAAAAGAAAAATATTAAGATGTTAAATGTAAAAATCCTAGGACATTTAGACTATAATTATTTGTTGTAGATAAATAAATGCAACACTATTTTTTCCATCTAGTTATTTTTTTACGAGTGTAATTATGCATTTAGGGATTGTTTATTAACTTCAGACATCCTTACAAATTAAATGGCAAAATTCAATCACAGGAAATAATGACTTCTTTGTGTATTTTTTAAAATTTATATTTAGAAGACATAACTATAGTGATTATGATAGTAAAGTATATTGAATCATAATATTTTCTAATTCTTCAAATTTGTCAATATTGGGCTGGGAGTTTAACCTAGTAGTAGAGTGCTTGCTTAGCGTGCACAAAGAACTGGGTTCGATTCCTCGGTACCACATACATAGAAAAAACCCAGAAGTGGTGTTGTGGCTCAAGTGGTAGAGCTTAGTCTTGAGAAAAACAAAGGACAGTGCTCAAGCCCTTAACCCAAGTCCAGGACTGGCAAAAAAAAATCTTTCAATATCCTGGTGAAATGGAAGAAATACATATAGTGAAACCAGCATCCCTATGCATTGCCTTACACTGTCGTGTGAGATTATTCTAATCTTCCCATGCTTCAGAAGATTCTATGACTCTATTCAACTTTGTCTGCTTTATTATCCATCAAAGACATGAGAATGAGTTTAAGAAGAAGTGAAGTAAATATATCCAGAAAAACAAAATCACTTGTGAATTAATTTAAAGGCTGTCTCACCTGAAATGAAAATTTTAAGAAATTTTTCATCTTATTCTGATGCTTTATGCATCATTTTCCTACAATGAGAGAATTTCCATCAAATTTCTAACTGATCTGAATTCTCTTTCCAACTCCATTATCAATAGTACCTTTATCCGTGTTCAAGTTTATTCATTGTCATGCCATCTGTGTTAAGCATGACCGAGAGATACCAAAACCAATGACTCATAATCTGAGTTCTCTCTTTCAGTTCCTAACGGGTCCCAGAAAACTACTTCAAAACCAAAAATGCCATCCAGTCCGGAAGTGTCATATACCACACCTGGTAAATACTTTATTTCCTGTTTAAGTCAAATGCATTCCATTGCTCCCCTCAGCTTCAGTGGATCCTGATAGTACAGGCATTTCTTAGAGCTGCAGTGTCTCAAGTAGAATGAGTCTTATTTCTTTCTGTATATATTTCTGTATCTTTCCACTCTTCCACCCTTGGTAGGATGTCTGCTATGGCAATTTATTAAATCATTACTTCCTGGCTAAAGCGAAAAATGCCAATTTTAGCATCTGTTAACTACATTTCTTTGTTCTAAATTCCCCCATAAGTGCAAGTAATAACAAGTAATGTACTTACAGCATGGTGGATTAAGTTAACAACATACCAGTCAACTGTTTCTTTCTTAATCGCAGCACTTTTTTGTATAGTCTAGTGCTATAAACTACAGACTTTGCAAAGCTAAAGCAAAGTCTCCTCTCCTTCAACCTTTCAGGTAAACATTTTGTTTGAGTTACAATTGAAAATTATTCATAACTATACTACTTGACTCCCTCAAAACACTACACAAGATAGGTGATATGTTCAGTATTATGGCTTTCCTTTAACCTCTGAACTGTGGATTGTTTTGAAGTTTCCTAATTTTTTAAAAAAAATCTACATTTTCAAGCTGTAATTTACATACTTGGTGGCCTACACTAAATGCAGATGCAGTACAAAAGTTATATTATCCCCCAAAACAATAGAAAGAGAATGCCCACTTTCTGTAACCTTTTCCTAAAGTAATGGCAAGGTGATCACCGGTTAGCTCATGATGGAGAATTTTTCTTCACCATCCTTCTGAGGCAGAATTCGATATGATTACTATTTTTTCTAGCATTGTGTAAGATACAAGAAAATGGTATTGCCTACCAAAAAGGGTAGCCATTTTGACGTATTCAGTGTAGTATAGGGAACCCTTTCAGTGAGAGAATATGCTTGCAGAGGACTTTCTTGTAGGGAAACTAAGTCAAAAAGACACTTTAAACTGCTCCGAAGATGAGATCTGGGCAAAAAGACCTGGTTAAAAACAAGATGAGGGATAGGGGTGAGGAAGATGGGGACCAAGACATGAGAAAGGGTATCAATGTACGTGAATTAATGTACCTTCTGTCTGGCAAATATAATGTAACCCTTCTATCAATTACAATAAATATATATGAAAAAATAAAAATAAAAATTTCAAAAAAAATCTATAGGAAATTATCTTGGTGTTTTTCCCAATAAGAAATAATGTTATTGCTGGTGGTGATAGTTCATGCCTGTAATCTTAGCTACTCAAGAAGCTGAGATCTGAAGATCACAATTCAAAGCCAGTCTTGGCAGGAAAGTCTGTGAAACTCTGATCTCCAATTAACTGCCAAAGAAGACAGAAATGGAGCTGTAGGTCAAGCAGTAAAGTGCTAGACTTGGACAAACAAGCCCAGGAACAGCACCCAGAGTTTGATTCCCAGGACTGACAAAAGAAATAATGTTATCGATCTATTTTATGTGTAGAAATAGAACACAATATTAAACACATTCAAAATATCAGCTGTTGGATATAAGAAAATACAGTTTGTCGGCCGGGAGTTTGGCCTAGTGGTTAAAGTGCTTGCCTAGC